>NC_057796.1:149983578-150283578 GCF_018294505.1 Triticum aestivum
ATGTTGTATGTAGTGTCTATCAAAACCGAGAGTATGTACGTGTAGTATGTAGTATATATCAATAATTAGGTAGTATATATACTAATTTTTAGGTAGTATGTACCATGTTTTGATTATGCTCTTTTTTACGTACAAATATGTACGTATTTCACAAATATAACAAAAACTATGGACTCATATGCAATTTTTTCATGTAACTTGCTTTGAAATATCTTAAATATAGTATATGAACATATTTAAAATAATAAAATAGTATATATAGTATCACATGGTATTATATGAGATGTGTGGGGTAACTACCACCAGGTGGTAGGATGGATTTTCCATATATATATATATATATATATGTATATTATATTTTATATTTTTTATATAGTGTGCCGATAACTTTAACTTTGAAAGATGGTCGTTGGATGAGGCCAATCCGATGGTGCAGAGCTGGCAAATTTGAGCACTACTGGCCGTTGGATATCATCTAGATTCCACTAGATGTTGCCACATGTACAATCTAGAAGACTCTATGGTTGAACTTAAGCATAATGCACAAACCTCAAAACACAAGCACTTCTTCTTTGTTCGAGAATCTTCCGTATCAGAATTACCCAAATGTTTTTCTACATGATTTGTTTTTACTTTATGCCTTACAAAGCACAATTCCATGAATCTTAAAATAGATTAGCTTTCTTATAAAAACTAGATGATTTTGAATGAAATGAACTATAAGAATTAAACGAACATCTACATCATGCATATATGACTGAAAGCTTACATGCTATAATGTGGTATTTATTCATAATTTGGTTGCCAAATCTCATGCGTGCACTGCACGTGTACCTTACTAGTCTAAATGGTGTCCATGTGTATGTTGTGGGTGTTAAACACGTTGTACATAGTATATCATACTAGTCTAAATTGTCTTTTTTTATTTTGGGTACACGTTAAGCTTGTTCTCCCGAAATTTCAAGCCGCGCTCTTTTATACCAAAATTTCAAGCTAGCGTCTCTATCTATCGTGCTGTGAAACTCCCGCGTCTTCAACCCATGCCTTGTTAGCCCGAAATATTTAAGATATATCTTTGTCTCGTTGTGCTCCGACAACTCCCTCCATCTCAACCTGCGCCTTGCTATTCCAAAATTACAATGCGCGCGAAAACTCCCACCTCATGCATATGGTTATATCATGCATATGGTGCCTTGCATTGCTTACTTTATACATCAAATATGTTAACTGCTTAGTTTAGACATGCTTTGTGTGAATGCCATCTGTTTAGTTTATTTATCGTTTATGTGAATTATGCAATGCCATCTTGTTTAGCCAGGCATCATATATGTGAATTTTGCAATGCCATCCTGCTTAGCCAGTCATCTTATATGTGAATTATATCAGGCCATCCTTTTTTTTGTTACATATTACATTTGTCAACAATATTAGTACATTCAACTACTCTTCGTGTGCATCAGCTATTTGACACAGTGATGGAAAATTCTGGAGTGAAAACAAGGTCTTCAGAGCAGACTATGCTATCTGACGAAGCGCATATCTCGCTGGTTACGGATAGCTCCTTAGAGGAGGATTCAGAGACAGATGACCAGTCCTATTCCCCCCCCCCCGAGGTGTATGCTCTAATTAACTTGGCAGGGTTATGTTGCTCATATCGCGCGTATGGTGTCTTGCATTGCGATGCCATTTGATTAGTTTAAACATGCTTTGTGTGAATGCCACCTGTTTAGTGTCTAATTACCATATATGTGAATTATGCATTGCCATCTTGGTGCAAGACATTATATATGTGAATTATGCAATGCTATCTTGTTGCAAAGGCATTATATATGTGAATTATGCAATGCCATGCTGTTGAGCCAATCATTATGTATGTGAATTATATCATGCTATCATTTTTTTGTATTACGTGTTCCATTTGTCGACAACGTTTGTATATTCAACTACTCATCCTGTGCATCAGCCATTTGAAGTGGTGATGGAAGTATATGGAGTGAAAACAAGGTATTCAGAGCAGACAATGCTACCTGCTGAAGCAGACATCTTGCTGGATACACAAAGCTCTTCAGAGGAGGATTCAGAGACTGATGACTAGTCCTATTTTCCCCTGAGGTCTATGATCAAACTTGGCAGGGTTATATTACCCATGTCATGCATGTTGTCTTGCATTGCTTAGTTTTTACATCATATATGGATTGCCATCTGCTTACTTGCTTACTATATAAATCATATATTTGAATTATATCATGCCATCATGTTTACATAAACAACATCTATCTGAATTATGGCATGCCAACCCATTTAATAAAGACATCATATAGTTATATCATCTCATCCTGTTTAGTGTTTACAGTCATCATATTTTGAATTATGTCATTCTATCCGGGAATTATATCATGCTATCATGTTTCCATAGGCGGCATGTATGTGAATTATGGCATGCCAACCTATTTAATAAACACATTATATAGTTATATCATGTGATCCTGTTTACATAGTCATCATATTTTGAACTATGTCTTTCCATCAATTTCAAATTAGCCATCATAATGTAAAATTGTATCATGCTATCCTGTTTAGTTAGCCATCATATATGTGAAATTGTGTCATGCTATCCTGTTTGGTTAGACAACATAAATGTGAATTATTCCATGCTCTCTTTTATTCCCCACTATCCATTGCACCTGTCTATCATAAAATGTCTGGACATTCAATTACTTTTCTTGTTTATCAGCCATTTGAATTGGAGAGGGTGATGCAGTATCTAAGGGAGTAACAACACGGTCTTCAGAAAAGATAGTGCTACCAGTTGATGCAGATAGAACCACGGTTGTACTTGCCCAAGAACCAGCCCCACCACACATAACCCAGACTCTCGCAGATTGTACCCCTACCCAGTTGGATAGAGAACCAGCTACACCCCTTCTAACCCCAACCCCAGCAAAGAATAACCCAGTTCCAGTTGACACAGCACCGTCTCCACCACAGAGCACCCAAACACGAGCAGTTAGTAAGGGAACTGCAGTGCCCAAAGCACGAGGACCACCACTCCGAATCCCAACTCAACGCTTAAAGAAGAAGAAGAATTGTTCTCAGGTCAGGTTATGTAGCTATGGTTCATACTCCTTTGCTCTTGCATCACTGTATTTACTCAGACCAACTATTTTCAAATTTGAAGGATGGAATTGAAACTCCAATGGCGCAACAGGTATGTTTTAAACTTGTTTCTTTAACTGGTTTACTGTTGTAACTTGCTCTATATTGATTTCAGTTTCAATTGAATAAATAGTTATGTTCTCATGTCATGCACATTACAAGTGTCTCTATAGTTTCCCACACTTATATTCTGTCTATTCTGCTTTGTCTTGAACAAATATTATTTGAACTGTGTCTCTATCTTGATTTGGCAACAAAAACTAGAATGATATAGACCATAAAGTGACCATGGTACATAGATATATGTTTGTTTCATGCTGTTATCCTATGCACTTTACTACTGAACTGATTTACCAAAATGAGTTTCATAAACAACATGGTAAACGTGTGATGTGTCTGCTTGTTTCTCTTTAATGCGGACAAAATATTGGAGAACAGTACCCCGTTATGCAATGGTGAAGGAAGTAATGCAAATAAGGTTCAAGATAGTGAGACATCCCTATTGGTCTCCAAGAAAGCTGATAAAAACTACCTTGACGACAGTGAGAGAACCCAGAAGTCCTGTCTTGATGTACTGTTCGAGTTACTGGCCAATACTGCTGGCACAAGCTCTTCGAACTCACTGCCTGAACCAGTTCGTCTTCTTGAGTCTCAGCTTCAAGTTGAAAGACATCAATCAGATGTGTTGCCACAGGAAGCTGAAGGACTGAGGAAGTCCCTGCAGAATTCAGATGCATACTTTCTGGTGCAACAGCAAGCGCTGGAGGATTTAAGCGCCAAACAAGAGAAAGTTAATAAGATTGCTAAGCATCTTGCCAGCATTATGGGTACCCAGGATATTGTTTCTTGAGATCTTCTAAAGTGGTTTCAGTTCTGGATATGTTTTGCTGAGGCGTTTATTTGCACTGGTCGCTAACTTTGACAACTAGTGTATATGATATGCTGCTTTGTTGCCTATATTTGCACTGGTGGCGAACTTTGATGCCCAGTGGATGTAATATGTGTAATAGCCGTGATAGCCTAGCGTAAGTTGCTTGCTTATTTATTTCCTTGTTGTCTTGTTTATTTGTTTGCTTGTAGTCAGTGATGTTCTTTTTTCCGTGGTTTGCTAGTGGCCACAATAACCTTTTTTTAAACTAGGCCACAATAACCATGGGCTACATATTTACTATAGTGACACTGGGCCTTCTACGGGCATAGAAACAATGGGCCTTCTACGGGGCGTAGAAACAATGGGCCTTCTATCGGCCGTATCATCAATGGGCCCTCTACGGGCCGTATTATTAATGGGCCTTCTATGGGCCGTATGATCGATTACCAAAACATGGGCCAATAACATACCGCTTTATGGCCGTAAACAGTCTAGAGTTGGAATCATCCGTTCATGGGCCGACCATAATGGGCCGTCATTAATCGGCCATATTTGATGACGCTATGAAAATGGCCCAACGTATTAACAGGCCACAAACGGGCCGACTGTAAGCACGGGCTGAATTTGGCCCACAAGCAGAAAATGACAGTAACGGGCCGTAAGTAACTGAATGCTCGAAATGAGCCCAAGAATAAATGGGCCTTGAGAAGGCCGAAAGATAACATGGGCTGGAAACGGCCCAATGGAATAATGGGCCGCTAATGGGTATAAAGTGATACACTGTTCACTACGGCCAGTTTCACCACGGGCCGTTAATGGGTATAAAGTGATACACTGTTCATTACGGGCCAGTTTTACCACGGGCCATTAATGGGCCGAGAGTAATAAGGGCCTCATATGGGCCGAAAGACGTCATGGGCCATACATGGGCCGGAAGTTAAATCGGGCTGGAATTATATTGGACGGTCCAAAGGACGCTACTAAGCCTAATTCGGTTAGGCCGCAAACGGGCCCTGGGTTAGCAGGCTGTAAATGGGCTATATGCGAATAGACCGTTAACAGGCTTGCTGTGGGCCGGCCCGCCACCTTTTGACCAAGTCAAACGGGCTGGCCTTTTCACAGGAATGGGCCTCTGTTGGGCCGTGCCACGTGTCGACATATCATAGGCGCTTTGGGTCCAATGAGTGGATGACATCTGTCCCAACGGTGAGCCGACACATGTTTGCTCCAGCCAATGATGATTTTACATGTGGAAAATCCCCATTGGTCGTGGCTGTTAATGGTTTATCGGATCCAAAACCGGACCCGATAGCTTAACGGCGCTCCGTTACGGTGGATGCCACGTGTCGGTCACCCTTGACGAAAGCACTTCTGTGACACGCGATTTATCGTCATGGAAGTGGACACTTCCGTGATGATAATTTTGGTAATGTCATGGAACACTTCTACGACAGCACAGGTATGACTATCTTGATTCTGTCATAAATTTTTCATGGATGTACATGCATGACAAAAAACCCGACCTACTATGACAAACACTTATCATCACGGAAGTGTATTTTTTGTAGTGTTAGTTGAAGAAGCTTACCGATGACCTCGCCGCTGCCTCTACTGCGCGGACCTCGACCAGCAAGTGGCTGAGCTGACAGAGAAGATTGCCTGGATTACCAAGGAGGTCTTAGCCCTCAAGGAGGAGGCACAGAAAGCAGAGTCCCTCCTGAAGGACACGCAATCGCAGCTTTCCTCCAAGAGCCAAGGCCTCGAGGCTACCAACGGCACCATCAAAGATCTGAAGGCCAGAATCGGCTCCTTGGAGAGCTCAATAGAATCCATCGAGGCCCGCGAGAAGCAGTTGCAGAAGGATCTGGACACAGCAAGGCGCCTTCGGAAGGATGCAGAGGACAAGCTAGAGAACCACTCTGGTCAAGTCGACCTCTGGATCAAAAGCTTGATAGACGTCGCCAATCGCCTTACTGCCGAGACCATGGCGATCGGCATGGAGGGGAAAGCCGCCCCACTCACCTCCAGGGTCCTTGCTGTCTCGACAGCTTCACGAGTCCACCAGAATCGGCACTGAACTATCCTTGCCACCGTGCTGGCCTGTAGCCAAAACAATGATGCATGTTCTGTGTTTACACTTCGTTCTGTTTATGCTTCATGCGACTCTTGATACTTTTGCTTAATATGAATTGCATGTTTATCCCTTTTGAGTTTTATCCATGTAGTGTTCGCATGATTAGTTTCTATTGCACATTCAGGTTGCCTGCCGGTATCATATTGCTGCAAAGGTCGTAAGGGTCTGGCCCTTAATAGGTATTTTGGCATGGATGCGTCCCGACAGGTTTTTCCTCAGTAGTTTCCGACGCAGCCACTCGTTCCACGAGCAGGCTCTGATCGGAACGAGGGTGCACACAAGAATATGGCAGACGTACATCTTGTGAAACATTCCATCGTACGAACACTTCGGTACTCAAGGGGTAAAAGAAAAATGTAAATAAAAAAGGACCCATAATAACGTGAGGATGGCATGAACTTAGCTCTTATCTGTGTCCCCTTCCGCTCCTTTGTGTCGTGGCAGCTTGTTGGGCTCATAGGCTTTGGGAAGGATGGTGCCACACGTGCATCTATCTCCAGCCCCCGGCAGGGGTCAGTCAAAACCATATATATCTTATAGGCGGTAGGATACGGTGTCGTGCACGGCGAGTTTCTCTCCCCTTCTCTTCACGCCTTTTGAACAACCCAACGGATATCGGCACAAAAGTCACGCCAATGCGGACGGTCTTGCCAGAGCGTACTTGCCGGGGCATCGATGAACAGATTTGCACTAGCACTCTACTTAGGACTTCCCTAAGTAGGGTAAGTGCTGGACCGAGTGTGGCGCTGGCTCATCGACGCTAACGACTCTTAAACCCAGATTAGCTCGATTGTCAAAAAGCGAGAGTGGCAGAGAGAGAAAAACCCTGTTCCCCTGCGCATCGCCCTCTTTCCTGAACGGGGATCGCAGTGCACCCACGCTGCCTGATCCGCCCGGGGTGGCCTCGACGCCCTATTTGTTAGCTTCCGTCGTTGCTGTGGCCGCGACAGAAGGAGGTGATGGAGTTTGGACAGGACCGGAGGGGGAGCGATGTTGTTCTCCCCCTCTGTCCCTGTCCTTCTCCGCCTTCTCTCAGGCGCCATTAAATCACTACTGCTGGATGCTGCTAACGCGACACTACGATCAGAGACCCTTAGACGAAACTGTGTGCGATGCAATAATCGCAAACGGTGGTGTAAAACAAACCGTCAAAAAAGGTGCAAAATGTTTGCGATGATGGATGCATCAAACACGGTTCGGATTTTAGTTGCATGTGCGTTTCAGGGCATACGATTCAGTTCAATTAACTATTTGCGATGAGGAGGAACAAAAGACACAGGCAACCAGATGAAGGTGTGTGCGATATACAGCATACAATTCACTCGGATGAATTGTTTGTGATTAGGCACCACAAAAGAAACGAGCAGCCAGATGAAGGTGTGTGCGATGCACAGCATACGGTTCACTCGGATGAACTGTTTGTGACTAGGCAACACAAAAGCAACGGTTAGCCAGATCGAGGTGTGTGCGATATACGGCATGCGGTTCACTTGGCCTTGTCGTCAGTGTGTGACCTCTGTGGCAACCGTTCACTCCCCACTAGCCTCTTCTTGTACTGTGGCAACCGTCCACCGCCTTTTCGCCTTTCCCTCTCGGTTTGGAATTGCTGTCCCATGCTCTTCCTCCCTCCATGTGCCTTCACCCTTCCTTTTGCCATTGTTCGATCATCTTCTCCATGGAGGGAACAGGCCACAAACGACCCCGTTATTCTTGCCCTGATCTGAAAGATGACTTGGTGGAGGAACTCATTGATCAGTGCGACGTCATCACCTGGGCTAGCGTGGCAGGTTCGTTCAAGACCATTCTCGACTCAACTAATAACATCATTACAAGGAACCCAAGGGTCCAGGAGCGGTTTGATCTCCCCTATCCTCTTCGCCGTGACCCTGCTGATTGGCGCGGGGACGACGGAAGCCTTGCCTTGTGCAAGTTGATGCCGCTTGATAATTATACGTGTGATGTTAAGATTCCGTCGGTTGAGGGCAAGGCTAGGGCAGGCGCAAATGAAGATTGGGTTGTTTATATTGGGTACAACTGCGAGTGGGAACTTGTGAATGTGTACACTCGTCACCGGGTTCCACTTCCAAAAATCTCAGACTGCCCAGAGGTTGAGCACACAGATGATCTACGTGAGTTCAAACACAATCATGGTGACTGTCGTCTACGGAAGATAGCAATTTTTCGAGTTCCCAACCGCTCTTGGGATTACACGAACTATGAAGTTGTTGCTATCTTCGACATGCTTGTTGCCTTCCTTACTTCCACGCCTCGATGGATATTGCTCAAAAATCAATTTCTTTACATAGATGAGTATTGTGATGCAATTCAATACGAGGGTCTTGTGTTTGCTGCCACCACTCGTGGCATTGTTTTTGCATGGAATCATCATGCTTTCGGTACGTTTGTCTTCCACCGTAATTAATTGTTTCGTCCACATGCATGCGGGTTAGCTAGTTTCCCTTTACTAATTAACCTTCTTGTGTTTTAATGTCCTGTGAACATTCCACCACCTATACTTGAATTTTTTTATAACCAAGGGGGAGATGACTATGCTGATGATCACGAGCATGAGGACGAGCAGGACCGATATACTCAGTGGCGCCTAGCAACTTATTCCGATGGATCACCTCTTCTTGTCTGTATATAGGGCACTGCTGATGTCACTAAGGAAGCATGTGTTGTCTCGCATGGTCGCACTCTCTGGACCTATTCCGACATCCGTTGCAAGGTATTCGGGATGGATACTAGTGTACTAGCGCCAACACCTTCTCCCTGGTTTAATATAGAAAGTCTTGGAGGAAACTCGCTCTTCCTTGGAAAAAACTATCCAATGATGGTTAAAGGCGATCCAGCTGCTGTTGACACACGTTACTACCATTTATGAGAAGCAACTGTATCTATACCTCGGTCATTGCTATGCTTCCCTACCATCACAATACGGGTCCTGACATAGCCCGCTTCGGCCTGGATGATCAGTCCTGCGTTGGCCTCGAGACTGACAATAGCTGGCCCTTCCCAGATAATCACTTTTGGTTCAAAGCAAGTGTTTCCAATGCCGACGAGTGGTTGAGCTGAAGTTCATTTCATCGCTTTGTTATTTGTTGTGTGAGAAAAACTTTACTTTACTAGAATGTTTGGTTGGAAATGATCTATAATCCAACGTGTATCCTCGTTGTCGTTGTGGGTTGAGGACTTGTTGTATGTAATCAATGGTACATTTGCATATGCGTCCATCAACTCATGTCTGCTAGTGGTATGAACAGTGCTAGTGATTTTAGTTGCAAAAATTAGATAGTGCTAGTGATTTTTAGCTGCATATTTTGGCAAATCGCAGTGTTACAAGGTTGACAGATGGCAATGTTACTAGATAAACAAATGTCAATCTTTCCAGTTTGAAAAATGGCAACATACCCAAAATGACAGATGCAAATCTTACCCAATTGTTTCTACGTGGCTGCACACAGGTCATGCAAAACAACCATTTGCGTTGAAGGGATGCATAAATCCTGCTCGGCACATTTTTCCTTGGCTTCCTGCGGAAGCTGTCGGTTTGCATACGGGTGTTCTAACTAAAACGTTTGCGATGAGTGTTTTATATTTAAAAACCATTGATTTTTTTTCAAAAGAAAATCGTTTGATAAGTCCGTACTTCAAGAGAGAAAAACACAAGTTCATTCAAACCATGTCTTTCATTCAGTCACACTATGAATTTATATTCATATGATCGAGAATTCGAGATACAGTATTAAACCGCGGAGGCGGCGTGCCGCGCCATCGTTGTTGTTGTCGTCCTTTGGGACACCGTTGTTGAAGTCTTCAAGGCAGCACAAAATGTTCTTCACTTGTAAATCAAACATCATGTCGTTGCGCGATCGATCGGTGGGGCGCGGGAGGATGGCAACTGGCGCCGCTGAGAGGTAGTGGTCGACGGCAGCGTCCCATGTCGCTGAGGGCGGTGCGCCCACGGGCACGGACACGGGCGCGGCAGGTGCAGCCAAACGCGCGGGGACCAGCGCCACAGTGGGTGGAGGGGCGCGCACAGGCAGGGGCACGGGCGCAACGGGTGCAGCCGGACGCACGGGGGCCGGCGCCACTGTGGGTGGAGGGGTGCGCAAGAGCATGGGCACAGGTGCTGGCGCTGGCATGTACACGAGCTCGCGCGGGTCCGCAGAGACCTCACTGACGCCCGCGGCTTCCAGCTCTGCGATAGTGCTCGGCGACCAGCCCGTCAATACTACGGGGATGGTCACTGGCGCAGGCGCTTGGATGGGAGCTGGGACGGGAGTGGGGGCAGCAACCGCCGCGGCCAGCTCGTTCTGGGCCATGTCCATGAGGCCCCGTTCCTCCTTATTTTCTATCTCCTCCGGCTCAGAGTCGACTTCACCAAACTTGAAGACTAGTGGCAGATGATTATTCTGCGCCATGGCGTTGGTGGAGGTCTGCGGGAGGGAGGGGAATGGGAGGCGAACAGTAAGGCCGCCCGTATTAAACAACGGCTCGGGCGCCATTAATGGAGAGGAAGGCGGGTGGCCATGGAAGTAAAAGGGCTCGCTTCCAAGTGATCCTGCACAGCGTACAGCTCGCACGTTTCCCGGTGAGCCTGCGCATTGGAAGATAGCTTGCACGCCTCTCGGTCAGCCTGCGCACCGGATTCCGCTCGCACACCTCACGTTCAGTCAAGGTCAAGCAGCTGTCCGCACGGCACCTCCTATAGCCATTAAAATGAAGACATGTGGCATCACATGAATGGTTAATAGAACGCACATGATTTGAATTATTCAACTGTTTGAGATATTAAAGTGGCTGCTATTTTTTCAAAATGCCTTTTTTGGCAGTTATTCGAGTGCGCCTTCTCTCAAAATGGACACGAAAAATACCACAACATGTCGGGTGCCATTCCATGAAAGCATGCCAAGTTTCATGAATTTCAGACGAGTTTTGGATTTACTAGAATATAAAAACAAAGTACCTCAACATTTGCCAGCAATAAACGGTGCCCTGGTGTTTGAAATTCATTCCCATTTCTTGCATGGGACCTAAGCATGCACCCAAGGACACATATTTGATTTTTCAACCAATTTATATGCATTACAGCATGTGCATGTAGTTCAAATTTGAATTACGCACATAAATGCCTTGAAAACTCAATTAATGGATAAAAATGTCCAAACGAACCCCGAAAATTCCCAAAAATTGACACAACACTCCTCTTGTTCTATGTTGACACGAGAAAGTTTTTTAAAGCAATAAAAGGCAATGGATATCGTCTCGTCCCCAAAGGTGGGACGTTCCCTACCGAAACCATCACGCTTGTTGTGAGAAGCTCTGGTTTGTGAGAAGCATATCCCCAAACCTCCCCCAAATGGGACAAAAACTTTACCACGGCATGTTGATGTTGCTCCATGATAGCATGCCAAGTTTCATGAATTTCAGACGAGCTTTGGATTTACAAGAATTTAAAAACTAGGTATCTCAATGTTTGCAACTGAGTGACCGTGGCAGGGTGTTTGACATTCATTCCCATTTCGTGCATGGGACTTAAGCATGCACCCAAGGACACAGATTTGATTTTTCAACCAATTTAAATGCATTTGAGCATGTGCATGTATTTGAAATTTGAACAATGCACATAAATGCATTGAAAACTCAATTAATGCATAAAAATATCCAAATGAACCCCGAAAAATCCCAAAAATTAACACAACACTCATGTTGTTCTATGTTGATACGAGAATTTTTTTGAAAGCAATAAGAGGCAATGGATATCGTTTCGTCCCCAAAGGTGGGACGTTCCCTACCGAAACCATCAGCGTTCTTGTGAGAAGCTCTGGTTTGTGAGAAGAATATCCCCAAACCTGCCCCAAATGGGACAAATTTTTTACCATGGCATGTTGATGCCGCTCCATGATAGCAAGCCAAGTTTCATGAATTACTGACAAGCTTTGCATTTACTAGAATGTAAAGACAAGGTATCTCAATGTTTGTGGCCGAGTGACCGTGGCAGGGTATTTGACATTCATTCCCATTTCTTGCATGGGATCTAAGCATACTCCCAAGGACAGGGATTTGATTTTTCAACCAATTTAAAAGCATTAGAGCATGTGCATGTAGTTCAAATCTGAATTATGCACATAAATGCATGGAAAACTCAATTAATGCATAAAATGTCCAAACGAACACCGAAAAATCCCAAAAATTGACACAACACTCCCGTTGTTCTATGTTGACATGGGGAAATTTTTTGAAAGCAATAAGAGGCAATGGATATCATTTCGGCCCCAAAGGTGGGACGTTCCCTACCGAAACCATCAGGGTTGTTGTGAGAAGCTCTGGTTTGTGAGAAGAATAGCCCCAAACCTGCCCCAAATGGGACAAAAAATTTACCACGGCATGTTGATGACGCTCCATGATAGCATGCCAAGTTTCATGAATTTCAGATGATCTCTGGATTTACTAGAATTTAAAAACCAGGTATCTCAATGTTTGCGGCCGAGTAACCGTGGCAGGGTGTTTGACATTCATTCCCATGTCTTGCATGGGACCTAAGCATGCAACCAACGACACAAATTTGAATATTCAACCAATTTATATGCATTAGAGCATGTGCATGTAGTTCAAATTTGAATTATGCACAAAAATGCATAGAAAACTCAGTTAATCCATAAAAATGTCCAAACGAACCCTGAAAAATCCCAAAAATTGACACATCACTCCTGTTGTTCTATGTTGACACGAGAATTTTTTTGAAAGCAATAAGAGGCAATGGATATTGTTTCGTCCCCAAAGGTGGGACGTTCCCTACTGAAACCATCAAGCTTGTTGTGAGAAACTCTAGTTTGTGAGAAGCATATCCCCAAACCTGCCCCAAATGGGACAAAAAAATTACCATGGCATGTTGATGCCGCTCAATGATAGCATGCCAAGTTTCATGAATTTCAGACGATATTTGTATTTAGTAGAATTTAAAAACCATGTATCTCAATGTTTGCGGCCGAGTAACCGTGGCAGGGTGTTTGACATTCATTCCCATTTTTGCATGGGACCTATGCATGCAACCAAGGACACATATTTGAATTTTCAACTAATTTATATGCATTAGAGCATGTGCATGTAGTTCAAATTTGAATTATGCACATAAATGCATTGAAAACTCTGTTAATGCATAAAAATGTCCAAACGAACCCCGAAAAATCCCAAAAATTGACACAACACTCCTGTTCTTCTATGTTGACACGAGAAATTTTTTGAAAGCAATAAGAGGCAATGGATATCTTTTCGTCCCCAAAGGTGGGACGTTCCCTACTGAAAGCATCAGGCTTGTTGTCAGAAGCTCAGGTTTGTGAGAAGCATATCCCCAAACCTGCCCCAAATGGGACAAAAAATTACCACGACATGTTGACGCCGCTACATGATAGCATGCCAAGTTTCATGAATTTCAGACGAGCTTTGGATTTACTAGAATTTAAAAACCAGGTATCTCAATGTTTGCGGCCGAGTAACCGTGGCAGGGTGTTTGACATTCATTCCCATTTATTGCATGGGCCCTAAGCATGCAACCAAGGACACATATTTGAATTTTCAACCAATTTATATGCATTAGAGCATGTGCATGTAGTTCAAAGTTGAATTATGCACATCAATGCATGAAAACTCAATTAATTCCAATTCTTTTAGGACACACACATAGTCGTACGTTCACTGCAGATAAAAGGTCTAGCAGTTCAAACACCGTCCATTGCCACTTTGACCCCATTATGTAATCAAATCAACATGAAAAAACAAGTAGATCGCACACAGTTTATTATCATCGACCGTGTGAGATGCAACACAAAATATCCTGGAGCACCTTCGGTGTATAGTACGCCTATGGCTTACGCGAGAAGGTGCGTCTGCTACAGTCCACAGCCGGCGTCTCAAGAACACTAGCTCGCTCCCTGAATATCATTTCACTATTCAATCGTCGCCGGTGAAAGATGGGCATGTTAACCCATGTCATGAGGGCAACTTCGGTGGCCCACTCCGGAGAGAGCACGGCTACAGCCGCCATGCGCATGCTAACAAGGTGCATGTGCACGGCCGCAATCTGCGACTGGGCTGCCAAGGCAGCCCAAACGACCGCTGTTGCTTCTCAGGTGGCGGCAGCAACATCTGCCTCGGGGATAGCAACTGGCGAGAGCGGCACAGCAGCTGTCCGTTCCGCGGCGGCGGCCTTAGCCCTGATGGAGGCCGCCCACGACAATGTCGAGGCCGCCCATGCCCAGCTCCTGGCGGTCACTGCACAAATCGAACGAAGCTTCTCCGACAACGATCGGCAACCCATGGCCGAAGAGTTGGTAATCACCGGGAGCGTTCGAGCAGCCGCCCATTCCTCCACCGGATACCTTGCGACGACGGAGACCGTCCTAGCCCAGATCGCGGCCGCCCACGCCCAGCTCGTGGGGGCCTTTTCCAAAGAGATGCCGGACGCGGATGGTGAGATGCTTGCCGAGTATGGTGTGATGGATGCCATGGAGCCCCTTCCCCAAGAGACCTTCGGGCGCGGGCTGGACATGGAGGCGGCGGCGGAGATCGACGAGCACCAGCCGTAGTAGTACTCTTTGTTTTGTTTAAGTAAGAGCAACGGTCTTTAATTTGTTAGAGTAATGTTTAGGTCAGCTAGCTCTGTTTAATTCCTGAACTTGCTCAATTAACAAGTGTGGGTGTGCTGTAGTCTCCTTTGTGTACCCAAATTATGCAATGACGTGGATGACCACTGTAACTAGGGAAATTCGAACCAAAATTTTTGACGTTCAAACTCATCACACACGGGTTAAGCTATCTGAATCATTTGTGATGCTCACATATCGTACACAGTTCTGAATAAGGGACCGTGTCTGATGACACTTTGCGCGCCAGTTTTTTCTCTGAAGAGATTCCAAATTTTTGGCTTCCGCAGAAATATCTACCTCCCCGCCCCCTCCCTTACCAAAAGCCACATTTCCCCTGTTTCCACCTTCCTTTCCAAGTTGAAACCTTCACTCCTTGCTTGTAGCGCCGCCTCCTCGGCAGCGATCCTCCTTCACGCTGCTCGGCCTTGCCTATCCAGGCAGGTAATCCACACCCGCCCCAATCCTCCTCCTCCTTCCACATCCCACATGCCACGACCGCCGGCACGAGCGCGACACCTTCCACCCAAATCACCGACCCCTCCACAAAATAAGCGCCGGCCTAAGCCATGGTGCACGCAGTATAGCCAGGATCTCAAGGAGCATTTGGCAGCGAAGAAGCAAATCGCGGCCGCACGCGCGGATGAGGTCGCTATAGCTGCCATTTGTGCCGACCCCTAGATCTTGGAGGAGCACCTCGCCGTCGAGGCCATCGTCGACGCCTCGCGCGCCGATGCCGTGACGCGGTTGGCTGTTTTAAACGACAGTTCGTGGCATTTTCTCGAGGCCACCATCGGTGCCTTCGACAAAGACTACGAGGTGTTTTCTCAGCGTGCACGTGCTTACCTCATCTTGAGAGCTAGCAGGTTGGTGCCCGGAGCGGCTCAGGCAACTCACCACGATGACGAGGGCACCCACGAAGCGGAGGCCTCGCCCTCTTCCATGTCCAAGGAGCCAATCATCATCGATATCTCTGACAATGAGGAGTAGCTTGTCTTATTAGCTCACTATAAGGACCCATATTCAGTTTGCTAGCTACTGCATGTCCTTAACAAAATCAAGTGAATTGTGCTATCTACTTTTACCATGCAATCTTCTGCTCTAGAGTATATGTTCTATATGCCGTGCAATGTGGTGTTCAGTTAACTCTTTGGTTCAACTCTGCAAATGTGATGTTCAATTCTTCAGGGTGCAATTTTCCAAGTTGTCAAGCATGCTTGGTTTGGTTAACTGTCCGATCTTCTATTTGGAGTATGTTATATTGTGCAATGTGGTGCTTAGTTAACGTTTGGTACATTTGTTGTGGTGTTTAGTTAACTGTTTGGTTCAATTCTGCAATGCGATGTTCAATTGTTGTGGGTGCATTCTGTTATTGTATACCATATGAGAAATAAATTGAATTTCGCTCTACTAAATACATGAGAAACAAATACAATTGCTATATTTCCAAGTTGTTAAGCATGCTTGGTTTGGTTAACTCTATGATCTTCTATTAGGAGTATGTTATATTGTGAAATGTGGTGCTCAGTTAACGTTTGGTTCATTTGTTGTGGTGTTTAGTTAACTGCACGTGCATGGTCCGTTGTCTAATAGCGCATTATTGTGCAATTGCAGGAACCATTCTAATATTTAGGTTTCTAACAATTTGGTCTTGCACATGTAGGTCCTGCTATCAAAGGTTTTGACCTACTGTTCGACCCTTTTTGCATATGGGGAAATGAGTTGTCCATGAATATCAATCAAGTCAAGAAACTCAGAAAGATTGCTAGGATAATGAAATTAGTGACACAAAACAACAAGATATTTGTCTGCACAATGAAGAAGACATCAGTTCACTACAAGATGGTACTAACTATTATACCTTGCCTTTTTTTATTCCTTTGCCCCATTTCCAATATAGAGCAGATATTTATGCACATCCTTGTTTTCAGGCCTTTCCAAAGTAGTTCACTGATGATTACCTCTCAACCCACCTCTGTGGTCACGAGGCGAGGAAGGTTTTCATACAACACCCACGGTTCAATATTGAAGTGTTTCTGAAGAGGACAATGGACGGACGGTCAATCATCCACAGGCACTGGCCTAAAGTTGCAAAGACCTTCAACATGAATGAAGGATCAATATTCGCCTTCCGCTTCAGCAGTTTTCCAGATGAGATGCATCTGTCTATATACCGTCTATGATGCTAATTTCGAAAGGTTCTACATGTTGCATGTGAAACATGGTGCTGGTGCAGTTGTGTAATGGGGTAGCTGAGTGCCGAAGCTATATCATGTTGTACTCTGATGTATTTCAATTATGAAATTTTGCTTCCTTAATATGGAAATGAAATATATTATGTGCTTAATATGAATGTCAATTAGATTAATAAATGGATTATTAATAATAGGGCAATTAGCCTTCTAATTGGGTTTTGCTATTGCAAACGGTTACTGAAAAAATACCGTGGGCGATGACATCAGGCAACACACACAGTCTCTAGGAATAAACCGTGTTGGATCAATGAACAATCACACATGACTCTCTCTTGAAAACTGTTTGCGTTAGGCCACCTTGCGCAAACATTTACCACATAGAAACTGTGTGTGATGGACAACCTTTGCCACATAGTTTCTTCTACGGACCGTGTGTGATGCATTCAATAACGCAAACGAGAAAATTGTTAATATCGTGTGCAATGGCAACGCTATCGCAAACTATTTAACGGGAAAAATTGTGTGTGATCTACCTTTGAACGGAAACGTTTTCCTTGGAGCGACTGTGTGGGATGTACATACGAACAGAAACGTTTAGCGGGGACTGCCTGTGTGGGATGTACTTGCGACCGGAAATAATTTTGCCTGTATAATTGTATTTTTAGCTCTACTATACGTATTTCCGTATTTGAGCGCTCGCCGGTTGCACACGAACTCATTTCGCCGAGCGTGTGTGCCAGGAGGGCATATCCCCGATGGTTTCTGGGTCATGTGGGAAGGACCCCCCTATCGCCATCACTCACTAGGCGACGGTTCCAAATGCCGTCGTGGAAAGGGGTTAAAAACCATTTGTATAGCACCGACGCGTACCAGTGAATAATGACTTTGTTGATGGAGCAGGTGATGAAGGTGATGCGCTGCTTACGCCCTCGGGTTCGTGCAAGTGATCCCCCTACCTAGCATGCCAAAGATGTCGTGGGAAACCACGGCCACCTATGGGGCCATGAGCCCCTTTTAGTTCGGCGGGTGGATGGGCACGTTGCACAGAGAGCGAAGAAGCGTAACACAATACAACAGAGATCACACGGGTAGTTTTACCCAGGTTCGGGCTACCGCGAGGCGTAAAATCCTACTCCTGCTTTGTTGGATTGATGGTGGAAAATGGTGGAGAAACGCAGCGCTCTTGCCGGCAAGGTTGTCTCGGGGCGAGACTGGCTACGCGCGTATGACTGTGCGGGGCTCCGAATCCTTTCTACGGTTGCCATGGGCCACCTTTTATAGATGAAGGGGTCACCACAGTGGCAAATCAGTCTTTCCGTACTGATTAGATAGCAAACAATGCTATCATACCAAACTTTGTAGGGTGACAGAGCGCATTAAATGCGCTGCTCAGTGTCACATCACAGCTTGCCTGGCAGGCCCTGCCGGGCTGTTTTGCCAGCTTTGCACCTGCTTGCTTGACACGTCTCAGGACGGGTGTTGCTTGGAGGTATTTTCTGTAGGAAGTGGCTGCCATGTGGCAGGGAGCAGCCACTTAGTCACTTAGGAGCTTGACAGCGCACTAATCGATGGCGTGCGTCACTGTGAGGTGGTGTGGTGGAGTGGTTTGCCTCCGTGAGCCCCGGCAAGCCTGCCAGGGTGATATTACAGGCTCGCTTCCGGGGTAATCCCAACCTCGCCAGGCTCACCTGCCCAGCAAAGGGAGGTTCTTCTCGTTGTGGTATCTTTTTCTCTCTGGCTAGTCTTGGTCTTCTTGATCTGCACTTTGATCCTTCAAAGAACTGATCCCTCACGCTTTGATCTGCTCTTGGTGTTGTAATCTTGCTCTTGGGCCTTTTGTCCTGCACAAGTTAGGGGAAAACTGAAAGTGCTAGTTATCGACTAGAGGGGGGGTGAATAGGTGATTTTTATGAAAGTCTTCAAAACATGAGAGTTTCGAAGACAAACAATATAAATGAACCTATAGATGTGCAGCGGAAGGTAGACTACACTAAGCAAGCCATAGTCAAGTATTCAATGAAGTGAAAGCACGGAGACTAATAGCAGCTAGGTATAAAGATCAGGATGGAAGATAGTGTGAAGCCAAACAACAATAGTAGTCACACAGTGAAGTCAAACAGGTAGTGCAAACAGGCAATGACTTCACGAAGACAAACTGTAAATAAAGAGAGGGAGACGATAGAACCAGTCACTTGGCGAGGACAAGGATTTGTTGGACCAGTTCCAGTTGCTGTGACAACTATACGTCAGGTTAGGGAGGCAAAGATTTAACTCAGAAGACCGTGTCTTCACCTTATTCCCATTGAGCTAAGGACACCCAGTCCTCGCCCAATCACTCTGGTAAGTCTTCAATGTAGACTTCCAAACCTTCACAGACTTCGTTCACCGGCGATCCACAATGACTCCTGGATGCTCTGAACGCGACGCCTAACCGGCTGGAGGATTCACAGTCCTCAAGTGTAACAAGTCTTCAGGGCACGCGGACAGAAAGACTTCAGTGATGCCTAACACTCTTTGGCTCTGGGTGTTTGGGCTTTGTCCTCGCAAGGATTTCTCTCTCTCAAAAGCTTCGGAGGTGGGTTGCTCTCAAACGACAAAAGCCGTGCACTAACTCTGAGCAGCCACCAATTTATGGTGTAGGGGGTGGACTATTTATAGCCACTAGGCAACCCGACCTGATTTCTCTGAAATGACCCTGGGTCACTAAGGAACTGACACGTGTTCCAACGGTCAGATTTCAAACAGACACGGCAGCTTGACTTGGGCTACAAGTAAAGCTGACTCATCCAGGTCTGGATAAGATTTGCTCTCACTGTCTTCGCTCGAAGACATAGAATTTTGGTTGAGCATCACTTCAGTCACTCTTACTTTGTTCACTGGGACCCTACTTAATAGTACGGTGGTTCCTATGACTTAACAAAGAAGAAAAGGAAACAACGAAACAACTAAGTCTTCGCGCTCCATAGTCTTCACACGATGTCTTCTTATGTCATAATCTCAATGTGAATATCTTCACATACCACCATTGTATTCAATGTCTTCATACATTTTTAGGGGTCATCTCCGGTAGGTAAACCGAATCAATGAGGGACTACTACCTGTGTTATCCTGCAATTGTCATAAACACATTAGTCCCTCAACCAGGTTTGTCATCAATACTCCAAAACCAACTAGGGGTGGCACTAGATGCACTTACAATCTCCCCCTTTTTGGTGATTGATGACAAACTGGTTGAAGTTTTCAACGGGGATAAAAGTATGTGAAATTGTAAAGGTTAAAGGTATTGTCTTCATAAGTAGCAACATGCTCCCCCTGAAGGTGTGGATATAAGTAATTTGCTTTTGGAATGCAAATGCACATGGCAGGTTGTACTTGTGGAGATCCTTTTCAACTTATGAAGACAATTCATCATGCATGATATGATATAACGAAGATAATGACATGCAAAATGAAAATGGACGTCTGCAATATGACTTAGTGCGAGATTTATCATCGCACATGCGGAATTTATCATCGCATCACAGAATAGCTGAAAACGTAGCAGACGACCATCAGGTTTAAGTGTTACAACTCAAAGAACCAAATGTATCAAAAGCGAGAGTTGTAAACACTAGGCAAAATATAAAGGAACCGCCCATATGGACCCACTTGAAGACTATCAACTCATATGCTTCTCCCCCTTTTGTCAGTAAGGACCAAAAAGGTTTGAAGACATAGAGCCTCTACTCGTTCCCAGAAGGAGTAGGTGTAGCTGCAGGGTCGGCGTCGGGGTTTGGCGGTGCAGAAGAACTTGGTGCAGTGTCGACATGCGCTAAAGTTGGAGGTGGTGAAGTAGCATCATCTTGGTCATCTTTGACTCTGGCATTCACCGTTGCAGCCGAGGAGGAATATTTAGAGTCTTCAAGAGAGGGAGTCCGACGCAAGACATCATTCCTTGGAGGAGTGGAGTCAAACTTGAATCGTTCTGTGAAGCCATCGTCTTGAAGATCTGCTTCAGCACTGAGCAATGTCAAACTCTTCCATGATCTCCGACAGGTTTCATGAGTGACAAAGGCATTCTTGGTGGAAAGGTTGCGAATGCGATTGACATCCACCAAGAGGCTTTGCATCTGTTGCTTCAGCCAGTAGTGATGCTTATCCTGTTTCTGATGCAGGGCAACGAGAAGCTCTCGGTCATTGAGAACATGAGATCGCTTTCGAGGCCTTTGCGCAATAATGCTTTCCGTGGCTTCAGTTTGAGCACGGTGAGGTAAGCGTGTATTGCCAACCAAAGGATAAACACGAGTGACGGCCTGGACTCCTTCAATGGGCTGTGTGAAGCTTTGGTGATCAGCATTGTGAAGGCAAATGGGCTCCTTCGCAGGCTCTGGGTATATGGCTTCAACTGACATATCAACCTCTGGCAAAAAGATCAGATGGTTGCGAGCAGAAGGCTGATAGTTGACATCTGAATGAAGCTTGATAAGGCGCATAACCCACGGAGCGTAGAACTTCAGACCAAAGAGATCAGAGCCTGATGCAGCCAATTTCCTGATAAAGAAGTCTTGAGCATTGAAGCTGATGCCATTGAAGATATAAAAGACCAATGTCTTCATCGCTCCTTCAAGCTTCGCTGCTAAAGAATGTCCTTTGATGGGCCATAGAGTTTTCCTTATGATATGATAGATTGTTCGGGGCAGATACTCTAGGTCTTCAACAAAGAATTCTCTTGGGTATTCAGCGTCGCGTGGCAGAGGCTTCATCAAGCTTAACATTTTTCTCATGTTGGGCTCTGGCTTCTGAAAGATGCTCTCCAATGCATTGCGGTGAAGCTGACAACCAGGCTCGAAGAGTTCACCTGGAGTGGGCAGGCCAGTTAGCTCAATGATATCAAGAGCTTTGGCTTCATGATGGACATTTCCTGTCATCCACTCAAGGACCCAAGTCTTAGGATCCCTGTTGTAGCTGCGAATGCGAAGGGTAGCATAAAATTGTAGCAGAAGCTCTTCATTCCAATGCTCCTTATCAGTCACAAAGTTCAGCAGACCAGCATCACGGAAGCAGTCAAGGGCTTCTTCTAGGCAGGGCAGCCCAGCAATGGCTTCATAGTCTAGACGCATATGTGGGAAGATGCGCCCTTGGTCATAGAGAACACAAGAATAGTAACTGCGCCGCTGATAGCTCCAGAACCGATCAGATGAGATCCTTGGCTTGGAATATGGGTTCTTGGCACTATCGAAGAAAGTGTTGTGCGCAATGAAGCCATTAGCATTGAACGTCCCTGGTGAAGTTGCAGTACCTGGAAACCTGGGCAGTCTTGGCTTAGGCTTCTGGACCTGAGGCCTGTGCTCGACATGATAGTCAAATTGCGGACCAGCAGCAGGTGGAGGAACCAGAATGGGCCATCTGATAGTGACTAGCTAACCATGATCATATCCTTGCTCGATGGTGTGTGGTCTTGGAGGCGGTACAGGAGCAGTGGGAGTGGCCGTGGCATTGACTTCACGCTGCAGATTTGCATCAGGTGCAGCATTGGCTTCAGGTGTGATCACTTCTGGCACCACATTAACTTCAGGCGCCACATTAGCTTCAGCCATGACAACGTCATTGGCTTCAGTGTTGGTGTTGGTGGTCGCCGCAATGTTATCAACCTCCACTTGAGTAGCTGGAGGGTCAGACATGTTCTCCTCGAGAACAACTTTAGGGTTGGTTGGGGGTATAGCAACACGTTCTTCTTCAACTCGTGGCTCTTCTTGGTCATCGGCTGATGCAGCCGGAATATCTTCAGCCGCTTTGGCTTTAGACGCGAAGATGTTCGCAGTAGGAGAGGCTTCAGGAAAAACTTGGCGTGATACTGATTGGTGCTCTGCTCCTTCTGGAACACTCGACAAAGTGACTTGTGGCCTTGGTCCTTTGCGAAGCCTACGGAACGCTATCGACGCTTGTGGAGATGGAGTTTCCTGGGCCACAAAGTCTTCATCTTCAAGTACCGGAGTGGTGACTTGAGTTGGGGGAGTAGTTGGTATTTCTTCTTCACGGGGGGATTCTTGAGGGTGATCAGCCCATGAATCATCCTGAGCGATTGGCGTCAAAGGACGACCAATGCTGATGAGTTCGTTGTTCGTGAGAATAGGCGATGATACCACATTGTGCTTGATATGAGGAAGGACTTCATCATCTTCTACATTGTCTTGGGGACCAATGGCTTCAGCTGCGGTGGGGTTGACAGCTGGAATGTCTTCAGCTTCAGGAGCCTCTGGGGAAGCAGGCTCATGAACTATCAAACGACGCTCTTGTTGTGTAGATGCAGGACGAGCAACAGAAATTGGCTCGACGACAAGTGGCTCTGTGGGAGCAGCCCGATCTTTCTTCTTGGTTTTACGCTTCTTGGCTGGTGGAGCCTCGTCAGTCGCACTACTAGGAAAAGGGCTATAGCTAATATGGACATTAATGGCGCACCATGTATGTGGTGCGCCACTGCTATATAGCAGTGGCGCACCAGATACAGGTGCGCCATTAGTGTCCTCATTACTAATGGCGCACCACACACACAGTGCGCCATTACTAACATTTTTTTCCAAAATACTAATGGCGCACCAAGGCACAGTACGCCATTACTAGTTTTAACTAGTAATGGCGCACCACACACTCTATGCGCCACTACTAACACTTTTTTTACTTTTTTTTTCAAAACTAGTAATAGCGCACCAGTGTATAGTGCGCCATTACTAGTTCAAACTAGTAATGGCGACCACAACCACGGTGCGCCACTACCAACATTTTTTTTATTTTTTTGCAAAACTAGTAATGGCGCACCACGTAACAGGTGCGCCATTAGTAACCAGGGTTACTAATGGCGTATTGTTAGGTGTTGCGCCATTGGTAACTTTCTTTGCACCCCCTTGTGGACCGCCTTTTCAGTTCTAGAAAAAATAAAAGAAAATGATGGAAATGTCAAAAAAATAAAAGAAAATAAGTTTCCCAGGTGATATGTGGTCTAGTTGTTGGGAAAATTTACAAATATGAATTTCGACTTTATTTGCAAAATCTCTCTGGAATTTAGTAAAATGGGCATAACTTTTGCATACGAACTCGGATTAAAAAGTTTTTTATATGAAAAATCATCTACTCGAAAAGTTACATCCGAATTCAACGGGGAAACCCCGTTGAACATTTTCAAAATCCCCAAAAACCTAACAGAACGAAAGATACGGAGCTTTTAAGATCTAGATGGGTGAAAAATGAAAAAAATTCAAACTTAGTAGTGGCGCACCATTTGCTAGGTGCGCCACTAGTAATAGAAAAAAAAATTGTTTCAAATTTTTTTGGAATTTGTTTTCAAAATATGATACGTAATATGACCGGGAAGTTTGAAATATTTTTTTCAAAATTTCATCACACTCATGAACATGAACAAAGTCCTAGACATCAACAAGGTTTAATAGGATTGATATGATAGATATATCAACAACTGCCTGTCAAAGGAGGTGGTGCTGGGGTTGGATAGAACTGCGAAGTTAAGCGTGCTCAGGCTGGAGTAGTGTGAGGATGAGTGACCTTCCATGAAGTTTGACCATGAAGTGTGATTTGACTTGAGATTAAGCATATTGACCCGAGATTAAGCCATAGTGACCCAAGATTAAAAAATTTTGAAAAAAAAGTTGAATTTTTTTAAAAAATTGTTAGTAATGGCGCACCAGATATGTGGTGCGCCATTACTAAGTCAGATAGTAATGGCGCACTTCTAGGCATAGTAATGGCGCACTATAGGTGCGCCATTAGTACTTGTTACTAGTGGCGTGATAATAGTGGAGCACCTATAGTGCGCCATTAATGGACAAAACAGGTGCGCCACTAATTAGCCTTTTCCTAGTAGTGTGGTGTTCTTGGTCTTGCGTTTTCTGGCTTTGGCTTCATCTACCCTTGTTTTCTGAAGCTCTGAAGCCACTGTGGGGACCTTAGGCTTCACGCCTGTCATACTGGCGGGGAAGACAATGCGAGGTTCTTCCCACATGGATGCTTCAGCTTGGTCCACATTATGATTCTTCTGCTTGGCAGCCATCTTGGGGTCGATGCCAGGACGCCCAAGTGCCTTGCGCTTCTCAGCTTCATTGTAAGCTCGAACACACTTTGCAGCCAGAAGCTTCATTCGCTCTCGAGAACCTTTGGCTTCATCACGTTTCTTGTGAAATGCCTCCTTGAGCTCATGCATCATGGTCTTGAAGTTTTGGACGTCTGTCACACTGAGCTTGGCCACATGCTTCTTGAACTGAGCCTTTTCGTACTCAATCTTGTGCTTAAGTTCAACGATCTTCTAAGCAAGAGCCAGCTCAGGAGCAATGGCGCCATGGAAGGAGACGCTGAGGCCAATGGGGAGTTGCAGATCATCAAAGCTGAGATTGGGGGTGTCAAACCACTCATCAATGGGGAGTTGCAGATCACCACGTCAAATAGAGGTAAATCATTGAAGATTTCCGCCTCTTGGTTGCTCTTTATCAGAAGTTCAAGAGCATCATCGGCTAGATCGTCGTCACTCGACAGATCAATGGCGTCGTTCTCATTTCTGAGAACCGCAGCAGGGGTCAGTGCTTGACCAGTGGTGTGCATGGGCTTCTTCTTCTTCTTCTCAGACTTGGAGATGCATGAGAGATCTTCAGACTGCACACTCGGTGCAGGAGGAGCAGTGGCCAGAGGCTTCGCTCGCGAAGCTTTTGGTGCAGTGGAAGGCTTCGAAGCCTTGGGTTTCTTCAGCTTCTTAGGCTTCGGTGGTGCAGGCGCTTCGTCAGAATCAGCGTCATCTATAGAGTGATCCATGGCTGCCCCTTGAACCATGATGTGAGTGATGAGATCCTCTAGGTTGTAGAAGGGCCCAACAAAATTGGGTTCAGCTTCGTGTGTGCCATCGGCACAAGGAGCAGAGGGACGTGGGTTGAAATCTAATCCCCGCGACTTCTTGTTCTCTTTAGCCGAGTTCTTGGCAAACTGAAGGTTGCGCTTGAACAGATTGTCGTCATGACACCAGAGCAACGAAGATGGGTCGGCATCAGCAGGCTGTGGTCCACGGACCATGCAAGGGTAGAAGCCCTGATCAATGGCTTCAGCTCTGGACCTGGGTGGAAGATTTTTGTACAAGATGTCTCCCTAGGGTCGCTTGATGGCATTCTTTTCAGCATATTCCTGGGTCACGAACCTATACTTGTACCATTGTTCTGCCCAATATCTTCGAATCCATTGGATTCGTGTTTTGCGCTGATCATAGTCCTCCTCTGGATCTGTCTTGTATAGCTCATAGAGGTCAGGTGGCAAATCTCTTGATGTTCCCCCACAGTGCTGTCTGCCTCCCTTCCTTGCTGACTTATCAGTTGCCATGAAGTTCAGACTGAATGGCTTCAACACTGTCAAAGGCTTCCGTCTGCTGGTTAGACAGGAACTGGCTTCAGGAGAGTTGATATGATGCTGTAGGAATTCTGCAAATGAATGCAGACTATGAGAACCAAGGGATTCTCCCACAGACATGTACCTGTGATAGCATTAGAGATGCGAGGGAAGGGGAAGAGGTCATATGCATTCTCAGAAGATTTTGAAGATAAATCAGTTTAGAAGACTTTGACCTCATAGCGCGAAGACATTCACTTATATGTTGAGAGTTGGTTCCAGATTTGTACGAATCCAAGAATAGGTACAAGTGAGGAATCTAACTACGTGTGAAGCATAAGTGAATATACTAGGCATCATATGAGATGCAGAACAGGATACATCCAAATTTGTGGAGGCAGAAACCACTTTTGGTAGGAAGGATGAATCTATCGGATCAAAATGACAGTAAAAAGAGGGTTTTAATTTTCCAGACGATGAACTGCTAGACGGAGTAGAAGATGAGGCCGAGCAGTTCGATCTTCCGTGCCCTAACTTGGTGACGGAAGACACCTAAGGTGGCGGCGGAGAAGACGATGTCCGCGGCCGGCGTGAAGACGGCGTCGGAGAGGTTGCGGCAGCTAAGTGCTTCGTCGCCGGCGTCGTCGAGAGCTAGCGGTGGCGCTAGGGTTAGTCGAGGTGGAAAGGTGGAAGAAAGATTTTTGACCGTGATGGGATGTGCATTTATAGGGAGAGGGACGGCACAACGCAAGTACACAGGTGCCCCTGGCGGTTCACATCTGAGGGACACGTGGCGAACATGCAACACATTTGGAGTTGTTCCATGTTCCCATGCACGCCTGGACTGTCGGGTGGTCGTTCCGGCTTCTCCGGGTTCCAGGCAAGAAGTATTGAGCATTTAAAACAGATTTAATTTTTGTCTCTGTATCTTCTGCTGACAAGGATGCAGAGAAGACATTCGACGGTTTTCAACAGAATGCATATGATTTGGATAGATAGAGTTTGAGGTAGAACCATAGAGAGGTTAGGGTCTGATCACATTCACTTAGTTCAAAAGATTCAAACGAGAAAACATAGCTATAAGTGAATGCTGTAGAGGACAGAACACTAATATATGTATATATGAGAATAAGACCAAATCAACATTTTGAATATAAACATGAAGACAAACCAAAGTTGAGGATGAATCAAACGTGAAGACTTAGCAAATGTAACGCAAAGGGAAAAACATTCCAAACAAAAGATTGGTGGTGGCGTTACCCACCGTATAGGAAGTATTAGACCCAGACACGGTGCACAATTATCGTGGCGCTCCGAAGTCAAATTCCGCATTAATGTATTCACACTCAGAGTGTAAGTCTTCATTGATTGAAGACATACATTACTTCGTGTGTTGCACATCTAAGTCATCAACATGCATAAGTGTTAGGATGTGTGCCTGATCACAGGACATTCGAGGATTCCAAGATATTTAGCTCACACCGCAACTTGCAAAACCTTTTCTCATCCATGGGCTTTGTGAAGATATCTGCTAATTGCTCTTCAGTGTTGACGTGTATGATATCAATATCTTCCTTCATGACATGATCTATGAGAAAGTGATGATGAATTTCAATGTGCTTTGTCTTCGAGTGCTGAACTGGGTTGTTGGCAATCTTGATGGCGCTTTCGTTGTCGTAGTAGAGTGGTACTCGTTTCAGATGGATGCCATAGTCCTTGAGTGTTTGCTTCACCCATAGAAGCTGAGAGCAGCAAGATCCAGCAGCAATGTATTCAGATTCAGCAGTGGAGAGTGATACATAGTTCTGCTTCTTTGAAGACCAACAGACAAGTGATCGTCCCAGAAAGTGACATGTGCCTGATGTAGACTTGCGATCCACCTTGTCACCAGCATAATCAGCATCCGAGAATCCAACTAGATCAAACTCTGAGCCCTTTGGATACCATAATCCTAATGTTGGGGTGTAAGCCAAATATCGAAGAATTCGCTTCACAGCTAAGTGATGCGATTCCTTTGGTGCCACTTGGAATCGAGCACACGTGCAAACTAAGCATAATATCTGGCCTAGATGCCCATAAATAAAGTAAAGAACCAATCATGGAGCGGTATACCTTTTGATCGAACTCTTTGCCATTGGCGTCAGGACCCAGATGACTCTTGGTTGGCATTGGCGTCGTGTAACCTTTGCAGTCTTGTATTCCAAACTTCTTCAGGCAATCTTTGAGATATTTCTCTTGAGATATGAAGATGCCATTGCTTTGCTGACGAATTTGAAGGCCAAGGAAGAACTTCAGCTCACCCATCATGGACATCTGATATTGCTCTTGCGTCATGTGTCCAAACTCATTACTGTATTTCTGGTTGGTGCCGCCGAAGATAATGTCATCCACGTATATTTGGCACACAAACAGTTCACCATCATATGTCTTCGTGAAGAGTGTGGAGTCCAGGGAACCAGGTTTGAAGCCTTTGCTCTTTAGGAAGTCTTTGAGTGTGTAATACCAAGCGCGAGGGGCTTGTTTGAGGCCATACAGTGCTTTGTTTAGCTTGTACACCATATCAGGATGTTTTGGATCTTCAAAGCCAGGAGGTTGTGCAACATACAGTTCTTCTTCAATCGTGCCGTTGAGAAATGCACTCTTCACATCCATTTGATACAGCAGGATGTTGTGATGATTTGCATAGGCTAGCAATATGCGAATAGCTTCAAGCCTAGCCACAGGAGCAAATGTTTCATCGAAGTCAATCCCTTCAACTTGAGTGTATCCTTGAGCAACGAGACGAGCATTGTTTCTGACAACTTGACAATGCTCATCTTGCTTGTTGCAATATATCCATTTTGTGCCAATTATGGTGTGCTCTTGAACGAGTGAGTGGACCAGGCGCATTGATGCTATCAATTATCTTCTCAATCTGTACTTCATTTGCAACACGAGGATGAATTGGACGCTGATTTTGTTCTTGCTGAACATTGTCATCGTTAGGAGGATTGTCTTCGGGCTGAGCATTGTCTTCAGGTTGATTAGGTGCAGAAACGATAAGTTCCTCTTCAGGCTGTGCTTCAGACGGTATGATTTCTCCAGTTCCCATTAGCTTGATGGATTCACTAGGTGGAACTTCATCTAGCACATTTGGCAGGTGCTCTCTTTGCGAGCCGTTAGTCTCATCGAACCGCACATCCACAGTTTCGACCACTTTATAGTGAAAGAGGTTGAAGACTCTGTAGGAGTCCGAATCCTTTCCGTAACCAAACATAAAACGTTCAGGAGCTTTCGGTGCAAATTTTGAAGTGTGATGTGGATCCTTGATCCAGCACCTAGCACCAAATACTCTGAAGTAACTGACATTTGGCTTCTTACTAGTGAGGAGTTCATAGGATGTCTTCTTCAGAAGCTTGTGAAGATAAACACGGTTGACGACATGGCAAGCAGTATCAATAGCTTCAGGCCAGAACATTCTTGGAGTCTTGTATTCATCAAGCATCGTCCGAGCCATCTCAATGAGTGTTCTGTTCTTGCGCTCCATGATGCCATTCTGCTGAGGTGTGTACGGAGCTGAGAACTCATGAGTGATTCCCAATGTATCCAAGTAAAGGTCGAGGCCGGTGTTCTTGAACTCAGTGTCGTTGTAACTTCTGATATGCTTGATCTTGACGCCATAGTTGTTCATGGCATGGTTGGCGAAGCATCTGAAGACATCCTGCACTTCAGTCTTGTAGAGAATTATGTGCACCCACGTATATCTTGAATAATCATCAACAATCCCGAAGCCATAGAGACAAGCAGTAGTAGTGAGAGTAGAGTGGTGAGTAGGGCCAAATAAGTCCATGTGTAGCAGCTCGAAGGGTTGAGATGTCGTCATGATTGTCTTCGAGGGATGCTTGGCCCTTGTCATCTTTCCAGCTTCGCAGGCACCGCACAAGTCATCCTTATTGAACTTGACGCCCTCGATGCCTATGACATGCTTCTTCTTTGCGAGAGTGTGCAAGTTCCTCATGCCAGCATGCCCTCGCCTTTGATGCCAGCGCCAGCACTCTGAAGCTTTTGCTAGAAGACAAACGACAAGTTGTGGTCCTGCTGAGAAATCTACCATGTATAGATCATCTTTCCGGTACCTTTCAAAGACTAGAGACTTGTCAGATTCCATTAGTACAAGGCAACAATATTTTCCAAATGTCGCAATCATGTTCAAGTCACAAAGCATTGAGACAGACATTAAGTTGAAACCAAGGGATTCAACAAGCATCACTTTATCCATCTGCTGATCCTTTGAGATTGCAACTCTACCTAGACCCAATACATTGCTTTTACCAGTGTCAGCAAATGTGATGTGACTCTTGTCAGACGGACGTAAAGTTGAGTCCATGAGAAGACTTCGATCACCAGTCATATGATAAGTGCATCCACTGTCCATAATCCATTCTGAAGCATGAGGTGTCATACCCTACAGTACAGTTAGGGGGATAGGCTTCACCAAGAGTATTGTGAAGCATAAACATTTGACGCACAAGAGGATTATCAAAGCTCAGATCAAGATTAGGACTGATAGGATGATTGGCAAGCGATTCAGGAACAAAACACATAGTGAGACCATTTGGGCATTTGATCTTGCGCCCTACAAGATGTTTTAGGTCCCCAGCATTAGCATCAGACGCCTTTGATTTTCGGCTGGAGACCTTTCCCTGCAAAAGAAAGCTAATTCTTCTTAACCACCCACATCTTCAGGGGTGGCTTAGAAGCAATGAGTCTAAGTGCAGCATCTGAGAACTTCGGCTTTGAAGCCCTAGTAAATAGCCTTGCAGCAGGTGAATAGTACTCATATGAATAAGCAGAAAAGTTCTTAGTTTTATGAACATAGCGGTTTGAAGAAACACGCTCATATTCATAAGTCTGAGTATGATTTCCCTGCAAAACATTGGCGTTAGGGTGACTCAGGTGAGTCCTCTGTCTATATGAAGCCATTGGAGCATATGAAGACTTTGGTCTGGGATTTGTCTTCTTCCCAGGCGGTGTCATGATGACATTCACAGGAAGATTCTCAAGACAACTTTTGGGAACCCAGATCTTCTTCATAGGTGGCCCATTCCTGCAGTTACTACCAATATACCTCGCAAACACTTCACCATTCTGATTCTTAAACAGTTTATAGTTTGCATCAAAGGATTCATCAATGATAATAGGGTTAGCACAAGTGAAGCCAGATAAGGTGGATGGATCCACTGAAGGTCCCTTTGCAGCAACCCATATGGTTTTGGGGTACTGCTCAGGCTTCCAGTAGGAGCCATCAACATTCATTTTCCTCTCGAACCCAACACCCTCTTTCCTAGGGTTTTGGTTCGGAATCTGCTTTTTGAGGACATCGCACAGTGTCTGATGCCCTTTGAGACTTTTGTACATCCCTGTTTCAAGCAATCTCTTCAACCTACCATTTTCATTAGCAATAGTAGTGGTATCCTCAGCAGAGGGGTTAGTTACCACATCAACAATTGAAGATATTGCAACAGTAGCAGCAGTAGAACATTCAACAACAGAAGGAGCGTTATCACGCTCAAGGCATTTTAGACATGGTGGTTCAAATCCTTCCTAAGCGGGACTGATCTGTTGAGCGTGAAGTGACTCATTCTCTTTTTGAAGATCTTCATGAGCCGCTCTCAATTTCTCAAGCTCTTGCTTCCTTTGAAGATAATCATAGGAAAGCTTTTCATGAGTGGTTGAGAGCGTTTCATGACAACTTTCAAGTGCCTGGTACTTAACATGAAGATTTTTTATGTCTTCAATTAAGGACTGAGAATGGGTCATTTCCGTGTCCAACAGGTCATTGCTTTTGTCTAACAGTTTTTTAGTATGTTCCATAGCTTTCTGTTGTTTAGTTGCAATTTTAGCAAGTGTTTTGTAGCTGGCTTTGGATTCACAATCAGAGTCATCTTCACTTGATGTTTGAAAGTAAGCATCGCGCGATTTGACCTTGGCACCACGTGTCATGAAGCAGTAGGTGGGAGCAGAGTCATCCTTGACATTGGCATCAACGTTGGTGACGGGGCCATTGTCTTCAGTGTTTAAGATGGACTTGGCAACGTAGGCTGTAGCTAGATCCAGACTTGCAACGCCAGGGTAGGACTCCTCCTCAGACTCCACCTCTGCCTCCTCTGAAGCAGACTCCTCCTCTGAATCCATCTCCTTGCCAACAAAAGCACGAGCCTTGCCAGATGAGCTCTTCTTATGTGATGAAGACTTGGACGAGGACTTGGAAGAAGACTTTGAGGATTTCTTCTTCTTCTTGTCATCAGAATCATATTCCTTGCTCTTCTTCTTCTTGTTCTTGTTCTCATTGTCCCACTGTGGACACTCAGAGATGTAGTGTCCAGGTTTCTTGCACTTGTGACATGTTCTCTTCTTGTAGTCATGAGTGGAAGCCTCATCATTTCTTGAGCTGGATCGTGAAGACTTTCTGAAGCCCTTCTTCTTAGTGAACTTCTGGAAATTCTTCACAAGCATAGCAAGCTCCTTTCCAATGTCTTCAGGATCACCAGAACTGCAGTCAGATTCTTCTTCAGATGAGCAAACAGCTTTTGCCTTCATAGCGCGAGTTCGGCCATAGTTGGGACCATAGATATCTCTTTTCTCAGATAGCTGGAACTCATGTGTGTGAGCCTCTCAAGTATGTCAAATAGATCGAGTGTCTTGAAGTCAGGGCGTTCTTGTATCATCAGGGCAAGGGTGTCGAACGAGCTGTCAAGTGATCTCAGCAGTGTCTTGACGATTTCATGCTTGGTGATCTCAGTGGCGCCGAGAGCACGAAGCTCATTTGTGATGTCAGTGAGGCGATCAAACGTGAGCTGGACATTCTCATTGTCGTTTCTCTTTAAGCGGTTGAAGAGATTGCGAAGAACACTGATCCTTTGATCTCTCTGGGTTGAGACGCCTTCGTTGACCTTGGAGAGCCAGTCCCAGACTAGCTTTGACGTTTCTAGAGCACTCACACGGCCATACTGTCCTTTTGTCAGATGACCACAGATGATGTTCTTGGCGGTAGAATCCAGTTGAATGAACTTCTTGACATCAGCAGGGGTGACACCTTCACCAGTATTGGGAACACCATTCTTGACGACATACCAGAGGCCGACATCAATGGCTTCAAGACGCATGCGCATCTTATTCTTCCAGTAGGGATATTCAGTTCCATCGAAGATGGGGCAAGCAGCGGAGACTTTGATTATCCCTGCAGTCGACATAGCTAAAACTCCAGGTGGTTAAACCGAATCACACAGAACAAGGGAGTACCTTGGTCTGATACCAATTGAAAGTGCTAGTTATCGACTAGAGGGGGGTGAATAGGCGATTTTTATGAAAGTCTTCAAAACATGAGAGTTTCTAAGAAAAACAATAGAAATGAACCTATTGATGTGCAGCGGAAGGTAGACTACACTAAGCAAGCCATAGTCTAGTATTCAATGAAGTCAAAGCATGAAGACTAATAGCAGCTAGGTAGTAAAGATCAGGATGGAAGATAGTGTGAAGCCAAACAACAATAGCAGTCACACAGTGAAGTCAAACAGGTAGTGCAAACAGGCAATGACTTCACGAAGACAAACTGTAAATAAAGAGAGGGAGACGATAGAACCAGTCACTTGACGAAGACAAGGATTTGTTGGACTAGTTCCAGTTGCTGTGACAACTGTACGTCTGGTTAGGGAGGCTGAGATTTAACTCAAAAGACCGTGTCTTCACCTTATTCCCCTTGAGCTAAGGACACACAGTCCTCGCCCAATCACTCTGGCAAGTCTTCAAGGTAGACTACCAAACCTTCACAGACTTCGTTCACCGGTGATCCACAATGACTCTTGGATGCTCAGAACGCGACGCCTAACCGGCTGGAGGATTATAGTCCTCAAGTGTAACAAGTCTTGAGGTCACGCGGATAGAAAGACTTCAGTGATGCCTAACACTCTTTGGCTCTGGGTGTTTGGGCTTTGTCCTCGCTAGGATTTCTCTCTCTCAAAAGCTTCGGAGGTGGGTTGCTCTCAAATGACAATAGCCGTGCACTAACTCTGAGCGGCCACCAATTTATGGTGTAGGGGGTGGGCTATTTATAGCCACTAGGCAACCCGACCTGATTTGTCCGAAATGACCCTGGGTCACTAAGGAACTGACACGTGTTCCAACGGTCAGATTTCAAACACACGCGACAGCTTGACTTGGGTTACAAGTAAAGCTGACTCATCTAGCTCTGGATAAGATTTGCTCTCGTTGTCTTCGCTCGAAGACATAGGATTTTTGTTGAGCATCACTTCAGTCACTCTGACTTTGTTCACTGGGACCCCACTTAACAGTACGGTGGTTCCTATGACTCAACAAAGAAGAAAAGGAAACAATGAAACAACTAAGTCTTCACGCTCCATAGTCTTCACACGATGTCTTCTTATGTCATAGTCTTCAATGTGAATATCTTCACATACCACCATTGTCTTCAATGTCTTCATACATATTTAGGGGTCATCTCTGGTAGGTAAACCGAATCAATGAGGGACTACTACCTGTGTTATCCTGCAATTCTCACAAACACATTAGTCCCTCAACCAGGTTTGTCGTCAATACTCCAAAACCAACTAGGGGTGCCACTAGATGCACTTACAGAAACATATAGCCCCGTTTGTGTTCCCCAACACGTATCAGCTGCGAACGCCAAAATATGTAAGATTGAATTAGGGGTCAGATGATGGATCTGGATCCCATAGAACTCTAACAAACCCCTGAGGAAGGGGTGAATGGGGAAACCTAGACCTCGTGAAAGGAAAGGAACAAAACAAATTTGCTCCTCCCCGTGTGTTGTAGGGTAATTGTCGGTAAGCACTTTGTCATCGATGAACATTAGGCCAGGATGGGTGGATGCAAGATCTAAGTCAGGTAAATAATCCTGCATGGCTAGCTGATCTAAGTGCATATGGGTGGCGAAGCAGCTTGCCCAATCGCCCTTAAGTGGCCCGTGAGGACGTGTTGACAAACTTGGGGTGCCCGCCATTGCTGGAGCTCTTGAGCTAGCTTGGAGGGGGAGATTTCGTATTGGGGAAAGAAGGGGGAATGTTGGGGTAGACAAGTTCATGTATCCCTAGCAGATTAAATACCCTCATAAAATGGGTGATGGGGGACGTTTCTGTATCCATTCATCAATCCGCTTTTGTTTCCCAGTTGCACAAAAGTCAAGAAAAACTCTATAAAAATGGGGGGCACGAGTAGAGGGTCCTGACAGCAATCCCCCGAGATGAATCATTGGACTGCTTACAAAGAATTGCTTCTCAGTCTGAGGTATATTGATGCTTGGACCATTATAAAAGCGCCGATGATGTTTTGGAGACCTCGGACCAAAACGTGAATAGATGAAGGAGGAACTTGCTTGCCAAGCCGAAGACATCGACAAGATGGGACATGCCAAGGGGGAGCTGTAGTCCTTGACTTTGAAGACCAGGGGCTACTGAGGGTGTCCTGGATTAAGGGGTGCCCACCTGTATGTCATGTTGTCCATGCCCCGAGCTGATGACTCACCGACCACTAGAGGAAGGGCTGCCAAAGTTGCGATCCTTGGTGTGAGCAAGATGGAAACTTCCAAAGACTTGGCGTACACTTCAAGAAAAGATCTAGTTAATGGCTTGTTTATTCCTACGGTGCCTATATAAGCCGAGGGGTTTAGTCCTTAGAGGTATGAACACAACCCTTAGGGTTTAGAACACAATCATACAATCTCAAGGTATAACATCATGTGCTATGTACTCCAATAAATCAATACAATCCAAGCAGGACAAAGGGTTTTACCGCTTTGAGAGGGCCCGAACCTGGCTAAAACATCGTCTCTCTCGTCTACTATTACCATTGTTCCTAGGCTCATAGCTCGGGACCCCCTACCCGAGATCCACCGGTTTTAGCATCGACGGGTATGACTACTATGTCTGGTTGTTAATTAAATCCGTTTTACATTTGTACTATGTGGTAGAACTTGAATGAAATCTACTAACTGAACCAACTGTGCAGCCTGGATTTTGCCTTCTCTCTTTTTCCCGGACTTGCCTTCTCTCTGTTTCCGGACATGGTTTTTGCCTTGCTTTGATTTGGGTTTTGGAATCATTTCAAATGGACTTGTCACTTGGGCATATCCTTTACTTTCACCCAAGTGACCTATCTACTCATCATTCAACTTTAGTCCTCTGATAAATCCCCAAAATAATCAAATGAGTATTTTTCATAAAATAAAAATATTCATTTTCCTCTCTGAAACTCTATTCAAAAACTTGTGCTCCAAAGCAACCCTCATTTTTATTGCTCCCAAAAATCTGAGATAAATCCTGAATATTCTTTGGACCTTGGCACACCTTCCCAAGCAAAAATATTGCATGACTTTTTGTAATATTTTTTCTATAGAAAATCATTTCTCTTCTGGCCCAAAATTCCAGTTTGTACAACAAGTACATTTTTCCTTGACCTTTTGGCCCTAATCTTTCTTGAGCTTAAACACCCTCCTAAGAAAACCTAAACCCCAGGAGATCAGCCCTATGACCGTCTAGAAGATTGCTTAACTTGGCGACCACGTTTCTGGTGAGAAACTTGCCAGCTTAGTTGAGTCAAGTCTGCTCGGCCTGGCTATGAGCTATCAACTTTCCTAGACTAAACACTGCGTGGACTAGAGCGTAGACAAGGTTTGGCGGCGTTTGGGTGTCGTCTTGACAATGCCAGCGTGGTGACCATGTGAAGACACGGTGCCTGGCAGCGTCTCGACGCGCTCTGGATGGCGCCTTCCTCTCTATTCAGCGTGTGCTCGATCCAGCGCTCGACGACGCCTGCCGCGCCGCACCTACAGCCCCGACCCATCAGCCTTGACCTCTCCCTGGCGCTCGCCGACGCCGGAGCCACCGCAGCAAGCACGGGCACGTCGCGGCCAAAAGCCACAGTGCGCGCGTGCCCTTGTCCGCTTCTTCCACCGCCTCCTGTGCTCGTACGCGAGTGTGGGCAGCTCCTGCATTGACACAGCGCGCTTGCCCCCTTGCACTGGAGCTTTTCTTCGCCGTTTGCCGCGCATCCAGAGAGCTCCGGCGGCGACACGTCACCCCCTCGTTCCGGCTATTTATAGCGCCCCCCTTCTCGATTTCAAGCAACACACCACTCCTCACCACCTCCACGAACACGTAGACAGGCCATAGCTCGGTCGGGCAGGCCTCTGGCCGTCGCCCCGACCAGAGAACTCCGGCGACCTCCACAGCAAGGCCAACTATCTCCGGTGCCTCTCGAGCTCAAGCAGCTGCTCGGGCGGGGCATTGGGGGTCTGTTGGTGCTGCCTGGACGCCGCTGAGCCCTCGGAGCCGCCCCTAGCCGTCGTCTTCAACCACTCCGGCGAACCCCGTCTGCCACCGAGGCTTGCGAGCTCGACCGTGAGCAGCTACGTCCACCCCAAGCCAAGCCACGGGTACGGGCAGGTGTGCCACGAGCCCAGCTTCAATCCTATCCCTCTAGCCTAGCCCCAAACCCCCTCATCGCCGGCGTGAGCCCCGGCGAAACGCCGCCCCTCTCTGATCTCGCTCTTCCCCTCTCTCTCCTGACGTGCGGGACCCACCCGTCAGCCTCACCACTCGCGCCCAAAGCGGTATGAGTGGAGGCGCACTCTCGCTTTATGCCTTCGACGTCACCCCCCAGGATTTCTGTTTAATTCAAATTTATTCAGAAATTTGACTAAACTTTGACCAGCCACCATTTCTAAACAGTAAGTCCAAATGATTTGATTCTTTTTGCATTGTCTTTGTTTCAGAAAGCTCTAGCAGCACACCAAAAGGTGGATTTTTCTTTGCTGTCTAGGATTTCTGGTGATTTTCAGAATGGGTTTTGATATTTGTTTTTGTGGTTTTAAATTCTTTTCAGAAGGAGAGGCTTGTCTTGAAGCAAACCAAGAGGGGTGTGATCCTCCTCTACACTAAGGCAAGGCACACCAGCATTTGGATGGTGTTATTTCAATAACTATGATTTTCTACTTGAACATGAGTTTTTATTTGCATTTAAAATTTGATATATATATATATATATATATGTTGTTGATTGCTAGTTAGTTTACCATGCTTGATATGCTTGTTTTAGTTACTGGTTAAATGCATGAACTTGTATGGTCAAGTAGAATAAGATTTGGCACTAGTTGTATTGCTATGGTAAATAATAATAGTTCTTTTATAAAATGATATTTTCATTTAAATGATGAACTAATAAGAATATTGCTTGATAATAAAAATAAGTTATAACCAGAAAAGTTTTGATCTTGAGTAGTGCAAGATAATTATGTTGATAGGATTGAACCATGTCTATGAGTAGTTTGCATTGCATGTCGATTAGTTGCATGGTTATGGCATAGTATCGTTGTTATTTTATAAAAAGTTTTTGTCAAACTAAACTAGATTAAGTTCAAGTTGAATATGATGTTGATCACATCATGGTGCCACTGAATCAGGTTCTTATTCAATGCGACCACATTTACCTTGTGGGAAGGTCTTGATTCGGTCCTTTGTTGTGCCTCTCGCCGGTGCCTCCCGCGAGGGAAGGTTATGGGCGTGCATACTCTGGCCCGGTAAGCAGAAATAACCCTGTGTGCTCGTTTTTGTTTTTATGGTATCTTGTCCCTGTTTGGGACCGTTTTGGCACGACGGTGGCCGTTGGTGTCTTTGGTAGACACGGGGCCACCCAAGACCTAGCCCTGAGAGGGAGTTGGTCGGAGTGGCCGGGAGAGTGCCATGACAAAGGGAGGGTTTCGTCCGAACGCTTTGGTCCACCCGAATGGGAATGTGAGGCTAGGGTTCCGTAGTGTGGGTAAAGTGCGCTACCTCTGCAGAGTGTATTTAATCTATCGATAGCCGCGTCCTTGGTTATGGGCATAGCTTGGAAGTTAGTCACACCATGGATCAACTTCTATAATTAATCTTGCAAACTAAAATGATTGTTGTGATGCATTGTGTTTCATGTGATTCATGAACTCGTGAGTTGTTCATGAGTGGTTGGTTTCAGTTGTGACTCAGGTATGGTCACCGTTTGGTTATGAGGTAACCGTCTGGTAAGCGAGTCCGTGAGACTCGGTGCTCGTATTGGTTTTCTTTGCATCTGTAGTAGCCCTTGCATTGCATTAATTTGATTAATTGTCATGATATTGTCTGTCATCGTGCTTATGTTTGTTGTGAGCTTGCAAGTACATTCAATGTACTGACCTGGCGTGTCATGCCAGCTTTCAGGCAAGTCGGTTCGCATTGGAGCACATCTCGCGTCTAGGCCGTGTCCACGTCAGTGCCCCTGTGCTATGGAGTTCCACTTCGTCGTTCTTCTGCTGCCGCGTAGTTCAAGTGATTGAGGCCCTTGTCATGTTCATTAAATAATGTACATACTGTTCAGCAGCACCGTGTGTGCCGCTTGGCCTCGTATCCTAATGTAATATCATACTTATGTAATCCGCTAGCATCAATAAAGCGGTTGTTTCTGTACCATGTTGTTGTGTATTGCCAGAAGACTAGATCGCTAGGCTGGCAATGCAAGGTAAACCGGTTGCTCTGAGCCGGGGTGCCACAACGCTTGGTATCAGAGCCGCGCTGATTGTAGGACACGCTAGAATGTTAGTGCATTAGTGAAACGGTAGGTAGCTTCGTTTGAGTGCCGGTAGTCATAGAAAATTGGTTGCTGCATTACATGCATGATTATTTGTTGTTATTATTAACCGTATGGTTTGTGAGAGTAGATGGCTCCAGTACCGAGCTTGTACCATCTTGAGTTAGCTCCGTACACATCACCGCACCTGCTTCAGAACGTGTGGCGATGAATCTATCCAGAGGGTGCTGATCCAGAGTATCGGGTGTATCGGGAGCATCTGGCCGGTGCATTGTATGAGTATTATGCTGAGGTCACTCTACACCACAGTTGCTTACACTCGTTCTACAAAGGGTGGTCTTGCTTCTACGCCATCTCAGGCAGTTCAGTTTGCTGCTATCGAGGCTCTTGTAGACTTGCACTACAACGAGGTTCGCATGCACACCCACCCAGATTTCTTCTACTACCCATCTCTGCACGAGAATGGGCGTATCCGCTTTCCTTTGATTAATCCGGTGTGCGATCGTCCCACTAGTCACCTTTCCCACTATATCACTGCCAGTTATCTCCTTAACTACGAGTTAGCTAGGGAGCTTTCACACGCCCGGAGAGCTCTCGCCGCTGCTCGTGCTAGGAACCCTCTTCCTACTATCATCTACACTACTCAAGTTCCTCCAGTCTCCGTTCCACCAGTGACTTCGCAGGGTACCATTAACCCTCTGACGGTGACCCCTCGAAGTGCTCCTCCTGCATGGGCTTCCCTTGTCGCTACTCCTACCACTCCTATGCTTAGATCCCATCCCGCGCCTACCCCTGAGGGAGAGCCCTCGAGGCAGCGCCGTCGCGTCTCTCTTAACCCGGAGGTCTCTACTATCAGTTTAGGATCTGGGTCCGTCTCAGGAGAGGAGCGCGCAACTGCGCAGTCCAAGCAGTAGACCGTTAGAGTATCGCTCTAGTTATGAGTATGATGTATGAGAGTAATCGCACGTGACCTGATGCTTAGTTTCACATATGAGGGTAGTAGACCCGTTGGGATGTGTACTTTCATGTTAAGTCTATGTATAATTATGTTGGAACCTTTTATTCGCTTTGGTTTTCATTCATTGTTTTCTTCTGGGATTTGTCATTGGCTTTCCTCCCATTTTGGAATTTTCTCATCATGGTTGCTATGTATTGAGAAAAACGAATAATAGGATGACATGTGGAGGCAGCAGCAGTCAAGCTGGTGAGGATGTCCCTGTCCGTCGCTCCGCAAGATAGGCAGGACATTCCCCCGAGCCATACCAGCCACCTCCATCTCCACCGCTAAATCCGCCGTCCACTGAGCAAATCCTGCGAATGCTTGAAGAAAGAAGGAGCAACGATCTGCTGGAAATATTGAAAAGTGTGCAAGTTATGGTTGGGCAGAATGGTCATCACTCCAAGCTGTCAGATTTTCAGCGAACCAAGCGTCCCAGCTTCAGTCAAGCTATTTATCCATTGGATGCCAATGATTGGTTAAGGACTATTGAAAGGAAACTGGAGATTGCTCGCACTGAAGAAGGAGACAAGGTTCCCTTTGCAACGCATTATCTCGAAGGAGCTGCCGCTATATGGTGGGATCTTGGACAAAATTCAAGGATCATTTCCGGAAGTATCATATTCCCACCGGAATTATGAAAATCAAGCAGCGCGAATTCCTCGCCCTCACTCAAGGCAGCATGACAGTCAACGAGTATCTGAATAAATTCAACCATTTGGCCCTCTATTCTCTCCATGATGTGGCCACCGAAGAACGGAAGATCGACATGTTTCTTGGAGGATTGAACCAGCATCTCAGGTCCACTCTCAGCATGTTTGATTTTCCGGATTTCCTGACTCTGGTGAACAAGGCCCTCATCGCAGAAAGGGAACACAAGCTCCTCCATGACAATAAGCCAGCTGTTAACGACCACAAGCGCAAATTCGAGCCGAAGAAGGATATGCAACCAACACAGAAGGCTCGTACTTGGCAACAGACTCAAGTTGAGTACAAACCCAACTGCAGGCATAATGTCAACAAGACTACCATTCAAGTCAAGAATATCGTGACCAGCCCGGTGCCCGAAGATTGTCAGCGCAACAATTCATGCTTCAGCTGTGGTCAAACCGGACACTACGCCAGACAGTGTCCCAAGAACAACAAACAAGCAACTCCATTCCATCCGCAAGTCAACTACATGGAGCCGTATTCCGCCCCAGATATGATCCAGGGGCAAATCCATCATATCTCCGCAGACGAAGCCCAAGAGGACCCGGAAGTCGTCATTGGTACGTTCCTTGTTAATGACATACCCGCCGTAATTTTATTTGACTCTAGGGCTTCCCACTCTTTTATTTCGTGGAGTTTTGCTTCCCAAAACAATTTTTCCTTGCTCGATTTTGGGAAAACACATGCTGGTACAATCCCCGGGATCCCTACTCAGAAGTAATCTTGTCTGCCGTAATTTGGAAATTGACATCAAGGGCGTCAAGTTTCCAACATCTTTGATAATCATTGACTCCAACAAATTGAATGTTATTCTGGGCATGATTTGGTTAACCCAATACCAAGTATGCATCAGCTGTGCGACCAGAGAAGTTACCCTGAAAAATACGGAAGGTCGCACCACCAGTTTTTATGCCCGCAATCGCATACCCACGAAAGATATGGTTTTCCCAGCCGTGGCAGAAGAGGTGGAATTAATTCCAGTGGTCAGTGAGTATCCAAATGTATTTCCTGAAGAATTACCAGGCAAGCCACCAGACCGAGAATTGGAGTTTGCAATTGACTTGGTGCCTGGAACCACCCCGATACACAAGAAATATTATCGGATGCCTTCATCAGAATTGGTGGAATTGAAGAAACAACTGGATGAGATGCTGCAGAAAGGATACATCCACTACAGGAATCATCTACTTTGCCGTCTGCCACGGCAGACGGCAAAGGCAAGGATGGCGGATGGCAAAGGCCTTTGTCGTCTGCCGCGGACGGCAAAAGGCTCCGGCAAAGTAGGATACGGTAAAGAGCTTCTTTGTCGTCTGCTTTCTGAAGCAGACAGCAAAGGGGCCTTTGCCATCTGCCGCGGACGGCAAAGAAAGCCGACTGCAATAATTGTGTTGTTAGTCCATTAGGCGGCTAACGGCAGCCTTTGCTGTCCGCCGCTGACGGCGAAGAGCATCCGGCCTTTGCCGTTCGTCGAATGACATCAGCTGGATGCCACTGCGGGACAAGTCTTTGCCGTCTGCCACTGTAGGCAAAGCCTTTGCCGTCCGCCGCTGTAGGCAAACTGACCAAATGGGTCAGCTCCCAGGGAGCACAGGTGGCCGCCGCGTGGCTTCTTTGCCGTCCGCGGCGGACGGCAAAGGCGCCTTTGCCATCAGCGGCTGAGAGCAAAGGTGCCTCTTTTTTTCTGTTTTTTTAATCCAGCAATTTTCATAGCAAATATATGACATATATATACACATATATATATATATATATATATATATATTTCACAGGGCTATTTAACAGCAAACATATGACATATACAACACATAAGTTTCATCGTGCATACATATATAGTTCCATCCATTCATACATAGCAAGTTGCACGTACACATTGTTCCATCCATATATATTACAATGCAAAGTTTCATCAAGATAGCAAGTTCCATCATAGCAAGCTAGAAGAATACTAGAGGAGAATGAAAGAAAAAACAAGCACTCCATCATAGCAAGCTAGCTTCCGTGAAGTGAATGAAATCTGCAAAAAGGCAAATAAGAAAGTTAGAAAAAGGTGACTAGAAGAAGAAGTATATGCCATTTATGAGCTAACTTAGGTGAAATGGATCATTTATGAGCTAACTTAGTTGAAATGGATCGTTTATGAGCTAACCTAGGTGAAATAGATCATTTATGAGCTAACTTAGGTATAATGCATCATTTTAGAGCTAACCTAGGTAAGATGGGTCATTTTGGAGCTAACCTAGGTGAAATGGATCGTTTTTGAGCTAAGTTAGGTGAAATGGATCGTCTATGAGCTAACCTAGGTGAAATAGATCGTTTATGAGCTAACTTTGGTAAAATGCATCATTTTAGAGCTAACCTAGGTGTGATGGGTCATTTTGGAGCTAAACTAGGTAAAATGGATCGTTTGTGAGCTAACGTAGGTGAAATGGATCGTTTATGAGCTAATCTAGGTAAAATGGGTCATTTTAGAGCTAACTTGGGTAAAATGCATTATTTTGGAGCTAACCTAGGTAAGATGGGTCATTTTGGAGCTAACCTAGGTAAAATGGGTCATTTTAGAGCTAACATAGGTAAAATGGATCATTTTGGAGTTAGTCTATGTAAAATGGGTCATTTTAGAGCTAACTTGGGTAAAATGGATCATTTATGAGCTAACTTAGGTAAAATGGATTGTTTATGAGCTAACTAAGCTAATTATGCCATTTTGACATAAGTAAGCTCAGTACATGTCATTATTGAGCAAACCTAGTTAACTAAGCATACTAGAGCTAACTTAGGTCATTTTGGAGGAAACAAAGCTAAGTATAGATTGTTTTAGAGCTAACTTAGGTAAAATGTATGGTTTTGGAGGTCAGTAAGCTTATTAAGTCATTTTGGAGGAAAAGAAGCTAACTCTAGGTCATTGTGGTAAGCATATTGGATGAAATAACGCTAAGTCTAGGTCTTTATGCATTTGTTAAGCAAACCACTAGAAGAAACTTACCAGCGCCCACCATCTTTCAACACCTACCATGACAAAGAGTAAACGAAATTAGTACAACATAAAAAAAATACCGACATGAATAATAATATGTATATCACTTAAGTGTATCATCATCAAGTACAACATAAAAAAATTATATACCTGACACTACTAATAATCTCGATCACTATCATCAATAAATGCATAATCATCATCATCACTATAATCAATGACGGGCTCATAGGGTTCAGTGGCATCAACATGTGGAGACAACAGAGAGGATACACGTCTCTGCAATAAACACACAGGATGTGTACCCGGAGAACAACAGGGGAGGCACTGACGAAATTTATGCGTCGGATCCGGAGCAAAGCATATGGGAAAACGAACCCAATCTACACATACTCGGGCTGTCCATGGATAGCGTTGGACAATTCGAAAGAATCAAGGTTATAAATATGCAAATGCATGCATATTTATAACTATAACGCTTTTGAACGGGAGACACATATTGGTTATGCATACGGCTAGCTATCAAGTTTCATCGGCACGAACACCGGAACAGAGCAAATAATTAATGGGGGAGGAGGACATGTCATTTGTGCTCTCCCACGAACGAAGGGGCAGAGCTAGTCAAACGCATGGCGAGGTCGTCGAACACCAAACCTCGCAGCGATGAAACAACTACACATTTAAATCTACCCGATCAACACAATTATATATGATGTTTTTCATAACAAAATTGAAAAATATATGACCTAACTCATAATTCACAAATATATGACCCCGTCGGCCTCTGGACGGCCAAAGAGCACCTTTTCTGGAGGTGTCGGGGGTCGGGATGTCATGTCGGTGTCGGGGTGCCGTGTCGGGGTTGGGGTGCTGTTTCGTGGTCGGGGTGTCGTGTCGGGGTCGGGGTGTCGGGGTCTGGTGTCGGGGTCGGGGTGTCGGGGTCAGGGGGTCGGGGTGTCGTGTCGGGGTCGGGGTGTCGGGGTGTGGTGTCGTGTCGGGGTCGGGGTGTCGGGGTGTGGTGTCGGTGTCGGGGTGTGGTGTCGGTGTCGGGGTGTCGGGGTCAGGGGGTCGGGGTGTCGTGTCGGGGTCAGGGTGTCGGGGTTAGGGGGTCAAGGGGTCGGGGTGTCGGGGTGTGGTTTCGGGGTCGGGGTGTCGGGGTGTGGTGTCGGGGTCGGGGTGTCGGGGTCAGGGGGGTCAGGGGGTCGGGGTGTCAGGGTGTGGTGTCGGGGTCAGGGGGTCGGGGTGTTTCCTTCTATCCTTCCTCTTCTTTCTTTCTCTTCTTCTTCTTCTTCTTCTTCTTCTTCTTCTTCTTTCCTTTCTTCTTCTTCTTCTTTCATCTTTTTTCTACTTCTTTTCTTTCTTCTTTTCTTCTTCTTCTACTTCTTCTACTTCTTTTCTTCTTCTTCTTTTTTCATCTTTTTTCTACTTCTTTTCTTTTCTTCCTTTCTTCTTCTTCTTCTACTTCTTTTCTTCTTCTTCTTTTTTCATCTTTTTTCTACTTCTTTTCTTTTCTTCGTTTCTTCTTCTTCTACTTCTTCTACTTCTTTTCTTCTTCTTCTTCTTCTTTTCTTCTACATATTCTTTTTTCTTCTACTTCTTTTCTTCTAACACTAACACTATATAACACATATCTAGCACTAAATCTATCACTAACAATTAAACAGCAAAAAATGAAAAAACAGAAAAAAATAACTCACCGGAGCAATGGGACGGTCGGGGCAGTGGGGCGGGTGGGCCGGCGACGTGGTGGCGCGCCGGGGCAATGGGACGGTCGGGGCAGTGGGGCGGGTGGGCCGGCGGCGTGGTGGCGCGCCGAGGCGCCGGGGCGCCGGGATTGTGGAGCGACGGGGCGTTGATGGGTGGGGTGGGGGCGTCGGGGTGGTGGGGCAATGGGGCAAGCGGGGGCGGGGGCGGCGCCGGGCGGCGGGATGGTGGGGCGACGGGGCGTCGGCTAGTGGGGTGGGGACGGCGGGGTGGTTGGGCGACGGGGCAAGCAGGGGCGGGGGCGGCGGTGGGTGGATCTGGTGGCGTGGCGTCGGGGAGGAGAGAGGGAGAGAAACAGAGAGGAGTAACGGGCGGGGGGGGGGGCTCGATCGGCCGTTAGTTAGGTTAGGTTAGTTAGCCTTTGCCGTCGGCCAAGCCTTTGCTGTCCGCTTTTTTTATCTTTGCCGTCTGCTAGCAGACGACAAAGAGGGGGGCCGTTAAGTTTTTTCTAATCGGCTCGTTAGTGGGGGCCACCTCTCTCTTTGCCGTCAGCCGGCAGATGGCAAAGAAGTGACAGATGGCAAAGACCTTCTTTGCCGTCTGCCAGTTGTTTGTCGTCTGCTTTTTGGTAGCTGATGGCATAGACCTTCTTTGCCGTCTGCTAGCGGACAACAAAGAACTGGCAGACGGCAAAATCCCTGATTCCAGTAGTGATCCGCCCAAGCTCTTCACCATGGGGGTCACCCGCGATATTCGTGGACAAAAAGGATGGCACTCTACGAATGTGCGTAGACTACCGAAAGCTGAATGATGTCACCATCAAGAACAAGTATCCACTACCAAGGATTAACGATCTGTTTGATCAACTCAGCGGGGCCAAAGTATTCTCCAATATTGATTTGAGGACTGGATATCATCAGCTCAAGATAAAGAAGGAGGATATTCCTAAGACCGCGTTCACCACTCGGTACGGTCTTTATGAGTATACCGTTATGTCCTTTGGCCTCACCAACGCCCCAGCCTTCTTCATGCATATGATGAACAAGGTGTTTATGGATTTCTTGGACAAATTTGTGGTGCTGTTCATTGACGACATACTCATTTACTCCAAGAGCAAAGACGAACACAAGGCACATCTCCGAGTAGTTTTGCAAAGGCTTCGCGATCATCAGCGTTATGCCAAGTTCAGCAAATGTGAGTTTTGGCTCCAACAAGTTGGATTTCTCGGGCATGTACTCTCCGCAGAAGGAATATCCGTGGATCCAAGCAAGGTGAAAGATGTACTTGATTGGTCCGCAACTACGACTGTCTCAGAAATCCGGAGTTTCCTTGGACTAGCCGGATATTATCGCCGTTTTATTGAAGGATTCTCCAAGATCGCCAAGCCAATGACTGCGCTCCTAAAGAAGGATAAGAAGTTTAAATGGACTGAGGACTGCGAACGAAGTTTCAATGATTTAAAAATTAGGCTGACATCGGCACCAGTATTAACTCTTCCAGACATCTACCGCAGTTTTGATGTCTACTGCGACGCATCCAGAAAAGGACTTGGATGTGTACTCATGCAAGATGGCAAAGTTGTGGCTTATGCATCCCGACAACTGCGGCAACACGAAGGAAATTACCCCACTCATGATTTGGAATTGGCTGCGGTGGTCCACGCTTTGAAGATCTGGAGACACTATCTGATTGGAAAGAAGTGCCAGGTATTTACAGACCACAAGAGTCTCAAGTATATATTCACTCAGCCCGATTTGAGCCTTCAACAACGAAGATGGCTCGAGTTGGTTAAGGACTACGTCCTCGGGATAAATTATCACCCGGGCGAAGCTAATGTAGTGGTTGATGCCCTCAGCCGCAAACCAGCCAACCTTAATGCTCTCATGGATTCATTGCCTCCTGAGCTTTATGAAGAAATCACTCAGCTCAATTTGGTGATCACCGATGTCCGTCTTGCCAACATATTGGAAGTTGCCCCTACTCTTGAAGAAGAAATCCGCAGTGCTCAGGCAGATGACAAACTATTGAAAATATATGTCCAGAAGATGCACAAAGAGCATGCACCGGATTTCTCTAGGGATCAACGAGGTTCGCTAAGGTTCTGAGGAAGGCTTTGCGTACCAAATCAAGAAAGTCTGAAGAAGAAGATATTGGCAAAAGCACAGGAAGCGCCATACTCAATTCACCCAGGTGGTACCAAAATGTATGAGGACCTTCGTCAAATATTCTGGTGGGATGGAATGAAGAAAGATATCGCATACTTTGTGGCTTGTTGTGATATATGCAACAAGGTAAAGGCGGAACACCAAAAACCCGCTGGACTCCTCCAACCTCTACCAGTATCACAATGGAAATGGGACGATATCTGCATGGATTTCATCACCAGATTACCAAGGTCTCACCGAGGAAACGACGCAATATGGGTCATAGTGGACACCTTAACAAAGGTGGCACATTTCCTTCCCATCCGGATCACCTACCATGCTAATCAACTTGCACAATTATATGTGTCAAGAATTGTCAGTCTGCATGGAGTACCCAAGACTATCACCTCCGACAGGGGATCTCTTTTCACCTCCGCATTTTGGTCCCGACTACATCAAGCCTTGGGGACCGCTCTGAAGTACAGCACGGCTTATCATCCTCAGACAGATGGACAGACCGAGCAAGTAAATCAAATACTCGAAGATATGCTCCGGGCATGTGCACTGGCCCAAGGAACCAAGTGGGAAGACTGTCTGCCCTACGCCGAGTTTTCCTACAACAACAATTTCCAGACTAGCTTAAAGATGTCACCCTATGAAGCTCTGTATGGCCGGAAATGCCGTACTCCATTGAACTAGTCGCAAACCGGAGACATCCATATTCTCGGGACCGATTTAATGCTCGAAGCAGAGAAGCAAGTCAAGGAAATCCAAGACAGACTGCAGCTAACCAAATCACGACAGAAAAGCTACTATGATGCCAAACACCGTCAGATCAGCTTCGAACCCGGAGAACACGTATATCTCTGAGTCACCCCTATGAAAGGAGTCAAGAGGTTTCAGACCCGCGGAAAATTGGCACCCAGATACATCGGTCCGTTTCCAGTCATGGCCAGAGTCGGAACAGTTGCATATCAGTTGGAATTGCCACCGGAACTGTCAGAAGTACACAATGTATTTCATATCTCGCAGCTAAGAAGATGCATCTCGCCACTGGAGAAAAGGACTGATATGGCAGAGATAGAATTGGCCAAGGATTTGACTTATGAGGAAAAGGCAATCACAATATTGGATCAGAAAGAAAGGGTCACTCGCAACAAAGAAATAAGGTTTTACAAGGTTCAGTGGGAGCATCACACCGAAGAGGAAGCAACCTGCGAAAGAGAGGAATTTTTAAGGACTGCATACCTAGAATTGTTTTCCCAAGCAACCGAATCTCGAGGAAGAGATTCATCCTAAGTGGGGGAGGGTTTGTGACATCCTGGATTTTGCCTTCTCTCTTTTTCCCGGAGTTGCCTTCTCTCTGTTTCCGGACTTGGTTTTTGCCTTTCTTTGATTCGGGTTTTGGAATCATTTCAAATGGACTTGTCACTTGGGCATATCCTTGACTTTCACCCAAGTGACCTATCTACTCCTCATTCAACTTTATTCCTCTGATAAATCCCCAAAATAATCAAATGAATATTTTTCATAAAAGAAAAATATTCATTTTCCTCTCTGAAACTCTATTCAGAAACTTGTGCTCCAAAGCAACCCTCATTTTTATTGCTCCCAAAAACCAAGATAAATCCTGAATATTCTTTGGACCTTGGCACACCTTCCCAAGCAAAAATATTGCATGACTTTTGCAATATTTTTGCTATAGAAAATCATTTCTCTTCTCCCCCAAAATTTCAGTTTGTACAACAAGTACATTTTTCCTTGATCTTTTGGCCCTGATCTTTCTTGAGCTTAAACACCCTCCTAAGAAAACCTAAACCCCAGGAGATCAGCCCTAATGACCTTCTAGAAGATTGCTTAACTTGGCGACCAAGTTTCTGGTCAGAAACTTGCCAGCTTACTAGAGTCAAGTCTGGTCGGCCTGGCTATGAGCTATCAACTTTCCTAGACTAAACACTGCGTGGACTAGAGCGTAGACAAGGTTTGGCAGCGTTTGGGCGTCATCTTGACCATGCCAGCGTGGTGACCACGTGAAGACACGGTGCCAGGCAGCGTCTCGACGCGCTCTGGATGGCGCCTTCCTCTCTGTTCAGCGCGTGCTCGATCCAGCGCTCTACGACGCCTGCCACGCCGGACCTACAGCCCCGACCCATCACCCTTGACCTCTCCCTGGCGCTTGCCGACACCCGAGCCGCCACAGCAAGCACGGGCACGTCGCGGCCAAAAGCCACAGTGCACGTGTGCCCTTATCCGCTTCTTCTACCGCCTCCTGTGCTTGTCCGCGAGTGTGGGCAGCTCCTGCGTTGACACTGCGTGCTTGCCCCCTCGCACTGGAGCTTTTCGTCGCCGTTCGCCGCGCATCCAGAGAGATCCGGCGGCGACACGTCCCCCCCTGCTCCGGCTATTTATAGCGCCCCCTTCTCGATTTCTAGCCACGCACCACTCCTCACCACCTCCACGAACACGTAGACGGGCCACAGCTCGGTCGGGCAGGCCTCTGGTCATTGCCCCGACCAGAGAACTCCAGCGTCCTTCGCAGCAAGGCCACCGCTCTCCGGTGCCTGTCAAGCTCAAGCAGCTTCTCGGGCGGGGCATTGGGGGTCTGTTGGTGCTGCCTGGATGCCGCTAAGTCCTCGGAGCCGCCCCTAGCCGTCGTCTTCAACCACTCCGGCAAACCCCGTCTGCCACCGAGGCTTGCGAGCTTGACCGCGAGCAGTTCCGTCCACCCCAAGCCAAGCCACGGGTACGGGCAGGTGCACCACGAGCCCAGCTTCAATCCTATCCCTCTAGCCTAGCCCCAAATGCCCTCGTCGCCGGCGTGAGCTCCCGTGAAACGCCGCCCCTCTCTGATCTCGCTCTCCCCCTCTCTCCTGACGTGAGGGACCCACCCATCAGCCTCACCACGCGCACCCGAAGCGGTATGAGTGGAGGCGCACTCTCGCTTTACGCCTTCGACGTCACCCCCCAGGATTTCTGTTTAATTCAGATTTATTTAGAAATTTGACTAAACTTTGACCAGCCTCCATTTCTAAAACATAAGTCCAAATGATTTGATTCTTTTTTCATTGTCTTTGTTTCAGAGAGCTCTAGCAGCACACCAAAAGGTGGATTTTTCTTTGCTGTCTAGGATTTCTGGTGATTTTCAAAATGGGTTTTGATATTTCTTTTTGTGGTTTTAAATTCTTTTCAGAAGGAGAAGCTTGTCTTGAAGCAAACCAAGAGGGGTGTGATCCTCCTCTACACTAAGACAAGCCACACCAGCATTTGGATGGTGTTATTTCAATATCTATGATTTTCTACTTGAACATGAGTTTTTATTTGCATTTAAAATTTGATATATATATATATATATGTTGTCGATTGCCAGTTAGTTTACCATGCTTGATATGCTTGCTTTAGTTACCGGTTAAATGCATGAACTTGTTTGGTCAAGTAGAATAAGATTTTGCACTAGTTATATTGCTATGGTAAATAATAATAATAGTTCTTTTATGAAGTGATATTTTCATTTAAATGATGAACTAATAAGAATATTGCTTGATAATAAAAATGAGTAGTTTGATCCATGTCTATGAGTAGTGCAAGATAATTATGTTGATAAGATTGATCCATGTCTATGAGTAGTTTGCGTTGCATGTCGATCAGTTGCATGGTTATGGAATAGTATCGTTGTTATTTTATAAAAAGTTTTTGTCAAAGTTAAACTGGATTAAATTCAACTTGAATATGATGTTGATCACATCATGGTGCCACTGAATCGGATTCTTATTCAGTGCGACCACATTTACCTTGTGGGAAGGTCTTGATTCGGTCCTTTGTTGTGCCTCTCACCGGTGCCTCCCGCGAGGGAAGGTTATGGGCGTGCATACCCTGGCCCGGTAAGCAGAAATGACCTTGTGTGCTCGTTTTTGTTTTTATGGTACCTTGTCCCCGTTTGGGACCATTTTTCCACGACGGTGGCCGTTGGTGTCTTTGGTAGACACGGGGCCACCCAAATCCTAGCCCTGAGAGGGATTTGGTCGGAGTGGCCGGGAGAGCGCCATGACAAAGGGAGGGTTTCGTCGGAACGCTTTGGTCCACCCGAACGGGAATGCGAGTCCAGGGTTCTATAGTGTGGGTAAAGTGCGCTACCTCTGCAGAGTGTATTTAATCTATCGATAGCCGCGTCCTCGGTTGTGGGCATAGCTCGGAAGTAAGTCACACCATGGATCAACTTTTATAATTATTCTTGCAAACTAAAATGACTGTTGTGATGCATTGTGTTTCGTGTGATTCATGAACTCATGAGTTGTTCATGAGTGGTTGGTTTCAGTTGTGCCTCAGGTATGGTCACCATTTGGTTACGAGGTAACCGTCTGGTAAGCGAGTCCATGAGACTCGGTGCTCGTATTGGTTTTCTTTGCATCTGTAGTAGTCCTTGCATTGCATTAATTTGATCAATTGTCATGATATTGTCTGTCATCGTGCTTATGTTTGTTGTGAGCTTGCAAGTACATTCAATGTATTGACCAGGCGTGTCATGCCAGCTTTCAGGCAAGTCAGTTCGCATCCGAGCGCATCTCGCGTCTAGGCCGTGTCCACATAGGTGTCCCTGTGCTATGGAGTTCCACTTCATCGTTCTTCCGCTGCCCATAGTTCAAGTGATCGAGGCCCTCGTCATGTTCATTAAATAATCTACATACTGTTCAGAAGCACCGTGTGTGCCGCTTGGCCTCGTATCCCAATGTAATATCAGACTTATGTAATCCGCTAGCATCAATAAAGCGGTTGTTTCTGTACCATGTTGTTGTGTATTGCCAGAAGACTAGATCTCTCGGCTGGCAATGCAAGGTAAACCGGTTGCTCCGAGCTGGGGTGCCACACCAACTGGGTTATGTTATTTTGTTTGGCAACAAAATATGATCAAAATGCTGCCAAACAAAATAAATGATTTTATTGTTTATTTGGCAAATTTAAACTGATTCATGCGAGCCACGTATGGTGGCGTCAGCTTTGTTCCATGAGTAATCCATCCATAATCCATGTAGATTCACATCTGAGCCGACGATCCCAATCCCCTTTGTTAGGAGGGAACCAGACGATCCCAATTCCAAGTTCCTGCTATTATGAAAAGAAATCCCGCTAAATGAGTTGGCTGAAATGTAATTATTTGTTATTTTTCTATTAAGGTTTGTAAGAAGGACCTACCAACACTTAATGTGAAATTGAACTCGTCGCAAAAAATGGACATGCCTAATGACGGCCGAATACGTCACCAAAAATCTGCCTGGAACGTCACAAAAGTTGTCAGGGGCGCTGCCCCAGGAGAAAAACACCTGATGATGGTGGACCACCACAGAAAATAATTTAGGCGACGTTTCATGTTTCGTCGGCAGGTTTTTTTCTCTGAATAGAGCAGATTTTGTAGTATCAGGACGTGGCATGAGTTTAGACTTGCGCAAATCAGGAAACCTATCTTTGCATAAGTATAACGAAATACAATCTTCTAGTTCAAGCACAGCACGTTTTCTACCCTTATCACCAACAAGTTTATATTTGGTATTCGTTCGCTCAATGTTTTTCCTTAGTTAACTCATGCATTTTTAAATCAATTCAACTCGTTCTTTAGAATCAAAATTAACCTTCTTAAAAATGGCAGATGTAACAAATCAATGGGTGCACGAGGTAGAAAACCATACAGCGTTTCAAAAGGGCACATCTTAGTGGTAGGATGCATCGAGCACTTATGAGCAAATTCAATATGAGAAACATTCTTTCCACAGTTTCTGCTTATTCTTCAAAACAGTCCTAAGCATAGTAGATAATGTTATATTGATTACTTCAGTTTGTCCATCAGTTTAGGGGTGACGTCTAACATGTAGTACTAAAAAGCAGTTTAGTCCTCAACTTAGCTGATAAACATCTCCAAATTAAAGTGGATGAGAATTTAGTATCACGATCAAAATGATAGTATTTGGCACAACATGGAAATGAATAATTTCATGAAAAAACAAATTAGCAACATTAGCAACATCGTTGTTTTTATGATATGGTATAAAGTGTACCATTTTCGAAAATAAATCCACGACAAAGAATTTGATATCCCTCCCCTTCTTCGTTGGACATAAACCTATAACAAATTCCATGTATATTTTCTCCAATGGAGCACTAGGTACAGGAAAAGACACATAAACCATGAGGATTGAGTCGTGATTAGCATTTTGACATGTAGTGCAGCGAGCAACAAAACACTCAACATATGATGTCTTCTTTGGAAAAAATAAATGTGTAGCAAGTGCGTCCTCCATCTTCTTCACGCCAAAGTGTCTCATTAATCCTCCTCCATGCACCTCATGCAACAAGAATAAATGAACGAAGCTAACTGGAATGTGTAGCTTGTTAGCACAGAACACAAATCCGTTATTAATGACGAACTTGTGCCATGTTCATTCTACTTTACGATTGTGCATTACATTTTTAAATTCAACATCATGCACATATTTATCTTGATGGTCTCCAAACCGAATACTTTAAATTCACGTTATGAAAGCATAGTATAGCGACGACACAATGCACCATCAATAACATTTGCTTTACCCTTCTTGTGTTTAATGACATAACGGGAAGTCTCAATGAATTCAACCCATCTAGCACATATATTGTTCTGTTTTGCTTGACTTTTAATGTGTTTCAAGGGTTCGTGATCAAAATGTATAACAAATTCTTTGGGCCATAAATAATGTTCTTAGTTTTTTAAAGTCTGAATAAGAGCATATGATTCTTTTTCGTAAGTAGAATAGTTTAGACAAGGCCCATTCAATTTTTGAGAGATGTATGCAATAGGTTTTACCATTTTGTAATAACACACCTTCTAAGCCAATTCCACTAGCATCACATTCAAGCTCAAAGAACTAATTAAAGTTAGGAAGTTAGAGCAAAGGAGCATGTGAAGGCCTCGTCCTGTGTGGTAGCTCAAACAAAATGGACATCCTTTTCTGTAAGATCATTAAGAGGTGCAACAATGGTGCTGAAATCTCTCGTCAAACATCTATAGTAACCAGTGAGGCCAAGAAAAATTCTCATCTGTGTGACCATTTTGTGCAGCGTCCAACTCTCAATGGCTTCAATCTTGGCTTTATCAACTTTAATTCCCTATGGAGTAACAACATAGCCAAGAAAAGATACTCACTCGTACAAAAGGTGCACTTCCCAATGTTACCAAACAAACATGCATCATGTAGAGCAACAAAAACAACACGTAAATGATCCAAGTTTTCCTCCAAAGATTTGTTATAAATCAGTATATCATCAAAATAGATTACCACTGATTGTCCAATGAAAGCACGTAAAACCTTGTTCATTAATCTCATGAAAGTGCTAGGTGCATTAGTTAACCCAAAAGGCATGACTGACCACACATATAATCCAAACCTTGTTTTAAATGTTGTTTTCCATTTATCACCCAATTTCACACCAATTTGATGGTATCCACTACACAAATCAACTTTGGAGAACATGGTAGAGACACATAATTCATCAAGAATATCATCTAGACTAGGAATAGGATGACAATACCGAATACTAATATTATTAATAGCTCTACAATCAACATATATACGCCATGTTCGATCCTTTTCTGGCACTAATATAATAGGAACTACACAAGGACTAAGGGATCACGTATATAACCATTGTGTTAGGACCGAGAATATATCGACCAGAGGGGGGTGAATGGGAGATTCAAAATTTCTTTTGAAAGTTTTGAACAGATCCCAAACATAGCAGCGGAATAATGAACAAAGGGAAATGAACAAAATCAATCTTCTTCGTTAGAAGCATATTCCTCAATGAATGAAATGATAACTGAGCAAGCTTAGGAAACCACAGGTTTAACTACTATGAGAGTTATGCAACAAGCAAACAGATGCATTAGTACGAGACATAACATGATGCGAGTGATGAGATAAATGTATGATTGATAACTGAGACGAAATGACAAAGACTAAATAGAGTGAAGATAATGCAACAGAATGATACACGAAGATAAACTCAAGTGAATGATAGTGATGACAGAAATGAACTTGACTCACACAGATGATAAAGTTAGATAAATTATCGGCACAAAGCACAAACTTAAACTGCTGAACGAAATGCAGTAGAGTAGAATGACCAAGTGGTGCCCGATGGTGACAAAGAGATTTGGTAGACCAGTTCACCCTTCTGCCAAAGGGGTACGTCTGGTTGGAGGGGCTGTGACTTAACAAAGAGGATAAACTCTCTTCACCCTATTTTCCTTCAACTCAAAGCTAATCACACTCCAGTTGATTTCACTCATGGTATATCCTTGTCGGCGATCTCCAAACCTTCAGTCGACCTTCACGAACCACAATCACTCTTGATTGCTAAAGATCTAGCTCAGTGAAGACAACGACTCTTCAACACTCGAGTGGAAACCTATGCGTCTAGAGAGTGCGCAACTCTCAAGAGTAATAGGTACAAGAACTCTAACTCAGAACCACTATGATGCTAAACCACTATCTAAGTTTGGGCTCTTGATTTTTTGTCGGTGGATCTTAAACTCAAATCACTTTGAGAGATGTTGCTCAAATCAATCTTCTTAGAAATCTCAAGCGGAGCAGCCAATGGACAATGTTGGAGCGAGGTGGCTATTTATAGCTGCAACCTTTCCTCATGGGAAATGAGCAAATTGGACAATGAGAGCAGCCAATGGCCGAACGACACGAGTCCAACTATTAGATTTGAGCTCAGCGGTAACATTACTTGTGAAGCAAGTAATGCTAACTCCTCGGTCTGAAGACAAATCTCTCGCATCGAAGAAGTTCACAGTCTCTTGATGGCAAGTATTTGTTCGGAACATGTCGGCTCAACAAACCCCAAGCATATGTTGCCAAGACTATACACAGGCTCAAGAGCAAGGTTGCAACATCCAAGACAAGGCCAAGCCGGAGAGATAGCCCTTTGAGAAACCAAATGGCGGATCAAGAAGACCAAGTCAAGCTAAATGAACAAGATACCACTAAGGAAAAACTTCCCTTGTTGGGCAGGCGAGCCTGGCTAGGTCGAAGTTGCCCGAAGACAAATCTCGAGACTGCCCTGGTAAGATTGTCGGGGACGCCGAGGGTAGATTGCACCACCAAGGCCCCGCAGCTCCACCTGACAGCAATGCAATTCACCCATTGGAGCGGTGTCGAGCCCCCAAGTGACTATGTGGCTGTTATTTGGCACGTGGCAGCCATTTCCGAAGGAAATCACCTCCAAATGACACCCGTCGAGGGACGTGTCATGCAGGCAGGCGAGAAGGTGGCCGAATGGCATGACAAGGCTTGCCGGGCTATGCCATGATGTGACACAAAGCGGTGCATTTAATGCACCTTGTTCTGTTTGCAGAGTTAGGTATGATAGCATAGTTTGCTATCTAATCAGTATGCAATGACTGATTTGCCATTGTGGTGACCCCTTGACCTATAAAAGAAGGGTTGTGGCAACCTTAGAAAGGATTGGGACCCTTGTACACTGATACGCGCGTAGCTGCTCTCGTCCCCAGGCAACCTTGCCGGGCTAGAGCGCTGCGTCTCCACCACGATCCTCTCATCAATTCACCAAAGCAGGAGTAGGATTTTACACCTCGCGGCGGCCGGAACCTAGGTAAAAACTGCCCGTGTGATCACTGCCATGCTGCTCTGCGCCCTCCACTCTTTGTGCAATGTGCTCTTCCCCCTGCCGAACCACAAGGGCCTGATGGCCCCATAGGTGGCCGTGTTATCCCACGACATATTTGGTGTGCCAGGTAGGGGGAAGCGCTTGCACGAACCCGAGAGTGTAAGCAGTGCGTCATCTTCATCATCATTTTCTCCATCAACAGCTTCATCATCCATGGCACCCAAGAAAAAGTCCGGTGATGCAGCTCACCTGTCCACCTCGAAGATCTCTTCACATGCGTCCACCGATGACGTGGGGGCTACGGGGACGCATGGGGACGTGGACGCCGTGGGGGACGTGGCCGGCATGGGCGGTGTCGTCACCACTCCCCCTGCGGCCGAAACGGGAGCAGGAGGCACCGGAGAAGGACAACGCCAACAGCATCCCAGCGGCCACGCTCCACAAGGTGCGGGTGGAGACATTATTCCGTCTCCGCCTCTCCACCCCACCGAAGGACGCAGATGCAGTGATGGCGCTTGCTCTGGGGCGAACCGCAACCCTCTGGTAGCCCCTACTGCGGGTGCGAATATAGGAGACACGCCACCCCCCGGACGAGCTGGCCGAGCCGATGCGCCGAACGGGTCGGCCGATCCCCAAGCGCATCCACCTCGTCACCACGCCACCCTGGCGACTGGCTCACGGCGACGAGAGCACGGTGGTGCCACTACCGGCACCATCGGAAGCAAGGCAACGTCACATCTGCATTGTCGTCCATGCCGAGCACCGCTTCAGAGGCCATGGCGCGGGCTCAACTCCTGTTGAGATTTCTGTCGGTGGCCGATCAGATGGATGAGTGGAGGGCCACCATTCATACCTTGATCGGTTTCGCGGAGGCGGGAGGATCACAGCGAGTAGGCCCACCATGGCCTCCACAGGCGGCTACAACTGCCCAAGCCACTGGCCGTACCGAGGGGGCCACCCCCATGGTGCAATCCCCGCCGCGGCAGCCAGCATAGGGGCTGCAACTAGAGCCACGCGAGCAAGAATCCGACGATGTATCGATGGCTTCATCCGATCCTCGAGGACGTCCAGACCAGCGACGAGTCCTGAAAGACAGGCTAAGGGAAGACGCGCGCATCACCATCGAATGACGCCAGAAACTCGCCGCCAGTCTGATAGGCGCAACGGCCGCACCATCAAATGCCCGGTGAAGGCTGGCACCTACCTTTTGAGGTTGGTGCACCGCCTTCACTCGCGAGCTACGGCAAGTCCGTTGGCCATTTGCTCGCACGTTCAAGCCAGAAATACCTGAAAAATACGATGGAAGATTGAACCCGCAGAGTTCTTGAGCATCTACACCATCGCTGTTCAAGCTACCGGGGGAAGAGACGAGAAGGTATTCACCAACTACTTCCCTTTGGCACTCAAGCCAAATGTGAGGTCGTGGCTGATGCAATTGCCAGAGAACTCGATCTCGACCTGGGCTAACCTGTGCCATGAGTTTGTTGGTGCCTTCATGGGCGGCCATCAAGAACCAGGGCGGCCCAGCGACTTGCAGCTCCTCCCGCAGAAGGAAGGAGAAAGTTTGCGGAAGTACATGCAGAGGTTTAGCCGGGTGCACAGGAACATTCCGGACATCCACCTGGCAGCTGTGATTGCTAATTCTAGTCCAACGTGCACAACCGAAGGATACGTTCTAAGATGAATGTCTGGTTGCCCAAGACTTTGAATGAGCTGTACACTCTGGTGGATAAGTATGCCCGAGTAGAGGAGGGGAGGCGACTCCCCGGTGAAGAAGATGGCGTCGACGTTGACTCCGAGGACGACGACGATGCCACCAATCAGAGGAAAAGAACAAGAAACGCAACAAGAAGCACAAGGACAAAGAAGTGCTGGCTGTTGAAGGGTCGAGCACCCCATGTACCGGCAAGAAGGCTAGGGCCGAGGCTCCTGGCAAGGAAGTTGCCACGTGCACTGATTGCCGAGAAGCCGCGGTTGCCGAGAAGGCCGGGAAGGCTGATGGGCCGTACTGCAAGATCCGTCGGACCAAAGGCCACGATCTTCAAGAGTGTCATCAGGTTGAGCAACTCGTCAAGAAGCAGAGGCCTGAGTACGAGAAGCATGACAAGGAGAAAGACCAAGATGGCGTTGGCGGGAAAGGCTAGGGCGGTAGAGGGAGTCGCCCCGGCAAGGCCCCACAGTATCAAGGGAAACCTGCCAGAGGCCGTGAGAAGAAGCAATGCGATGACGCAAGTGACGAAGGAGATGAAGAGGGAAAAAGCGAGCAGGAGTTCTAGAAAGCCACCAACGCCCTGTGCATTGACGGAGGTGCGTCCTTGCACTCCTCTCACCGCTAGCTCAAACAGTGGGCGCGTGAGGTCAATGATACGTCTCCAATGTATCTATAATTTTTTATTATTTCATGCTATTGTATTATCATTCTTGGATGTTTTATAGTCATTTTATAGTCATTTTATATTATTTTTGGTACAAACCTATTGACATAGTGCCAAGTGCCAGTTGCTATTTTTTGCATGTTTCTTACATCGCAGGAAATCAATACCAAACGGAGTCCAAATGCACCGAAACTTTTTGTTGATTTTTTTGAACCAGAAGACATCCAGTGGGCCGAAGAAGCACCTGGGGGCTGCTCCGAGGGGAGCACAACCCACCAGGGCGTGCCAGGAGGCCCAGGCGCGCCCTGGTGGGTTGTGCCCACCTCGGGTGCCCCCTGGACCGCCTCTTTACTCTATAAATACCCCAATATTCCAGAAACCCTAGGGGAGTTGACGAAAATCAATTCCAGCTGCCGCAAGTTCCAGAACTACCAGATGCAATCTAGACACCATCACGGAGGGGTTCATCATGTCCATTGGTGCCTCTCCGATGATGCGTCAGTAGTTCTTTGTTGGCCTACGGGTCCGTAGTTAGTAGCTAGATGGCTTCCTCTCTCTCGTTTTATTCTCAATACAATGGTCTGTTCGAGATCCATATGATGTAACTTTTTTTGCGGTGTGTTTGTTGGGATCAGATGAACTTTGAGTTTATCGTTAGATCTATCTTTTTATCCATGAAAGTTATTTGAGTCTTCTTGATCTCTTATATGCATGATAGCTTATAGCCTCGTATTTCTTCTCCGATATTTGGGTTTTGTTTGGCCAACTTGATCTATTTATCTTGCAATGGGAAGAGGTGCTTTGTGATGGGTTCGATCTTACGGTGCTTGATCCCAGTGACAGAAGGGGAACTGACACGTATGTATCGTTGCCATTAAGGATAATAAGATGGGGTCTATTTCTACAAAAATAGATCTGGTCTACATCATGTCATCGTTCTTATTGCATTACTCCATTTTTCCATGAACTTAATGCACTAGATGCATGCTGGATAGCGGTCGATGTGTGGAGTAATAGTAGTAGATGCAGGCAGGAGTCGGTCTACTAATCTTGGATGTGACGCCTATATAATGATCATTGCCTCACTACTGCAGGTTGCTACTAACGTGACACTACGATCAGAGACCCTTCGATGAAACTGTGTGCGATGCCATAATCGCAAACGGTGGTGTAAAATAACCGTGAAAAAAGGTGCAAAACGTTTGTGATGGAGGATGCATCAAACACGGTTCATATTTTAGTTGCGTGTGCGATGCAGGGCATACGGTTCAGCTCAATTAACTATTTGCGATGAGGAGGAACAAAAGAAACGGGCAGCCAGATGAAGGTGTGTGCGATATACAGCATACGGTTCACTCGGATGAACTGTTTGTGATTAGGCAGCACAAAAGAAACGGGCAGCCAGATGAAGGTGTTTGTGATATAGGGCATGCAGTTCACTCGGATGAAATGTTTGCGTTGAGACAAGAGAACAAAAATGGTTAAATATAACAAGAAGTGTGTGATACGCGGAAAACAGGTTTGTAATCAGAAATGTGTGTGAAGACTGATAATAACACAGACGATTGCTTCTGATAAGACGTATGTGATATGCTCTGTCTACACAACATCTATTGGCCATTGGGGGACGGGCGGTCATCTAATAATAACACAGACGATTGCTTCTAATAAGACGTATGTGATATGATCTGTCTACACAACATCTATAAGGATGCGAAGAGGCATCCTATCAGCAAGGACTAGTTGTTCCACAAGTAGCTCATGTAAGAGAACTCTCGAGTTAAGTGTGCTCAGGCTGGAGCAGCCATCAGATGGGTGAGTGGATGGGAAGTTGTGTTGATTTTAAATTAACTGATAGGATGGGTCATATCTGTCAAATTAAATGACTGATACGACCCATCCCATGAGTTAATTTAACCTCGAGGTCCTTGTTATTTATTTATTTTTTATTTTTTAACACATGTTAAAGAAGGTCTACCGCATTACTTTTTGACAATGTGCGATACGTGGCATACAGTTGATCCATCCAACCTGTTTGTGATGGAATAGGCCATGTGTGTTGTGGGCAAACACTTGCTAGTATTCAATCGTTTGTGATTGATGAATTCATCACCGACGGGTACCCTAGTGTGGCCCGTGTTCATCTGATCATCATCTACTTCTTGTGCTAGCTCGATGTTCCTTCTATATGCTAAGTTTCCATTAATTGATGGCGTTTTATGAACACGCCACCGTTTCTCGCCATTTCCTCACCTGTTTCCCGCCACCCAGCGATATTGCGCATAGGCAGCGCGCGATGCACGGAGGCGACAAGCGCAACCTGTAGCACATCCACCTTTTCCAAGCATGCCAACCCACCAAAGCGCCGCCTCTGCCATCAAACTCATCGACGAGGAAAATGAGCAGGCTCTGTCAGATGTGGGGTTCCGGCAAACCCTTAAGGTTCTAACACTGGGGTGCGCGCGAAGTCCTTCCCTCCTACCGATCTACGCCCTAGCTCGCTAAGATCTCGCGGACGAACTCGACGAACTCGCAACACAGAAAGACACAAGATTTATACTGGTTCGGGCCACCATTGTGGTGTAATACCCTACTCCAGTGTGGTGGTGGTGGATTGCCTCTTGGGCTAATGATGAACAGTACAAAGGGAAGAGCAGCCTCCTGAGGTTGAGGTGTTCTTGTGCTTGGTGACTTAGCAGGGGAGAGCTGGATGAACTGCTCAATCCCCCCTACTGTGGTGGCTAGCTCTACTTATATAGGCCCTGCTCCTCTTCCCAAATATTGAGCGGGAAGGGAGCCAACAACGGCGGGCAAATTTCAAGGGGGACAGCTAGTACAAGTTATCCTGACAAAAGTGGTCTTCGCCTGCAAAAGGCTGTGGTGGTGACGCCGTCTTGGGCACCACGATGACCTCCGTCTTGCCGTCCTCCTGGTCTTGGTCTCGTTGCACTGATATAGGAACCTTTGCATGATGCCTCGGTACTCCTCGCTTGCACCTGCTTCCTTAGCACCAAAGAGGAACAAGGACGCTGCGCACGCCTGGCGCCCACCTGGTGTCGATCGTCATGGCTCACGTCACGTGAGCCTTGTGAGGTTTGCCCCGCCTTGATATCTCTGCTCCTCGTGAGCCTGCCTGACTAGGCCACTCCAGAGGAGGTCTTGCGTCGTCCACATCGCGAGGCTTGGCCCCTCGCGAGGGTCTTGGATGCCTTGTTGATGAAGATGGGCCGTACGGCCTTCTGGCTAAGCCATGCCGTGGGCCGCAGCCAGGCAAGTCTGGGGACCCCCGTTCCTAGAATGCCGATGGTAGCCCCCGGGCCCAAGGTGCGCTCGGGCTTGGCTTCGCGGCGAAGCCAAGGGTCAAGTACGGAGCACCGCAGGCCCCAAAAGCCTGCGGCCTCGGTTGACGCGTGGCGGTTGATTGGACGTGGGTGTCTCCGCTTCCCCACGCTGCCTCGGCAACTGCACGACTTGACAAGTCCCTGCAACATGCAAGGAAAACCATCATTACCTATGATCGTGGGAGGCGCCGGTTGGCCTTCTCTTGCTATAAATGGGGAGGGGGCGGAGCCCCCGTCGCCCATCTCTTCCTCGCTTGCTTGCTTTTTCCTCCTCGCTCCACTGCTAACATTAATGGCGCCTATCAGAAGGTTCTCTGCTGAAGAAAAGGGGAATGCCCCCCGAGATAACCCGGGGCCACTTCCGCCGAAGAAGAGGTCGGTCCACCGCCGTGATGAAGCAGCGATGCAGGTGGTGACGAGGCCTTGGTGCGAGCGGCCTCCTCCGGGGTATCTGCTACCCTTGTACGCCCGAGCCGAGGGCTCAAGAGGACGGAGCGACGAGCAGTGTCGCCCACTCCGCGCCCGGGGTCGCCGCGCCACAGCGACGCGCGCCGTCGCCCCCAGAATCCACGCCGCGGACTCCTCGCGCGAGATGGTGCTGTGGGCGCCGATGCCTCCAAGCTCCTGGATCCGCTTCCCATGGTTCTTCTCCGACATGATGCCGCCGAGGTGGCCTCTCGAGCTCTGGTTGCAGCACGCCGAGTGTAGCGCTCCAGCGACCGGAGCAGAGATCGAAGCGGTCCCCACCGGCAAGATCTTCATGACTCATGGCTGGGGCGAGGTTGCGCGGGTCTGTCGTGCGAGGGGCGCCCTCGCGATCCACTTTGAGTACGACGGCTCCTCCGCGCTCTTCTTCAAGGTCTTCGATGCTGAGGGCCGTCGCCTGGAGTGCTGCTCCGGAGAGGAGCGCCAAGCTGACGCGCGTTCCGCCCGCGGCCACTCTAGCAGCAGCAGCCCTTGGGAGTCCAGCAGCTCCCCTGAGCTCTATGAGACTTCGGAGATGAGCGATGACAGCTACGTGCCCCCGAGCTCTCGCTGTGCTCGGAGCAGAGCTGCGGCGTCCGGCCGCTGCCGCTGATCTGGATGGGGTTGGCGCCGGCTTCCCGTGGCCCACTGTTGATGATGGCGTCCGCCACGGGAGGGTGTAGATAGGAACCCCCTTAGTTTTAGCTTTTGTTCCCTGCGAAGAATCATGAAGTGCCCCGTGGGGGCATGTAAGGGTCTGTAATGTCCTTTGTGCTTATCTTCCTTGTTATGAAAATTTGGTGAACGCGTGTCCCGTTAAGGCTTGGTCCCCCCTTTCTTTCCTCGTGATAGCTTGTTGCTCTACGCCGACAGGTCCCGGTCCCCAGGCAAGCTACAGCCGTCGCTGGCATGCCAGGTCGCGTGCCGTGGTCAAGACCAGGAGGTGTGCGGCCCGAGGTCCAGTAAGAGCCCCTAAGGCGCGATGCTCAGGAGGTCCCCCTTAGCGCTCAAGCAGCTATGGTAAGGGAAGAAAGGGAGTTGACGTGGCCGCAACGGGGTTGCGGCAAGGCGTGAGTGACCATTAGGCCCAAGCATTTAGCCGATCCGAGGGCAGGACTTATCTTGTTGACTTCGTGGCGATTCCTGACATTGCGCTAGGGCTGCGCGCCAACTTGTGCGGCATAGCTAGGCCGGCCCATACGAGTTTCCCTCCCCCCATGCTCTCCTTAGTGCACTACGTCCTCAGGTCCCGGCCCTCGAGCGAGCTCAGCCGCCGCTGGTATGCCAGGTCGCGATGCCGTGGTCAAGGCCAGGGGTGAGGGCTGGAGAGCCAGTAAGAGCTCCAGAGTCGCGATGCTCAGGAGCCCCCCCCTTTAACACGCAAGCGAATTGCATGAGAGGAAAGGAGACTCGCGGTGCCGCCTGCTATCCTCCTCATGTGATCCCTGTGAACAGGCACAAGAAGAACATGGTTTGCCGTTACAGCTGCCAGCATGCCGCTGGTTTCTCTGGATGAAGCGAAGGCATTGAGGGCCTGGTGAGGTGACATGCGCGGGGCGTGCCGCGAGCCATAGCTCGACCGCTCAGATTTGTCGACGTGGCAGGGACGGACCCATGCACCAGCGCCGTGCCTATGAGAAGGCCCCGCGGGAGGCGATGGTCGAGCAGGCGATAGCCGTAGGCAGGTTAAGCATGGAAAGCAGATCAACTTGTGTAAATGCAGGAAGATACATGCCACTGGGTCCGGCCCGAGCGGCTTGGGGACGATGCACCCCGAGGGGCGCCCCCAGCAAGGTAACCTAAAGACATAAGCAAAAGAGACGCGGCCTGGTGCTACCTCTTGAGCACTGCGTTGGTTTTCCCTTGAAGAGGAAAGGGTGATGCAGTAAAGTAGCGTAAGTATTTCCTCTGTTTTTGAGAACCAAGGTATCAATACAGTAGGAGGCTACGCGCGAGTCCCTTGCACCTACACAAAACAAATAAATCCTCGCAACCAACGCGATAAGGGGTTGTCAATCCCTTCATGGTCACTTACGAGAGTGAGATCTGATAGATATGATAGGATAATATTTTTGGTATTTTTGTGATAAAGATGCAAAGTAAAATAAAAGCAAAGTAAAAAGCAAAGGAAATAACTAAGTGTTGGAAGATTAATATGATGAAGATAGACCCGGGGGCCATAGATTTCACTAGTGGCTTCACTCAAGAGCATAAGTATTTTACGGTGGGTGAACAAATTACTGTTGAGCAATTGACACAATTGAGCATAGTTATGAGAATATCTAGGTATGATCATGTATATAGGCATCACATCCAAGACAAGTAGACCGACTCCTGCCTACATCTACTACTATTACTCCACTCATCGACCGCTATCCAGCATGCATCTAGAGTATTAAGTTCATGAAAACAGAGTAACGCCTTAAGCAAGATGACATGATGTAGAGGGATAAATTCATGCAATATGATAAAAAAAACCATCTTGTTATCCTCGATGGCAACAATACAATACGTGTCGTGCTGCCCCTACTATCACTGGGAAAGGACACCACAAGATTGAACCCAAAGCTAAGCACTTCTCCCATTGCAAGAAAGATCAATCTAGTAGGCCAAACCAAACTGATAATTCGAAGAGACTTGCAAAGATAACCAATCATACATAAAAGAATTCAGAGAAGATTCAAATATTGTTCATAGATAAACTTGATCATAAACCCACAATTCATCGGTCTCAACAAACACACCGCAAAAAAAAGATTACATCGAATAGATCTCCACGAGAGAGGGGGAGAACATTGTATTGAGATCCAAAAAGAGAGAGAAAGCCATCTAGCTAATAACTATGGACCCGAAGGTCTGAGTTAAACTACTCACACTTCATCGGAGAGGCTTTGGTGTTGATGTAGAAGCCCTCCGTGATGGATGCCCCCTCCGGCGGAGCTCCGGAACAGGCCCCAAGATGGGATCTCGTGGGTACAGAAGGTTGCAGCGGTGGAATTAGGTTTTTGGCTCTGTCTCTGATCGTTTGGGGGTACGTAGGTATATATAGGAGGAAGAAGTACGTCGGTGGAGCAACAGGGGGCCCACGAGGGTGGAGGCCACGCCCGCCTACCTCGTGGCCTCCTCTTTTGTTTCTTGACGTAGGGTCCAAGTCTCCTGGATCTTGTTCGTTCCAAAAATGACATTCCCGAAGGGTTCATTCCGTTTGGACTCTGTTTGATATTCTTTTTCTGTGAAACTCTGAAATAGGCAAAAAACAGCAATTCTGGGCTGGGCCTTCGGTTAATAGGTTAGTCCCAAAAATAATATAAAAGTGAATAATAAAGCCCAATAATGTCCAAAACAGAAGATAAATATAGCATGGAGCAATCAGAAATTATAGATACGTTGGAGACGTATCAAGTATCCCCAAGCTTAATTCCTGCTCGTCCTCGAGTTGGTAAATGATAAAAACAGAATTTTTGATGCGGAGTGCTACTTGGCATAATTTCAATGTAATTCTTCTTAATTGTGGTATGAATATTCAGATCTGAAAGATTCAAGATAGAAGTTCATATTGACATAAAAATAATAATACTTCAAGCATACTAACTAAGCAATTATGTCCTCTCAAAATAACATGGCCAAAGAAAGTTCATCCCTACAAAATCATATAGTTTAGTCATGCTACATCTTTGTCACACAAGAATGCTCTCATCATGCACAACCCTGATGACAAGCCAAGCAATTGTTTCATACTTTAGTAATCTCAAACCTATAAACTTTCACGCAATACATGAGCGCGAGCCATGAACATGGCACTATGGGTGGAATAGAATATGATGATGGGGGTTATGTGGAGAAGACAAAAAAGGAGAAAGTCTCACATCAACGAGGCTAATCAATGAGCTATGGAGATGCCCATCGATTGATGTTAATGCAAGGAGTAGGGATTGCCATGCAACGGATGCACTAGAGCTATAAATGTATGAAAGCTCAACAAAAGAAACTAAGTGGGTGTGCATCCAACTTACTTGCTCACGAAGACCTAGGGCACTTGAGGAGGCCCATTGTTGGAATATACAAGCCAAGTTCTATAATGAAAAATTCCCACTAGTATATAAAAGTGACAAAAAAAAGAGACTCTCTATCATGAAGATTATGGTGCTACTTTGAAGCACAAGTGTGGTAAAGGATAGTAACATTGTCCCTTCTCTCTTTTTCTCTCATTTTTTTGGGCCTTCTCTTTTTTATGGCCTTTCTCTCTCTTTTTTTATTCCTCACTTGGGACAATGCTCTAGAAAATGATGATCATCACACTTCTATTTATTTACAACTCAATGATTACAACTCGATACAAGAACAAGGTATGACTCTATATGAATGCCTCCGGCGGTGTACCGGGATATGCAATGAACCAAGAGTGACATGTATGAAAGAATTATGAACGTTGGCTTTGCCACAAATACTATGTCAACTACATGATCATGCTAAGCAATATGACAATGATGAAGGTGTCATGATAAACGGAATGGTGGAAAGTTGCATGGCAATATATCTAGGAACGGCTATGGAAATGCCATAATAGGTAGGTATGGTGGCTGTTTTGAGGAAGATATAAGGAGGTTTATGTGTGAAAGAGCATATCATATCATGGGGTTTGGATGCATCGCCGAAGTTTGCACCAACTCTCAATGTGAGAAAGGGCAATGCACGGTACCGAAGAGGCTAGCAATGATGGAAGGGTGAGAGACATGGACTCAACATTAGTCATAAAGAACTCACATACTTATTGCAAAAATCTACAAGTCATCAAAAACCAAGCACTACGCGGATGCTCCTAGGGGGATAGATTGGTAGGAAAAGACCATCGCTCGTCCCCGACCGCCACTCATAAGGAGGACAATCAAAGAACACCTCATGTTTCAAATTTGTTACATAACCTTTACCATACGTGCATCCTACAGGACTTGAAAACTTCAACACAAGCATTTCTCAAATTCAAAACTACTCAACTAGCACGACTTTGATATTATTACCTCCACATCTCAAAACAATCATCAAGCATCAAACTTCTCTTAGTATTCAACACACTCATAAGAAAGTTTTTACTAATCTTGAATACCTAGCATATTAGGATTATTTAAGCAAATTACCATGCTATTTAAGACTCTCAAAATAATCTAAGTGAAGCATGAGAGATCAATAGTTTGTATAAAACAAATCCACCACCGTGCTCTAAAAGATATAAGTGAAGTACTAGAGCAAAACTATATAACTCAAAAGATATAAGTGAAGCACATAGAGTATTCTAATAATTTCCGAATCATGTGTGTCTCTCTCAAAAGGTGTGTCAAGCAAGGACGATTGTGGTAAAATAAAAACAAAGACTCAAATCATACAAGATGCTGCAAGCAAAACACATATCATGTGGTGAATGAAAATATAGCTCCAAGTAAAGTTACCGATGGAAGTAGACGAAAGAGGGGATGCCTTCTGGGGCATCCCCAAGCTTTGGCTTTTTGGTGTCCTTAGATTATATTGGGGGTGCCATGGGCATCCCCAAGCTTAGGCTCTTGCCACTCCTTGTTCCATAATCCATCAAATCTGTCACCCAAAACTTGAAAACTTCACAACACAAAACTCAACAGAAAATCTCGTGAGCTCCGTTAGCGAAAGAAAACAAAAGACCACTTCAAGGTACTGTAATGAACTCATTCTTTATTTATATTGGTGTTAAACCTACTGCATTCCAACTTCTCTAGGGTCTATAAACTATTTTACTAGCCATAGATTCATCAAAATAAGCAAAACAACACACGAAAAACAGAATCTGTCAAAAACAGAACAGTCTGTAGTAATCTGTAACTAACGCAAACTTCTGGAACTCCAAAAAATCAGCCAAAATAGGATGACCTAGGCAATTTGTTTATTGATCAGCAGCAATTGTAATCAGTATTTTATCACATTCTAGTGAGTTTTAACAATTATTTTCATGAACAGAAAGTTTCTGGAAATTTCTGCAAGATCAAATAACTATCATCCAAGAAGATCCTATAGGTTTAACTTGGCACAAACACTAATTAAAACATAAAAACACATCTAACCAGAGGCTAGAACAAATATTTATTCCTAAACAGAAGCAAAAAGCAAAAAACTAAAAATAAAATTGGGTTGCCTCCCAACAAGTGCTATCATTTAACGCCCCTAGCTAGGCATAAAAGCAAGGATAGATCTAGGTATTGCCATCTTTGGTAGGCAATCCATAAGTGGCTCTCATAATAGATTCATATGGTAGTTTTATTTTATTCCTAGGTAAGTGTTCCATGCCTTTCTTTAATGGAAATTGGAATCTAATATTCCCTTCCTTCATATCAATAATTGCACCAATCGTTCTAAGGAAACAATCTATCAAACAGCAATTTTCATAATTAAATTCCTTGAAATCCAAAATAGTGGGTTTATTAACATCTAAGGTTTTGTTCTCTTCAATCCCACTTTTATCAAATTTAGCATCAAGATCTAAAAACTCCAAATTTTTGGAACGCCTTCTAGGTAAAGGTGGATCATATTCAGTCCCATCATTATCAAGATTAATATTGTAAAACGCTTTAAGATCCCCCCTACTGTGGTTGAGGTGTTCTTGTGCTTGGTGACTTAGCAGGTGAGAGCTGGATGAACTGCTCGATCCCCCCTACTGTGGTGGCTAGCTCTACTTATATAGGCCCTGGTCCTCTTCCCAAATATTGAGCGGGAAGGGAGCCAACAACGGCAGGCAAATTTGAAGGGGGACAGCTAGTACAAGCTATCCTGACAAAAGTGGTCTTCGCCTGCAAAAGGCTCTGGTGGTGACGCCGTCTTGGGCTCCACGATGACCTCCGTCTTGCCGTCCTCCTGGTCTTGGTCTCGTTGCACTGATATAGAAACCTTTTCCTGATGCCTCGACACTCCTCGCTTGCATCTGCTTCCTTTGCACCAAAGAGGAAACAAGGACGCTGCGCGCGCTAGCGCCCGCCTGGTGTCAATCGTCCTGGCTCACGTCACGTGAGCCTCGTGAGGTTTGCCCCGCCTTGATATCTCCGCTCCTCATGAGCCTGCCTGACTAGGCCACTCCAGAGGAGGTCTTGCGTCGTCCACCTCGCGAGGCTTGGCCCCTCGCGAGGGTCTTGGATGCCTTGTTGATGAAGATGGGCCGTACAGCCTGCGGGCTAAGCCACGCCGTGGGCCGCAGGCAGGCAAGTCTGGGGACCCCCGTTCCCAGAACGCCGACACAGGCCGTGGCGCTCCCCGGCAACACGATGGGCGACACCGTGATGCGCATCATCGCCAGGGTTGAGTAGACCTTTAGTGCATGGCGCTTGAGCGCCGCGGATCAAGATAGGCATGTCAGCGCCGACAAGCTGCAGCTCCCTGCAGAACATGATCGATGGTGTGCCCCAGAGCAAGCTAGGCGCGTCTGCGCCGATAGGCTGTGGCTCGTCGCACAGCGAGACCGTTGGAGTGCCGTAGAGCGAGAGGCGCGGTGCGCCGCACAGCAAGAGCGGATCCATCGGCGCTTGACTGATGTCAACACGGCATCGCAGCTGGGTACACGTCCCGTCAGTAACCCCATTCCTTGCCAGGAGTGGACAGAGGCCCTCAGCGTCGTACTTGCACTAGAGGCCAGCCGCGCCGTACTTGCACCGGATGCCCGCCGTGCCGTTCGCATGGGTGCCGCCGTTCGCCTTGTCCGTGGTGCTGGGGAACGTAGTAATTTCAAAAAAATTCCTACGCACACGCAAGATCATGGTGATGCATAGCAACGAGAGGGGAGAGTGTTGTCCACGTACCCTCGTAGACCGACAGCGGAAGCGTTATGACAACACGGTTGATGTAGTCGTACGTCTTCACGATCCGACCGATCAAGTACCGAACGTACGGCACTCCAAGTTCTACACACGTTCAGCTCGATGACGTCCCTCGAACTCCGATCCAGCCGAGTGTTGAAGGAGAGTTTCGTCAGCACGACGGTGTGGTGATGATGATGATGTTCCACCGACGCAGGGCTTCGCCTAAGCTCCGCGACGGTATAATCGAGGTGTAATCTGGTGGAGGGGGGCACCGCACACGGCTAAAATATCGTATATCAAAGTGTGTCCTTAGGTGCCCCCCTGCCCCCGTATATAAAGGAGCAAGGGGGAGGCCGGCTTCCCTTGGCGCGCCAAGGAGAGAGGGGGAGTCCTCCTCAAAGTAGGAGTAGGACTCCCCTTTCCTAGTCCTACTAGGAAAGAAGGGGGGAAGGAAAGAGAGGGAGAGGGAGAGGGAAAGGGGGCTGCGCCCCCCTCTCCTAGTCCAACTAGGACTCCCCTTGGGAGGGGGCGCGCCACCTCCTGGCTGCTGCCATCTCTCTCCCCTCAAGGCCCACCAAGGCCCAATACTTCCCCGGGGGGTTCCGGTAACCCTTCGGCACTCCGGTTTAATCCGAAACTTCTTCGAAACACTTCCGGTGTCCGAATATAGTCGTCCAATATATCAATCTTTACGTCTCGACCATTTCGAGACTCCTCGTCATGTCTGTGATCACATCCGGGACTCCGAACAACCTTCGGTACATCAAATCACATAAACTCATAATATAACTGTCATCGTAACTTTAAGCGTGCGGACCCTTTGGGTTCGAGAACTATGTAGACATGACTGAGACACCTCTCCGGTCAATAACCATAGCGGGACCTGGATGCCCATATTGGCTCCCACATATTCTATGAAGATATTTGTCGGTCAGACCGCACAACAGCATACGTTGTTCCCTTTGTCATTGGTATGTTACTTGCCCGAGATTCGATCGTCGGTATCTCGATACCTAGTTCAATCTCGTTACCGGCAAGTCTCTTTACTCGTTCCGTAATACATCATCCTGCAACTAACTCATTAGTCACAATGCTTGCAAGCCTTATAGTGATGTGCATTACCGAGTGGGCCCAGAGATACCTCTCCGACAATCGGAGTGACAAATCCTAATCTCGAAATACGCCAACCCAACAAGTACCTTTGGAGACACCTGTAGAGCACCTTTATAATCACCCAGTTACGTTGTGATGTTTGGTAGCACACAAAGTGTTCCTCCGATAAACGGGAGTTGCATAATCTCATAGTCATAGGAACATGTATAAGTCATGAAGAAAGCAATAGCAACATACTAAACGATCGGGTGCTAAGCTAACGTAATGGGTCATGTCAATCACGTCATTCTCCTAATGAGGTGATCCCGTTAATCAAATGACAACTCATATCTATGGCTAGGAAACATAACCATCTTTGATTAACGAGCTAGTCAAGTAGAGGCATACTAGTGACACTATTTGTCTATGTATTCACACATGTATTATGTTTCCGGTTAATACAATTCTAGCATGAATAATAAACATTTATCATGATATAAGGAAATATATAATACTTTATTATTGCCTCTAGGGCATATTTCCTTCAGTCTCCCACTTGCACTAGAGTCAATAATCTAGATTACATAGTAATGATTCTTACACCCATGGAGTCTTGGTGTTGATCATGTTTTGCTCGTGGAAGAGGCTTAGTCAACGGGTCTGCTACATTCAGATCCGTATGTATCTTGCAAATTTCTATGTCTCCCACCTGGACTAAATCCCGGATGGAATTGAAGCGTCTTCTGATGTGCTTGGTTCTCTTGTGAAATCTGCATTCCTTTGCTAAGGCAATTGCACCAGTATTATCACAAAAGATTTTCATTGGTCCCGATGTACTAGGTATGACACCTAGATCGGATATGAACTCCTTCATCCAGACTCCTTCATTCGCTGCTTTCGAAGCAGCTATGTATTCCGCTTCACACGTAGATCCCGCCACGACACTTTGCTTGGAACTGCACCAACTGACAGCTCCACCGTTCAATGTAAATACGTATCCGGTTTGCGATTTCGAATCGTCCGGATCAGTGTCAAAGCTTGCATCAACGTAACCCCTTACGATGAGCTCTTTGTCACCTCCATAAACGAGAAACATATCCTTAGTCCTTTTCAGGTATTTCAGGATGTTCTTGACCGCTGTCCAGTGATCCACTCCTGGATTACTTTGGTACCTCCCTGCTAAACTTATAGCAAGGGACACATCAGGTCTGGTACACAGCATTGCATACATGATAGAGCCTATGGCTGAAGCATTGGGAACATCTTTCATATTCTCTCTATCTTCTGCAGTGGTCGGGCATTGAGTCTTACTCAATCTCACACCTTGTAGTGCAGGCAAGAACCCTTTCTTTGCTTGATCCATTTTGAACTTCTTCAAAACTTTGTCAAGGTATGTGCTTTGTGAAAGTCCAATTAAGCGTCTTGATCTATCTCTATAGATCTTAATGCCTAATATATATGCAGCTTCACCGAGGTCTTTCATTGAAAAACTCTTATTCAAGTATCCCTTTATGCTATCCAGAAATTCTATATGATTTCCAATCAGTAATATGTCATCCACATATAATATCAGAAATGCTATCGAGGTCCCACTCACTTTCTTGTAAATACAGGCTTCTCCAAAAGTCTGTATAAAACCAAATGCTTTGATCACACTATCAAAGCGTTTATTCCAACTCCGAGAGGCTTGCACCAGTCCATAAATGGATTGCTGGAGCTTGCACACTTTGTTAGCTCCCTTTGGATCGACAAAACCTTCCGGTTGCATCATATACAACTCTTCTTCCAGAAATCCATTCAGGAATGCAGTTTTGACATCCATTTGCCAAATTTCATAATCATAAAATGCGGCAACTACTAACATGATTCGGACAGACTTAAGCATCGCTATGGGTGAGAAGGTCTCATCGTAGTCAATCCCTTGAACTTGTCGAAAACCTTTTGCAACAAGTCGAGCTTTATAGACAGTAATATTACCATCAGCGTTAGTCTTCTTCTTGAAGATCCATTTATTTTCAATGGCTTGCCGACCATCGGGCAAGTCAACCAAAGTCCATACTTTGTTCTCATACATGGATCCCATCTCGGATTTCATGGCTTCAAGCCATTTTGCGGAATCTGGGCTCACCATCGCTTCTTCATAGTTCGTAGGTTCGTCATGGTCTAGTAACATGACTTCCAGAACAGGATTACCGTACCACTCTGGTGCGGATCTTGATCTAGTTGACCTACGAAGTTCAGTAATGACTTGATCTGAAGTTTCATGATCATTATCATTAATTTCCTCAATAATTGGTGTAGGTGTCACAGAAACTGATTTCTGCGATGATCTACTTTCCAATAAGGGAGCAGGTACAGTTACCTCATCAAGTTCTACTTTCCTCCCACTCACATCTTTCGAGAGAAACTCCTTCTCTAGAAAGGATCCATTCTTAGCAACGAATATCTTGCCTTCGGATCTGTGATAGAAGGTGTACCCAACAGTCTCCTTTGGGTATCCTATGAAGACGCATTTCTCCGATTTAGGTTCGAGCTTATCAGGTTGAAGTTTCTTCACATAAGCATCGCAACCCCAAACTTTAAGATACGACAACTTTGGTTTCTTGCCAAACCATAGTTCAAAAGGCGTCGTCTCAACGGATTTCGATGGTGTCCTATTTAGAGTGAATGCAGCCGTCTCTAAAGCATAACCCCAAAACGATAGCGGTAAATCAGTAAGAGACATCATAGTTCGCACCATATCTAATAAAGTACGATTACGACGTTCGGACACACCATTACGCTGTGGTGTTCCGGGTGGCGTGACTTGCGAAACTATTCCGCATTGTTTCAAATGTAGACCAAACTCGTAACTCAAATATTCTCCTCCACGACCAGATCGTAGGAATTTTATTTTCTTGTTATGATGATTTTCAACTTCACTCTGAAATTCTTTGAACTTTTCAAATGTTTCAGACTTATGTTTCATTAAGTAGATATACCCATATCTGCTCAAATCATCTCTGAAGGTGAGAAAATAACGATATCCGCCACGAGCCTCAATATTCATCGGACCACATACATCTGTATGTATGATTTCCAACAAATCTGTTGCTCTCTCCATAGTTCCGGAGAACGGTGTTTTGGTCATCTTGCCCATAAGGCACGGTTCGCAAGTACCAAGTGATTCAAAATCAAGTGATTCCAAAATTCCATCAGTATGGAGTTTCTTCATGCGCTTTACACTGATATGACCCAAACGGCAGTGCCACAAATAAGTTGCACTATCATTATTAACTCTGCATCTTTTGGCTTCAACATTATGAATATGTGTATCACTACTATCGAGATTCATTAAAAATAGACCACTCTTCAAGGGTGCATGACCATAAAAGATATTATTCATATAAATAGAACAACCATTATTCTCTGATTTAAATGAATAACCGTCTCGCATTAAACAAGATCCAGATATAATGTTCATGCTCAACGCTGGCACCAAATAACAATTATTTAGGTCTAAAACTACTCCCGAAGGTAGATGTAGAGGTAGTGTGCCGACGGCGATCACATCGACTTTGGAACCATTTCCCACGAGCATCGTCACCTCGTCCTTAGCCAAACTTCGCTTAATCCGTAGCCCCTGTTTCGAGTTGCAAATATTAGCAACAGAACCAGTATCAAATACCCAGGTGCTACTGCGAGTATTAGTAAGGTACACATCAATAACATGTATATCACATATACCTTTGTTAACCTTGCCATCCTTCTTATCCGCCAAATACTTGGGGCAGTTCCGCTTCCAGTGGCCAGTCTGCTTACAGTAGAAGCACTCAGTTTCAGGCTTAGGTCCAGACTTGGATTTCTTCTCCTGAACAGCAACTTGCCTGCTGTTCTTCTTGAAGTTCCCTTTCTTCTTCCCTTTGCCCTTTTTCTTGAAACTAGTGGTTTTACTGACCACCAACACTTGATGCTCCTTTTTGATTTCTACCTCCGCTGCCTTTAGCATTGCGAAGAGCTCGGGAATCGTCTTATCCATCCCTTGCATGTTATAGTTCATCACGAAGCTCTTGTAGCTTGGTGGCAGTGATTGAAGAATTCTGTCAATGACGCAATCATCCGGAAGTTGAACTCCCAGTTGAATCAAGTGATTATTATACCCAGACATTCTGAGTATATGCTCACTGACAGAACTATTCTCTTCCATCTTGCAGCTATAGAACTTATTGGAGACTTCATATCTCTCAATCCGGGCATTTGCTTGAAATATTAACTTCAACTCCTGGAACATCTCATATGCTCCATGACGTTCAAAACGTCGTTGAAGTCCCGGTTCTAAGCCGTAAAGCATCGCACACTGAACTATTGAGTACTCATCGGCTTTGCTTTCCCAGACGTTCATAACTTCTGGCGTAGCTCTTGCAGGAGGCTTGGCACCTAGCGGTGCTTCCAGGACGTAATTCTTCTGTGCAGCAAGGAGGATAATCCTCAAGTTACGGACCCAGTCCGTGTAATTGCTACCATCATCTTTCAACTTAGCTTTCTCAAGGAACGCATTAAAATTCAACGGAACAACAGCACGGGCCATTTATCTACAACATAGACAAGCAAGATACTATCAGGTACTAAGTTCATGATAAATTTAAGTTCAATTAATCATATTACTAAAGAACTCCCACTTAGATAGATATCCCTCTAATCATCTAAGTGATTACGTGATCCAAATCAACTAAACCATGTCCGATCATCACGTGAGATGGAGTAGTTTCAATGGTGAACATCACTATGTTGATCATATCTACTATATGATTCACGCTCGACCTTTCGGTCTCTGTGTTCCGAGGCCATATCTGTACATATGCTAGGCTCGTCAAGTTTAACCTGAGTATTCCGCGTGTGCAACTGTTTTGCACCCGTTGTATTTGAACGTAGAGCTTATCACACCGGATCATCACGTGGTGTCTCAGCATGAAGAACTTTCGCAACGGTGCATACTCAGGGAGAACACTTTTATCTTGAAATTTTAGTGAGGGATCATCTTATAATGCTACCGTCAATCAAAGCAAGATAAGATGCATAAAGGATTAACATCACATGCAATCAATATAAGTGATATGATATGGCCATCATCATCTTGTGCTTGTGATCTCCATCCCCGAAGCACCGTGCTCGTGATCTCCATCTCCGAAGCACCGTCATGATCACCATCGTCACCGGCACGACACCTTGATCTCCATCGTAGTATCGTTGTCGTCTCGCCAACTTATTGCTTTTACGACTATCGCTACCGCTTAGTGATAAAGTAAAACTATTACATGGCGATTGCATCTCATACAATAAAGCGACAACTATATGGCTCCTGCCAGTTGCCGATAACTCGGTTACAAAACATGATCATCTCATACAACACATTATATCACATCATGTCTTGACCATATCACATCACAACATGCCCTGCAAAAACAAGTTAGACGTCCTCTACTTTGTTGTTGCATGTTTTACGTGGCTGCTACGGGCTTAGCAAGAACCGTTCTTACCTACGCATCAAAACCACAACGATAGTTTGTCAAGTTGGTGTTCTTTTAACCTTCGCAAGGACCGGGCGTAGCCACACTCGGTTCAACTAAAGTGAGAGAGACAGACACCCGCCAGTCACCTTTAAGCAACGAGTGCTCCGAATGGTGAAACCAGTCTCGTGTAAGCGTACGCGTAATGTCGGTCCGGGCCGCTTCATCTCACAATACAGCTGAACCAAAGTATGACATGCTGGTAAGCAGTATGACTTATATCGCCCACAACTCACTTGCGTTCTACTCGTGCATAGCATCAACGCATAAAACCAGGCTCGGATGCCACAGTTGGGGAACGTAGTAATTTCAAAAAATTTCCTACGCACACGCCAGATCATGGTGATGCATAGCAACGAGAGGGGAGAGTGTTGTCCACGTACCCTCGTAGACCGACAGCGGAAGCGTTATCACAACGCGGTTGATGTAGTCGTACGTCTTCATGATCCGACCGATCAAGTACCGAACGTACGGCACCTCCAAGTTCTACACACGTTCAGCTCGATGACGTCCCTCGAACTCCGATCCAGCCGAGTGTTGAGGGAGAGTTTCGTCAGCACGAAGGTGTGGTGACAATGATGATGTTCCACCGACGCAGGGCTTCGCCTAAGCTCCGCGACGGTATTATCAAGGTGTAATCTGGTGGAGGGGGGCACCGCACACGGCTAAAATATCGTATATCAAAGTGTGTCCTTAGGTGCCCCCTGCCCCCGTATATAAAGGAGCAAGGGGGAGGCCGGCTGCCCTAGGCGCGCCAAGGAGGGAGGGGGAGTCCTCCTCCTAGTAGGAGTAGGACTCCCCTTTCCTAGTCCTACTAGGAAAGAAGGGGGGGAAGGAAAGAGAGGGAGAGGGAGAGGGAAAGGGGGCTGCGCCCCCCTCTCCTAGTCCAACTAGGACTCCCCTTGGGAGGGGGCGCGCCACCTCCTGGCTGCTGCCCTCTCTCTCCCCTCAAGGCCCACCAAGGCCCAATACTTCCCCGGGGGGTTCCGGTAACCCTCCGGCACTCCGGTTTAATCCGAAACTTCTCTGGAACACTTCCGGTGTCCGAATATAGTCGTCCAATATATCAATCTTTACGTCTCGACCATTTCGAGACTCCTCGTCATGTCCGTGATCACATCCGGGACTCCGAACAACCTTCGGTACATCAAATCACATAAACTCATAATATAACTGTCATCGTAACTTTAAGCGTGCGGACCCTTTGGGTTCGAGAACTATGTAGACATGACTGAGACACCTCTCCGGTCAATAACCAATAGCGGGACCTGGGTGCCCATATTGGCTCCCACATATTCTACGAAGATATTTATCGGTCAGACCGCATAACAACATACGTTGTTCCCTTTGTCATTGGTATGTTACTTGCCCGAGATTCGATCGTCGGTATCTCGATACCTAGTTCAATCTTGTTACCGGCAAGTCTCTTTACTCGTTCCGTAATACATCATCCCGCAACTAACTCATTAGTCACAATGCTTGCAAGGCTTATAGTGATGTGCATTACCGAGTGGGCCTAGAGATACCTCTCCGACAAGCGGAGTGACAAATCCTAATCTCGAAATACGCCAACCCAACAAGTACCTTTGGAGACACCTGTAGAGCACCTTTATAATCACCCAGTTACGTTGTGACGTTTGGTAGCACACAAAGTGTTCCTCCGGTAAACGGGAGTTGCATAATCTCATAGTCATAGGAACATGTATAATTCATGAAGAAAGCAATAGGAACATACTAAACGATCAGGTGCTAAGCTAACGTAATGGGTCATGTCAATCATGTCATTCTCCTAATGAGGTGATCCCGTTAATCAAATGACAACTCATGTCTATGGCTAGGAAACATAACCATCTTTGATTAACGAGCTAGTCAAGTAGAGGCATACTAGTGACACTCTGTTTGTCTATGTATTCACACATGTATTATGTTTCCGGTTAATACAATTCTAGCATGAATAATAAACATTTATCATGATATAAGGAAATATATAATACTTTATTATTGCCTCTAGGGCATATTTCCTTCACGCGGCCCGCTGGATGCCAACGCGCTGGTCCGTAGGCTCGACCGCCTCCTTGGCCCAAGTGTCCACCTGGGCGTAGTAGAGGAACATGGCCGTCACATCCTTGAGCTGGTTATCTCCAATGAAATAGCCAACTTGGAGCTCGAAATCGCGCTCCAGATGTACCGCGAGCGTGTCGACCGCTTGGACGAACGCCTGCACGAGTTCAGGCAGAGCCAAGAGCTACCGTAGGCAAGGGCTGCTGGTCATGGTCTCATGGACGCGTTTTATTTTGTTGAGTCGTTTCGACGTGGATAGTTGTGTATTCACAACAATCATAGTATTGCTCTGTTTATTGCTCTATTTCAATGTGTATACTATGTTTTCCATTCTTATATGTTCTGTTTCAATGTGTGTATATACACTTTCCATTCTCTATATGTGGATCATAACAGCTAGATTCAAATTAGTATATAAAAAAGATAGAAAATGGAATTCATAATATATATATATATATATATATATATATTAATTGTTCATTAGTTCATGACAGAATATATATATATATATATATAATATCATCACATATACGTGATGATACTTAACTACTAGGTACAATGCATAAAATTGAAAACGTACAATACTAAAACTAATAATCCCTCCCGGGGCCAGTATTCCAGTAGCCCCTCACCAGCAGCTCCCTGGTGCGCGGCGTCTTCCCAGTGTGGAGGCAGTACTCCGCCTCCTCCGCCTCACAGCGCTTGACGTACCGATCTGCCTCTTGCTGGCGGACGCGCGTGGACGATCTTGCCATTTCGTTGGGCGCCCACCGAAGCTCCTCATCGGTGGCACGCTGGAGCTTATCGGCCCACCTCCACGCAGCGACGAGGCGCCCATCGCCTATGACCATCCTCACGAAGTACCTGTCTTCGTACACATCCTCGGCACGATGACGCGCCCGCCCCCAAAGCTCTACCGCCTCCTTTTTCCAAGAGGCATCATGGGCTTCATAGGCCGCCTGGTACCCGGCTTCCTCCTCCGCCATCTCCTTCTTGAACGGCACTTGCCTAGCTTTCTCAGCCGGCGGCAGCGACTTCCACAGAAAAATATTGTACTGGCCCCAAAACCAATCCAAAGTTGGGGGGTCCGGCGCAACCTCGTCAAGCGGCGCATAGGGGTCCTCGTCGCTGCTAATCGAGTGAGTGTCCACGGGGGGCGACGACTCCTCGTCGGCGTGTGGGCAGACCGGCGGCGCCATGGCAGAGATTTGAGAGAGAGAGAGAGAGAGGGCTAGCGAGGGGAGGATGTAGATGAGAATGTAGGTGGGACGACGTGAGCAAAGTAGTATTTATTGGCGGTCGGAATCTAGATCGATGGGGACCGTACACACGCCGGTCGCCGGAATTTACGAGTACTGTAGTTTGAATTACACACGATTCCCGCAGCAAAATCCGTGTGTGAACATAATAGCTGACGGTTTCCAATACAGAACCGTGTCTGATTAATGATCCCCGCCATTCACCTACCAAACCTCGAGCCGCGAGATAGAGTGCCAATCGTGTGGGGGCCGGTTGTCTAGCCAGATCTTCAAATTTTCTTTTTTGAACACCAGGTATTTACATCATCTGCTGATTTTTTAACTCGCACACAAGTACACAAATATATGATTTTTTAACTTGCATGTAGATGTAGTTAAAATTTGAATTATAGGCATTAAATGGTTAGAAAATCACTTAAATGTCTTTAAAAGGTTAAATGACCCCTGAAATTTTCCAAATTTTAACATGACAGTTGTATTAGTGCACGTTAAACGTAGAAAAATTTTGAAGGCCGTAAGAGGGAGATATCTCCGTTCGTCATCAAACATGCATTTTTCCCTCTCAGAACCACGAGCCTTCTAGTGAGTTGCTCCGGTTTGTGAGGGGTGTGTGTCCAAACTTTCGTCAAATAGGCAAAAAAAATTACCACAACATCTTGGTGGCATGACATTAAATCAAGCAAGGTTTCATGTTTTTCTGATCATTTTTTAATTTTTTGGAACTAAAATGCCATGGCACTCCATGCATGTTACCATGCCTCGAGACCAAATATGTTTGAAAATTCCTTCTGATTTACTGCGCATGGAATAAAATCGCACACAAGTACACAAAAATATGACTTTTCAAACCGTTTTGCTTAGGCGTTGCATGTAGATGTAGTTCAAATTTGAATTACGGTCATTGAATGGCTAGAAAATCACTTAAATGTCTTTAAAGGTCAAATGACCCCTAGAATTTTCCAAAATTTCACATTACAGTTGTAGTAGTGCACGTTAGACGTAGAAAAAAATTGAAGGCCATAAGATGAAGCTATCTCCCGTTCGTCATCAAACATGCATTGTTCCCTCTCGGAACCACGAGCCTTCTAGTGAGTTGCTCCGGTTTGTGAGGGGTGTGTGTCCAAACTTTCATCAAACATGCCAATTTCTTTAGCACATCATCTTGGTGGCATGACATTACATCAACCAAAGTTTCATGTGTTTCTGAATTTTTTTTGGAATTAAAATGCCATGTCACTCCATGCATACATACGCATGTGTCCATGTCGTGAGACAAATATGTTTGAAAATTCCTTCTAATTTACTGCACATGGAATTAACTCGCACACAAGTACACAAATATGATTTTTCAAATAGTTTTGTTTAGGCATTGCATGTTGATGTAGTTCAAATTTGAATTACGGTCATTAAATGGCGAGAAAATCACTTAAATGTCTTTAAAAGGTCAAATAACCCCTAGAATTTTCCGAATTTTCACATTGCAGTTGTTGTAGTGCACGTTAGACGTAGAAAAAATTGAAGGCCGTAAGAAGAAGCTATCTCTCGTTCGTCATCAAACATGCATTGTTCCCTCTTTGAACCACGAGCCTTCTAGTGAGTTGCTCTGGTTTGTGAGGGGTGTGTGTGTCCAAACTTTCGTCAAACATGCCAATTTATTTACCACATCATCTTGGTGGCATGACATTACATCAACCAAGGTTTCATGTGTTTCTGACATTTTTTGGAATTAAAATGCCATGTCACTCCATGCTTAATTGTGTCATAGCCGTTAGACCAATATGTTTGAAAATTCCTTCCAATTTACTGCACATGGAATTAAATCACACACAAGTACACAAAATATGAGTTTTCAAACCGTTATGGTGAGCTGTTGCATGTACATGTAGTTCAAATTGCAATTACGGTCATTAAATGGCTAGAAAATCACTTAAATGTCTTAAAAGGTAAAATGACCCCCGAAATTTTCCAAAATTTGACATGATAGTTGTATTAGTACTACAAAATTTCTCATTCATTTAAAACACCATATGTTGCCACTTTACTCGAAATTCATCTTTCACAGCTAATAAAAAATATCTACAACATCACACAGTTGTTTTCTAGGAACCGCTTGCGATGAAAATATCTGGATCTATTTATGTCTCCCTCCTTAAGCTTCACCGGCTCGTCTGCTCCAGTGCCGGCAACCCCCGAATCCACGAATCCCGATCCCCATTCCCGCACCCCCTTCTTGCAAAGATGGTGTCGTGGAAACGCTTCGTGAAGGCCCGTACGATGGCTGTGTCCCCCGCCCCCCCCCCGAGCGCCGCCGCCTGCGCAGAGAGCGCGGCCGCCTACGCCAAGAGTGCCGCCGCATCCACATTGAGCGCGACCGCTTCCGCCGAGAGGGTGTCTGCGGCAGCCAACAGGGCAGCTGGAGCAGCCGAGATGGCTGCAGCTGCTGCTGCGACGGTGGCTGCAAACGCCGAGAGCGCTTTGAGCTGCCATCCGTACCGCTGATGTCGCCCTGGCACGGGTCGAGGCCATCCACGCCAAGATCGAGGATGCACACACCAAGATATTCTAGGCCACCTCAGACTCCAGCATGCAAGCCATGTCTGAAAAGGCGGCGGTGGCCATGGAGCACCTGCTTCCTCATGAGGTCACCGAGTGGGAGCTGGAGATGCAGGAGGCGGCAGAGATCGAGGAGCGTCGAGAGGAGGAGTTGCGCGTGGCCGAGGTCGAGGAAGAGAAGAGTCTGTCCGTCGAGGAATCGGCGGTGGAGTACCAACGCGAGCTCTGGCGCAACCACTACTACGAGTACTACAACCTTGAGGGCGGCGCCGAGGACGAGGACGAGGACGCAGTCGACTTCAGCAGGGGGGACGCGGAGTCCACCAACGGCGGCATGTCGCCAGGACAAGTCATCGATGTCTAATCTCACACCGGCGATGCATAGGCCAGTGCGGCGGCGGACTTGTTAAAATTATGCATACTTAGGCTTTGTTTTTAATGCTGGTCTTTTTTTAGAGCAATGTTTAGGTCATCTGGCTCTGTTTAATTACTAAAATTGCTCGCTTCAGTAAGTCTGGTCTGTCTGCTGTACGCTCTTTTGTGTGCCCAAATTAGCAAGCTATGTTAAATTATGCAATGACGTACCCGGGGAAATTTCCACCAAAATTTGAATTATCAAACTCATCCCATGCGCGTAAATCAGAAGAATCGTTTGTGATGCACACAATCGTTCAAAGTGAATGGTCCGGTGGCACCGCGCGCAAAGTTTCCCTCCACATTTCAAAATTTTTGGCCTACCGCGAAAATATCTACCCCCACCCCCATCCCCACCCCCTTTTCTCCCCGACCACAAGTCACATTTGCCATGTTTCCTCCTTCCTTCCTAAGCTATAGCTGCTTCTCGCACTCGCCGTCTCGCATCCTACCGCTGGGGTCGCCATGGTCTTCTTCAAAGACCTCTCCAACGGTTCCTCCTCCGGCGACGACTCCTTCACCACCCGGGTATGCCTCTCTTCTCTTTCTCTCGGGCTATGACTTGGAATGATGGATTTTTACCCGGCAGTCGATTTGAGTCATTTCTTCCTCTTGTAGCTCCCTAGGACCATTAGTGGCAACGAATGGAGCGGGGTGGCTAAAGATCTATCTTCTCGTTGTCACCATCAATCTCCATGCGTGAAGCTAGTTGCGTCTGAATCTGTGGACAGTGAGAGGAAGTTTCTGGCATGTGTAGAGAAGGTTAGACCCTCTTTCGTTGTTACAAATCATTTGTTAGATGTGATTGAGACACTGTCACGGTCCCAACCCATTCATACCACACCTTCAACCAAACGCATCCTAAGACAGTGTCACAGTTTGTACCTAGTATCTTAAATTATTTCCATCTCATCAGCGGTGCCATTAGAAAAGTATTTGGCACCGCTTCAGCAGTTTGTGCAGCCAACTTTGGTCCACACATCCGAAAAGCCAAGCAGTAAAATACGAGCCGGGTCCCTGATTTTTTTCCGCTGCATCGGCTCGCCAGTGCAGGGCACCGGTGCGAGAGGTAGCAACAGTTGTCTTTACCCAAGTTTTGGCATAGAAATTGGACTGCCTTAGTGCTATTAGTTCTATGTTACTAAATTTGTGCATGTACACACCTGTTAGTATGAATTTGCTGTCACCCAAACACTGTCGCTATGCTGTTGCAGTTATATTTACCTTCCTCATAAAATGTTCAATTTGTTATTTATTGTACATGAGTAAGAACTTGTAGCGTCGTTGTAGTTAATTATAGCTTCTGATGTTCCAGAATTTGGTTTTTGTCTCAGTAGCAATTAATTCATTTGCACATTGATATTTTTGAGAAGATATGTCATAATTAACATGTTTCTTCAGTTTTTCAAAATAAGCATTGGTGATTTTCTATGTTGCTATAAACCCATTTCCCCTACAATTGTTACTGATCTAGTTTGAAATATTATAGGATGAACGGAAGTGTTCTTACTTGGAGTGGGTTGATCAACAGTGGCCACAGTCTTTGAAGATGTGCCTAGCGAAGCTCTGAAGCATGTATGAGGAAGAGAAGAGACGTAGGCTTAGAGAAACTGTTGTCAACGCTGAAGAATATTTGAAGATGCGGGATAAAAAGTTGAAGGTGGAGAATGAGCACAGATTTTTTAAATCAGACTTTGCTAAGATGGTGTTGGCGAAGGAGGAGGCACTTTCCCAGTTGGCCCGTGCAAAACAGGTTCTTTCTGAACTGAAAGCAGAGGTGGGTAAGACGGGCCTGGATGATCTCGATTAGGGAAATGAATATATTGTTCTTATGAAGTTGAACTAGCTATATGTTGTACTGTGATGTTTTCATGTAGCTACTGTACTGTGTTGTTATAATATATTTATGTGCCTGTTGTGAAATTGGCAAACAGTTGTTCGATATGAAATGTGAATTTGCATAATACTGGAATTATTAATTGTAAACTAATAAACCTGCTAAATGTGTCATGGACCTTTGCAAACGGTTCTAGCAGTAAAAGCGCTTGCGATGGAAGCCCAATGCCACACAGTTTTCTTCATCAAATCGTGTGTGATATAGTTGATAAAAGCAAACGGTTAACCAAGGCAGACCGTGTGTGATAGTTACACCTTTCACACACGAGCCTATACATAAAACTATGTGGGATGTACGTACTAACGGAAACGTTTTCCGTGGATTGACTGTGTGGGATGTACATAAGAATGGAAACGTATTCCTTGGATTGACTGTGTGTGATATACATATGAACGGAAAAGTTTTTCCGGGATTCACCGTGTTGGATGTACAAACCTACGGAAAAGATTTTCTCAGATCACCATGTGGGATGTACATACCTACAGAAATGATTGGGTTTCGATGCCTCGCCCGATCGCACACGGTCCCAGCCTGTGTCCCAGGAGGGCCTATCCCTGACAATTTCTGGGTCGTGTGGGAAGGAGCCCCCTATCACCCACACTCACTTGGCGACGGTTCCAAATGTTGTCGCGGAAAGGGGTTAAAAACCGTTTGTATAGCACCGACGCGCACCAGCGCCTAGATATCATCATGATTATTTGAAGTTCTATCAATTGCCCAACAGTAATTTCTTTACCCATCGTTTGCTATTTTTCTTCAGAGAAGCCAGTAGTGAAATCTACGGCCCCTAGGTCTCATCTTTATTATATTTGCCTTTGTGATCTATTTTATTTGGTTTTTTCAGATCTATTATACCAAAAATATAAAAATACCTTGCTGCACTTTATTTATTTGGCGTTCGATCTATCAAATTAATACAACTTTCTATGTCCGTTTGCCAATTTCTGGCGTCGTTGCCCGAAAGGGATTGACAACCTCTTTAACACGCCGGGTTGCTAGTATTTGTTATTTGTGTGCAGGTGCTGTTTACGTAGTGTTGCTTGGTTCTCCTACTGGTTCGATAACCTTGGTCTCATCACTGAGGGAAATACCTACCGTCGATGTGCTGCATCATCCCTTCCTCTTTGGGGAAATACCGACGTATTGTTGTAGCAGACATCAAAAGGAATTTCTGGCGCAATTGCCGGGGAGACATCATCAACATTTACCAGGTTCCTAATCACAAATCTCATCTCCCCGCATTTTACATTATTTGCCATTCGCCTCTTATTTTCCTCTCCCCCACTTTTCAAATATTTGTCGTTTTATTCGCTCTCTTTTTCGTTCACCGTTTTCTTGTCGGATCTATCCATGTTTTTGCTTTCTAGTCATAATGGCCAGCATGTCTACTCCTCCTTTGTCACCAGACTTTGAAGTTTTATACTTCAAGCAATGACAAGGAGAAAATTTGAAAGATGCTTGTTATAGGCTAATGGAATCCTATCATGTTTACAACTAAAGGGGGACGCAAAGATTTTTCTTTGTAATTTTTACACATGATTGGATTTGCATCATAGACAACTCTTAGACTTTTTCACTAAAGGGAATTTTATTGAGTTTGATGCTAATGCTGCCTATGAAATCTTAGAAGGAATTCTGGGGGTTCCACCTGAAAAGAAGGGGTTTTCCTTGACCCCAGAAGGAGTTCAAATGTTGGATAAACTTGGTGATTTGCACAAACATATGGTTGAATTGCAAAAATATAATGAACCCCTCAAACATCTTAATGGTAGTATCAATCGCATGAATACCTTGATTACTCTTTGCAATAAGCGATTGGATATTTTAGATCTCAAGATGGCTTCTTTTCCTGATAATTTAGGGAAGCGCAAAGAGCCTCCCGGGTTTGAAAAAACCCTTACAAAAGTTGCCAAAACTATGGATGACAAGACTTAGATCCTTGCTTTATGCCTAGCTAGGGCGTAAAATGATAGCGCTTGTTGGGAGGCAACCCAATGAATAAAATTTATTTTTGTCTTTTGCTTTCTATCCTTGAGCGTTTGCACAATTATGCTACTATAATGAATGTGTTTTTATGTTTTAACTAGTGTTTGTGTTAAGTAAAGCCTTTAGGATCTTCTTGGGTGATAGTTACTTTGATCTTGCTGAAAAACAGAAACTTCCGTGCTCACGAAAATAATTTTCATTTTTAACAGAAACGTGATAAAAAACCAATTATTTTTGTAGAAGATTAATATACAAATTTCTCAGGTCGTCCTAATTTTTCAGAATTTTTGGAGTTTCAGAAGTATTCAAAATATCCAGATTGGTACAGACTGTTCTGTTTTTGACAGATTCTGTTTTCTTTGTGTTGTGTGCTTGTTTTGATGATTCTATGGTTTTCTCTGAAGAGTTTTTGCTATAGAAAAGTTGGAATACAGTAGATATAATGCAAGAATGAAATATGAATGGGTTGCAACAACACTTATAGTAGTGATTTGTTTTCTTATACTAACGGATCTCACGAAGGTTTTGTAGAGTTTTGTGTCATTGAAGTTTTCATGTTTTGGGTGATGTTACGATGGATGAAGGAATAAGGAGTAAGAAAAGACTAAGCTTGGGGATGCTCATGGCATCCCAAGCTATTATCGAAAGAGAAGCAAGCAACTAAGCTTGGGGATGCCCCGAGTGGCATCCCCTCTTTCTTCTAACGAGCATCGGTATTTTACTCAAAGCTATATTTTTATTTGTCACATACTATGAATTTTTCTTGGAGCGTCTTGTATGATATGAGTCTTTGCTTGTTTTGCTTTTTGTTTTAAGTCTTGATTCCTTTCTGGACACACCTATTTGAGAGAGCCAAAATTATGCCATGACTTGTTAGAATTGCTGTCTATGCTTCAGATAAATTTTTATGAGCTATGGAATTGTTCTAGTGCTTCACTTATATCTTTTTAAGCACGGTGTGCTTTAGTATTTTTGAAGAAATGCTCTCTTGCTTCACTTAGATTTATTTGAGAGTTAGAATTTTTTTAAGAAATCCTCTCTTGCTTCGCTTAAATTAATTTGAGAGAAATATTATGTTCATGATCTTCACTTATATTTGTTTGAGCTTATCAAAAGCAACACATGAAAATTAGTTCCAAAGTGATAGATATCCAAGAAGGATATAATAAAAACTTTCATGAAGATCATTGGACAAGATAAACTTGATTCCTTGTAATAGTTTTGAGATATGATGCTGTGATATGTGAGTCATGTTGATGAGTAATTATGCTTTAGTAAGAATATTGGTGTTAAGGTTTGTGATTCCCTATGCAAGCACGAAAGCCAATAGTTGTGCAATGAAATTACATCCTACTTGTGGTGCATTATTCGGTGTTAATTATGCTTAATTCTCGCTTATGATATTATTCATTTCGTGGTTGGTCGCTTCTCAATCTTTTGCTAGCCTTCATTTTGCACTAAGTATGATCACTACTTGTGCATCCAAAATCCTTTAAACCAGTTTTGCCACATGAGTCCACTATACCTACCTATATGCGGTATTATTTTGCCGTTCTAAGCAAATTTGTATGTGCCATCTCTAATTTTCAAAATAAATTTCTCTTTTGTGTGCTCGTACCGCTCGCGAGGCGGTGAGGGGTGGCCGATATTTTCCATGCTAGATGTGTTATTCTCACGATGATTGTTTATTCACTTCTCATTGCACGTAAGTAATTAAGGCAAAGGTATTAGGGATGCCCAGTCCCGAAATGAAAAATTAATTTACTTTATGTTGTCAAATAATAAATTCCTTGGAAATTGTTGGTATGGAGGGCACCCGTGGATACAGTTAGCCATGGAAAGTGAAAGTATGGTTGAAAAAGGAATAAACTTTATTTTCTGTTTGGGACCGCCTATGATATATCTAGCATGGAATGTGTTGGGAGCTCTAAGTCGTTTTTGTTGGTGGGCAAAGTATGCCTCTCAAAATGTTTTTATCTCTCAATGTTCGCTTTGAGCTCTGGGACCTCTACAAATCCCTACTTCCCTCCGCGAAGGGCCTTTCTTTTACTTTATGCAATGTTTATTTTTATTTTGAGTCTCCATCTTCTCTTATAAAGCACCAACTATGGGGCACTATGATTGTACTTGAGCATTGGGTGTAGCTAATATGCGAGTGTGTTTCATGAATGTATCAATGATTGAGCATGATGGGCTAGGGATAACCTGTTTATATCATTTACCTACTCGAGGACGAGCAGGAATTAAGCTTGGGGATGCTGATACGTCTCCAACGTATCTATAATTTTTGATTGTTCCATGCTGTTATATTATCATTCTTGGATGTTTTATAATCATTTTATATCACTTTCGATACTAACCTATTGACATAGTGCCAAGTGCCAGTTGATGTTTTTTGCATGTTTTTTACATTGCAGGAAATCAATACCAGGAGTCCAAACGCAGCGAAACTTTTTGTGGATTCTTTTGGACCAAAAGACATCCAGTGGGCCGAAGAAGCACCTGGGGGCTGCTCCGAGGGGAGCACAACCCACCAGGGCGCGCCTAGAGGCCCAGGCGCGCCCTGGTGGGTTGTGCCCACCTCGGGTGCCCCCGCACCGTCTCCTTACTCTATAAATACCCCCAATATTCCAGAAACCATAGGGGAGTCGACGAAAATCAATTCCAGCCGCCGCAAGTTCCAGAACCACCAGATCCAATCTAGACACCATCACGGAGGGGTTCATCATGTCCATTGGTGCCTCTCCGATGATGTGTGAGTAGTTCTTTGTAGACCTACGAGTCCGTAGTTAGTAGCTAGATGGCTTCCTCTCTCTCGTTTGATTCTAAATACAATGGTCTCTTGGAGATCCATATGATGTAACTCTTTTTGCTGTGTGTTTGTTGGGATCAGATGAACTTTGAGTTTATGATCAGATCTATCTCTTTATCCATGAAAGTTATTTGAGTCTTCTTGATCTCTTATATGCATGATTGCTTATACCCTCGCATTTATTATGTGATATTTGGGTTTTGTTTGGCCAACTTGATCTATTTATCTCGCAATGGGAAGAGGTGCTTTGTGATGGGTTCGATCTTACGGTGCTTTATCCTAGTGACAGAAGGGGAACCAGCACATATGTATCATTGCCATTAAGAATAACAAGATGGTGTCTATTTCTACATAAATAGATCTTCTCTACATCATGTCCTCGTTCTTATTGCATTACTCCATTTTTCCATGAATTTATACACTAGATACATGCTGGATAGCGGAATGTGTGGAGTAATAGTAGTAGATGCAGGCAGGAGTCGGTCTGCTAATCTTGGACGTGATGCCTATATAATGATCATTGCCTGGATATCATCATGATTATTTGAAGTTCTATCAATTGCCCAACAGTAATTTGTTTCCCCATCGTTTGCTATTTTTCTCGAGAGAAGCCAGTAGTGAAATCTACGGCCCCTGGGTCTCTTCTTTATTAAATTTGCCTTTGTGATCTATTTTATTTGCTTTTATTTTCAGATGTATTAAACCAAAAATACAAAATACCTTGTTGCACTTTATTTTATTTGGCGTTTGATCTATCAAATTATTACAACTTTCTCACGTCCGTTTGCCAATTTCTGGCGCCGTTGCTCAAAAGGGATTGACAACCCCTTTAACTCGTCGGGTTGCGAGTATTTGTTATTTGTGGGCAGGTGCTATTTACGTAGTGTTGCTTGGTTCTCCTACTAGTTCGATAACCTTGGCCTCATCACTTAGGGAAATACCTACTGTCGCTGTGCTGCATCATCCCTTCCTCTTTGGGGAAATACCGAGGTAGTCTAGCAGACATTAGTCAATGTCGTGGAGCCAGCGGCGGACTCTCGGAAGCCGCTCAAGTGGTCCCGCATGCCCATCATCTTGGATGAAGATGATCACCCTGACTGCACCACCGCGGTAGGGTGTTTGCCGTTGTTGCCCTCACTAACGATCCGCAACCTCAAGGTGACAAAGATGTTGGTTGATGGCAGGGCTGGGTTGAATATGATTTTTCCCAAGGTCATTAGCAAACTCTAGATAGGAGATGAAGAGCTCAAGATTACTGGTACTTTCCAAGGCATTAACCCCGGCAGGAGTCGTCCCAAGGGGAAGATCACACTGTCGGTAACGTTCGGGGGGGGGGAGTAAAACTACCGGACTGAGAAGATCGTGTTTGATGTTGTTGACCTCCCCCTGCCGTACAATGGAATCCTTGTTTGCCCAGCCCTGGCGAAATTCATGGCGGCATCCCACTATGCCTACAACACTTTGAAGATGCCAGGGCCAATGGGCGTCATTTCCATTCCATCAGATGAGAAGGATGCAATCATATGCATGGATAAGATGTACCGGGAAGCAATCGCTACAGAGGCCGCGGAAGCTACTGCTCCCGCCAAGGAAAGCAAGAAAAAGAAGAAAGCTAGTTAGGATGCCAGCAAGGAATCCGGGCAGCGCGCCTCTTCGGAGTGCGCTCTGCCTATTGATGACTTGCCGGAGAGCTCCAATAGCAAGAGATCCAAAGTTGCTGCACCCGCTATGAAGAAGGTCCCGGCAGGGCAGGTTGGCGCTGATGGTACTTTTACTATCAGTGCCACCCTCGACGACAAATAGAAAAGCGCGCTTGTTACCTTCCTGCGGGTGAATGTCGATGTGTTTGCGTGGCAACCATCTGACATCCCCGGTGTTCCCAGGGAGGTAATCAATCACCAACTTGCTGTCTGCCCGCATGCCCGGCCCGTCAAGCAGAAGGTCTGAAAGCAAGCTTTGGAGCAGCAGCAGTTTATTGCCGAAGAGATCAAGAAACTTGAGGCAACTAGTTTGGTCAGTGGAGTATTGCATCCAACATGGTTGGCAAATCCAGTGGTGGTGCGCAAGGGGAATGGGAAGTCGAGGCTTTGCATAGATTTCCCGGATCTAAATAAAGCATGCCCGAAGGACCCATTCCCCTTGCCGTGCATCGACCAGATTGTGGATTCCACCTCTGGGTCCGATCTGCTTTCCTTCCTGGATGCCTACTCTGGGTACCACTAGATTTTCGTGTCCAAGGAAGATGAAGAGAAGAATGCATTCACAACCCCACGCGGCACGTACTGTTTTGTATGGATGCCCTTTGGGTTGAAGAGCATTGGGTCCACTTTTGCGAGAGTAGTACAGATTGGCTTTGAATCCCAGCTGCACTGAAATATTGAAGCCTACATGGATGATATAGTGGTCAAAACCAAGGACAGATTGACTCTCATTCAGGAAATGGAAGAGACCTTTGCAAATCTACGTAGGATCAACTTGAAGCTGAACCCGACGAAGTGTGTGTTTGGCGTTCCTTCCGGCAAGCTACTCGGCTTATTTGTGTCCCATCGGGGGATTGAGGTTAACCCCGACAAGATCAAGGCTATTGAGCAGATTCAAGCACCCAAGACAGTTAAAGACATGAGGCATTTGACTGGATGTGTTGCCGCACTAAGCAGGTTCATTTCCATGTCCATCGAGCGCGCCCTGCTGTTCTTCAAAATCTTGAAGAAGGCATGGCCCGTAAGTGGACCCCTGAGGAAGACGCTGCATTGCAAGATTTGAAGACCTATCTTTCCTCTGTGCCCACCTTAGTCGCTCCCAAACCAGAAGAGCTGTTGCTGCTATACCTAGCGGCAACCAATCAAGTGGTTAGTGCAGCACTGGTGCCGCAGCGGAAAGTAGATGAAGTAGCAGCCGCAACCATCGTCCCCTTTGGAGAGGAAAGCGAACTCATCCCGACAAGAACAGATACAGATCAAAACAAGGAGGAGCGGGCGACAGAGATAGTTCCAAGGTCACGACAAGGAAGAAGGTGGTGCAGCGGCCAGTGTACTTCGTCAGCTCCCTACTGCAAGGGGCTAGGTCGAGGTACTCTGGAGTGCAAAAGTTGATTTTTGGCCTCAAGGAAACTACACCACTACTTCCAAGCCCACGAGATCATGGTTGTCACTCGCTTCCCCTTGCAATGCATACTGAGGAACCTTGAGGCCACCGGCAGAATAGTGGAATGGGCTTTGGAGTTATCCAGCTTTGGTTGGAAGTTTGAGAGCATGTCAACTATTCAGAGCTGAGCACTAGTGGCGTTTAGTGCGGATTGGACGCCTACCCCTGAAGAAAAAGTGTTGGAGACAATTGTTCCCGGCAAGGAAGTGCCCTAAGAATCGATCATGTACTTTGATGGTGCCTTCTCCCTACAAGGTGCAGGAGTTGGCGTGCTTCTCATTGCTCCCACTGGGGAGCACTTTAAGTACGTGGTTCAAATGCACTTCCCCCCAGAGAAGGCTACCAACAACACTGCATAATATGAAGGACTCCTTGCCGGGCTCAGGATTGCAACAAAACTGGGAATCAAGAAGTTGATCATCCGTCGAGATTCGCAACTTGTGGTGAGGCAAGTAAACAAGGATTATAAAAGCCCATTGATGGAGGCATACGTCGAGGATGTGAGAAAGTTGGAGGAGCACTTTGATGGATTGCAAACAGAGCATGTGCCACGTGTGGAAAACAACATTGCTGATCATCTGTCAAAGTGCGCTGCGCAAAAACTCCCTGTGGAACCATGGACTTTTGTTCTCCATCTGACTCAACCCTCCGTATCCCCAGCCACAATGGCTAGAAAGAGGAGGAAACTGGACTCCGGCAAGCCTCTCCCGGCAAAGCTTCCCGAAGCTCCCGGCAGAGAGCTTGGCGGGAACAACTCCCCTTCGACCGGTGAGCTGCACCCTCCCGCCTAACTACCAATCTTTGCGGTTGAGGCATGCGCTCCCGTGAACGAGGAGGTGCCGCTGGTCCTCGTTGTCGATCCTCAGGCTCCAACTTGGGCACGACACATAGTCCATTTCCTCTAAACAAGAGAACTTCCCGAGGAGCAAGAAGACGCTGAAAGAGTAGCCGGGAGGGCCAGTATGTATCAGTTCATTGACAACACACTATACAGAAGAAGGCCAAATGGTGTGAAATTGAAGTCCATTTGCCGGGAAGAAGGAAAGGAAATGCTGGCAGAGATACACAAGGGTATGTGTGGCTCCCATATGGATCAAGGGCCTTGGTTGGAAAAGCTTTTCGACAAGGTTTCTACTAGCCCACGGCCCTCCAAGATGCAATTGAGCTAGTCACCTAGTGTGAAGCCTGCCAGTTCCACTCCAAGAATATCCATCAACATGCTCAAGCTTTCCAAACGATCCCTTTGTCATGGCCATTTTTGGTTTGGGGGCTCGACATCTTGGGCCCCTTCCCCCATGCTACCGGGGGCTTTGAATTCTTTTACATTGCAATCAACAAGTTTACAAAGTGGCCGGAAGTGGAGCCTCTGAGGAAGGTGACCGCATAGTCAGCCATCAAGTTCTTGAAAGGATTGGTGTGCTGTTTTGGAATACCTGCCAGAAACATCACCGACAATGGCACCCAATTCACAAGCCGCGCCTTCATGCAATACGTTCATGCCCTCGGAAGCAAGATCTCATTTGCCTCTATTGCCCATCCCAAAAGCAATAGACAAGATGAGAGGGCAAACGCTAAAGTGCTGCGTGGTCTTAAAATAAGAACAGTTGATAGGCTGCAAAAGAGTGGCAGGCGATGGATCGACGAGCTTCCGGTGGTTCTTTGGTCCCTCCGTACGACACCAAATCGAGCTACCGACCAGACTCCCTTCTCCCTAGTCCATGGGGCAGAAGCAGTGATCCCCGCGGAACTCATATACAGATCACCTCGAGTACTTGCCTACTATGAAGTAGCACAAGATCAGCACCGGCGTGATGACGCTGTGCTACTTGAGGAGAATCGTCTCTGGGCTGCTATGCGTGCTGCATGCTACCAGTAAGCCCTGCGTCGCTATCATAGTCGGAGGGTTCATGCCCGGAGCTTTGAGGAAGGCAACCTTGTCCTTATGTGTGTTCAGTCCGCCAAGGGTCCAAACAAATTAACACCGAAGTGGGAAGGCCCTTACCGGGTAGTACGAGTCACCAGGCCTGGCGCAGTCCGTCTGGAGACCGGAGATAGCATTGAGTTGCAAAACTCATGGACATTAGCATCTCTGTAAGTTCTATCATAAGGCATGGCTGTCGGGCCCTGCCCGACAGCCATCCTTTTGTATAAGCCTTGTCGATGTTGCATGTAACCCTTTGTACAATGCCAGGCGTAGACCCTGAGCAACAGATAAATAAACAAAGCACTGGGGGCCTGAAAGAAGCTTGCATGCATGCATAAGCATATCAAGAGCATAGCATGATCATGTGGATAACATCACATGTAGCTCTCTTTTCATTTGCACTAAGCTGCAGGGTTCTTGCCCCGTACTCAGTCCAGAAGAGAAGAAATGAAGACGAGACTACATGACTGTTGGAGTAATGGGCCACGGGTAGGCTAACCCGAGACCCAGAACCTTTCAAGACATCGGGGCTGGCTGCGCCCCTCAAGGCGTCAAGACGAGGTGCCGCCTTCTAGTGGCCGGCTGGAGGAATAGCCGGCTGCCCGTAGATGGCCGAGTTCCAGGAGCCGGCATCAAGACAAGCCGACTCCTAGCGGACGGCTTTCCAGAGAAGCCGGCCCTTAGCAGTCGGCTCGTGGCGCCCACGAAGCCTGCGCCCTCATCAAGAAAGACAAGACAGGGCGTGGCCACAGTGCACCGTACAGGCAGAGATCTCCGCCCGGCGCGGCACTGTTGCCACTCCACCCCTGACGTCACCACAAGCAGGCGGAGCCCTTCTCGCACGACGGCTTGTCGGTACGGCCCAAGGACGACGGGCCCCAGCGATCAGCGAGAGCCGGGAAGACAGCTAGAGCCCCACCAGTCGGACCCGAGGGAGGTCGGCCCCCAGCAGTCGGCCCGCCCCTTCCTCGGGGCCCACTCGCCATTAACCAGATGAGACACGGAGTGGCTACAGTAATCGCCCACCAGGTGGCGGGGCTGTAGCCACGCTCCCCTGACCGAGCCGGCATCATTAGCATCACGGCTACAGTGATCAGCAGCCGACAAGACCCACGAGCGGCGGAGGCGGCCTGTCGGCTATGTACCGGACCAGTCGGCGGAGAAGCCGGCCACCAGAGAGACTGACAGCCGAGTCCTACACCCGGCCGGATTACTATTGTACCCCTGGGGGGTAGGCCTATATAAACCCCCCAGGGCACCCATGCAAAGGGTTCCCAACCTGTTAGAACTAGACCGACCCATAGAGAGAGGAGAGAGCTAGCCTTGCTTTCTTCCACCTCTAGCAAACAGCTCGAGGAGCACCATTGTACTTGCTAGTGCCTTAGTGATCATGTGGAGACCCCGCAGAGCCGGACTAGGGGTGTTATCTCCTAGTAGAGCCCCGAACCTGGGTAAAGTGCGCCGGCGTTCGTGTCTACGCCTTCTCCCACTTCCAGGCACTGGCGACGTTCTACTCGCTCCCACCATGATAAGACATCAATAGGCATATGTGGCACCCAACCCATGTCATTTGGCGCCCACCGTGGGGCGAGGTGCACCGTCTTCCGGAGACCTGTTATGGACGGGAACCCTGTTCCTCCCTGGCGAGCGCAGCCAGCCCGGCACGCCAAACAGAGTCTGTGCCGATGCGCTGCACGGCGCGGAGTTCGCCCGCGCGGTGAGCTGCCTCGCCGATCTTGTCGGCGAGGTTCACCTCTCCGACGAGCCCGCGTCTGATGCAGGCACCGATGGTCCCGAGAGCCGCCTCGTCAGCCTCCTCAATCAGCTCCACGCCACCAGCGAGCCTGTTGTAGACTTGGAGTCTGTTGGTTCCACCGGCCCGATGCTTGTCAATTCTGACACTGCATCGCTTGACGCGTTCCCCACCAACGTGGTGGTCTACGACGAGCTACTTCCTCGCGTGGAGAGCGGCGGAAGCGCCGTCACGGAGGTGCTTGTCATCGGCCACAGCGAGCACTCCGGCGGAGGTGCTCATGACCCACTCGATGCAGCACTACAAGACCTGACGGCGCCCATCCCAGAAGACGCCGACGCCGAGATGCTGGAAGCACGCCGCGTCCAGCTCGTCGAGAGCGCCAAGAAGCTGGCCAACATGAGACGCCTATCAGAGGCCTACCAGCGCGAGATGGACTGCGTTGTGGGTGGCACGCCGGCTCCTGGTGGGCCTAGCCGCATAGGCACGGTCCAGCAACGCGGCGTGGCCATCGCCAGCCTGTTCGGGGCGGATCGCCCCGTCTACGCCACGCCTGCGGAGAACATACGAGCTGCCCAGGCGGCAGCAGAAGAGCTGGACAAGTTCGAGGGCGAAGAGCGTCGCCAGATGGTGGAGCGCGTCCAGCGACTTCTCGACGCGGCTGCTGAGCAGCACGAGGCCTACTGCCGCACTGAGGCTCCCAACCGGCAAAATGACGATCTGCCTCCCCGCCGAGATCAAGGCGTGACGTCCCGGACGCCGACTGGTGGCGTCCGTGGAAGAAGAGACAAGGAGCCGGCTGCCAGCCGCAGCCGGACTCGCCTCACCATCGGGCGCGACCAAGACGGCCGCCCAAGAGCAGTAGAATGACAGGATGACTGTCCGCCTCCTCCCCCTCGTAGGGAAAGGCGCGTCTCCCCGCCGTCTGTTGAACACTCGACACTTGGCAACTGCCTTGGCCGCCGAGAAGGAGTCGGAGAGAACGATGCCCGCCACCGGATCGACCGTCTCCACCTATCCCTGGCGCTAGAAGAAGAAGATGAGCTGGGTCCGCCGTGTTTTGGCCCCCGCATTCGAGACGAGCCCTTCCCCAAAGGGTTCACGCTCCCAAGAGACACACCCAAATACACCGGCTCCGTGAAGCCGGAGGACTGGCTGGTCGACTACTCCACAGCCGTCAGCATCTCAAACGACAACAAGCGCGTTGCCGTGAAGTACGTTCCGCTCATGCTCCAGGGCACGGCCCGGACATGGCTGAACAGCCTGAAGCCCCGTAGCATCAACAGCTGGGTCGATTTCACCGAAGCCTTCATCCGCAAATTCACCAACAGATACAAGCGGCCACCCAAGCCCCGACAACTTTCCTTGTGCGTCCAAGGCCCCAACGAGTCGACTCGCGACTACCTTACACGCTGGGCCGTGCTCCGCAACACTTGCGAGGGTGTGCACGAGGTGCAGGCCATCGAGTACTTCACCGCCGGGTGCCGAGAGGGCACCCTTGTCAAGCACAGGCTTCTCTGCGACGAGCCGGGAACCCTCGACGAGCTGCTGATCATAGCAGATAAATATACCACGGCCGACTCCTCCATGAAGGCAGAGATTCAAGTTGATGCGTCTGGCAAGGTGGCTCCTCCAGCTCCTCGAGCCTCGGCTGGCGACTCCAGTCGGCATCAACAACCCAATGACAACAAACGCAAGGCCGCACAGCCGGCTTCTACAAGCCGGCAGGTGGCGACAGTCGAAGACCATCAGCCGGAAGGGCAGCCTCCATCCAAGCGCCAGAAGGGCGGCAAGCCCAATTGGCTGCCCGCTTTCTCGTATGAGCAGACCCTTGATGCGCCCTGCAAGTTCCACAGTGGTGCGAAGCCGTCCAACCACACCAGTCGGAAGTGCCATTGGCTCACGAGGATCGCCAAGGGTGACGGCCTTCTGCCTCATCCGCCTGCTGGGCAGCCGCCTCCTCCTCCCCCCAGCAGCCGGCAGTTCGACGAGTCAGGGCCATACAAGACGAGTATCCGGAAGAGCACGGCGCTTATGTCGTGTTCACCAGTGTGGGCGACGATAAGCACAGCAGATGGCAACGACAGCAAGAAGTGAATGCGGTGGCATCAGAGACCCCCGAGTTCATGCATTGGTCCGAGAAGCCCATCAGTTGGAGCAGAGCCGACCACCCAGAAGTAATGCCCAATCCCGGCACCTACACCCTAGTTTTGGATGCCACTTTTGCCATGGATAGGCGAGCTGCTCGCTTTTCCCGAGTTCTGATAGATGGCGGCAGCAGCATCAACATCCTGTACAAGGATACCATGGAGAAGTTAGGAATCAAACAAAGGCAGCTTCAGCCCAGCCAGACCGTATTCCATGGCATAGTTCCTGGCCTTTCCTGCTCACCAATCAGCAAGATCCAGATAGACGTCCTCTTTGGAGACAAAGATCACTTCCGCTGAGAGCCAGTCTGGTTTGAGGTGGTGGACCTTGAGAGCCCCTACCATGCACTACTTGGCCGGCCTGCTCTGGCCAAGTTCATGGCGGTCCCCCACTATGCTTACCTCAAGATGAAGATACCGAGTTCCAAGGGAATTCTAACCATAGCAGGGGATTACAAGAAGTCGTCCGCTTGCGCGGCAGATAGCAGCCGGCTGGCCGAGTCCCTTGTGATTGCGGCCGAGATGCGGCTCCTTGGCCGAGTTGTGGCGATGGCAGGAAAACAGCCGAAAATGTCACCCAACCCAAGGAGTCGGAAGCCGAGAGCTCGTTCAAGCCAGCCAAAGAGACAAAGAAGATACCCTTGGACCCAGAGCACCCGGAGAGGTATGCTGTCATAGGTGCAAACGTTGACAGCAAATAGGAAGGCGAACTCGTCGATTTCCTCTGTGAGAATTGGAACATCTTTGCATGGTCACCTAAAGACATGTTGGGTGTTCCGACGGATTTCGCCGAGCACAAGTTACATGTCCAGTCCGATGCCAAGCCAGTCAGGCAGCCCTTGCGCCGCCTGTCAGAAGAGAAGAGAAGAGTCTTTGGAGAACAGATAGCCCGGCTGCTGGCAGCCGACTTCATCATGGAAGTGTTCTTTCCAGAGTGGCTGGCCAACCCAGTCCTTGTGCTAAGGAAAGACAAGCAGTGGCGCATGTGTATTGATTACACCAGCCTCAACAAAGCCTACCCCAAAGACCCATTTGCTTTGCCGAGAATGGACCAAGTGATAGACTCCACAGCCGGATGCGAGCTGTTGAGTTTTTTGGACGCGTACTCAGGATATCACCAGATCAAGCTGAACCTGGCCAACACACTGAAGACCGCCTTCATCACACCATTTGGAGCCTTCTGCTACTTGACCATGATGTTTGGCTTGAGGAATGCCGGCGCCACGTTTCAACGTTGCATGCAGAAGTGCCTCCTCAAGAAACTCGGTAGGAACGCCCATGTTTATGTGGACGATGTTGTGGTGAAGACGGAGAAGCATGGAACGCTGCTAGAAGACCTCAAGGAGACCTTTGAGAACTTGCGCCGATTTCAAATCAAGCTGAACCCGGAGAAATGCGTCTTCGGAGTACCAACCGGCCAGCTTCTTGGCTTCCTGGTCTTGGAGCGTAGCATAGAGTGCAACCCTGTGAAGATCAAGGCCATCGAGAGGATGGAAGTGCCCACCCGACTGCTCGACGTGCAAAAATTCACCGGCTGCTTGGCGTCCATCAGCCGTTTCATCAGTCGGCTGGGAGAGAAGGCTCTTCCCCTGTACCAGCTCATGAAGAAGACCACTTTTTCGACTGGAACGACAAGGCAGATGAAGCTTTTCTCCAGCTCAAGAAGATGTTGACCACTCCACCTGTCCTGGCGGCTCCGACTCCTAAGGAGCCCATGCTCCTCTACATCGCGACCACCAGCCGAGTGGTCAGCACAGTCATAGTGGTAGAACGCAAGGAGGAAGGCAAAGCACTACCAGTACAGAGACCGGTGTATTACCTGAGTGAAGTGCTGTCAGCCTCCAAGCAAAACTACCCCCACTATCAGAAGATGTGCTACGGCGTGCACTTTGCCGCCAAGAAATTGAAGCCGTATTTTCAAGAGCACCCAATCACTATTTTCTGCGCTGCTCCGCTTGCCGAGATCATTGGAAGCCGGGATGCATCAGGCCGAGTGGCTAAATGGGCCATAGAGTTGGCCCCCTGATACGTCTCCGTCGTATCTACTTTTCCAAACACTTTTGCCCTTGTTTTGGACTCTAACTTGCATGATTTGAATGGAACTAACCCGGACTGATGCTGTTTTCAGCAGACTTTCCATGGTGTTATTTATGTGCAGAAAAAAAGTTCTCGGACTGACCTGAAACTCCACGGAACATCTATTTGGAAAATAAGAAAAATACTGGAAGAAAAATCCACGTCAGGGGGCCCACCCCCTGCCCACGAGGGTGGGGGCGCGCCTGCCCCCCTAGGGCGCGCCCCCTACCTCGTGGGCCCCCTGACGCTCCACTGACCTCAACTCCAACTCCATATATTCACTTTCGGGGAGAAAAAAATCAGAGAGAAGGATTCATTGCGTTTTACGATACGGAGCCGCTGCCAAGCCCTAAAACCTCTCAGGAGGGCTGATCTGGAGTCCTTTCGGGGCTCCGGAGAGGGGGATTCGTCGCCATCGTCATCATCAACCATCCTCCATCACCAATTTCATGATGCTCACCGCCGTGCATGAGTAATTCCATCGTAGGCTTGCTGGACGGTGATGGGTTGGATGAGATCTATCATGTAATCGAGTTAGTTTTGTTAGGGTTTGATCCCTAGTATCCACTATGTTCTGAGATTGATGTTGCTATGACTTTGCTATGCTTAATGCTTGTCACTAGGGCCCGCGTGCCATGATTTCAGATCTGAACCTATTATGTTTTCATGAATATATGTGTGTTCTTGATCCTATCTTGCATGTCTATAGTCACCTACTATGTGTTATGATCCGGCAACCCCGAAGTGACAATAATCGGGACCACTCCCGGTGATGACCGTAGTTTGAGGAGTTCATGTATTCACTATGTGTTAATGCTTTGTTCCGGTACTCTATTAAAAGGAGGCCTTAATATCCCTTAGTTTCCATTCAGACCCCGCTGCCACGGGAGGGTAGGACAAAAGATGTCATGCAAGCTCTTTTCCATAAGCACGTATGACTATATTCGGAATACATGCCTACATTACATTGATGAATTGGAGCTAGTTCTGTGTCACCCTATGTTATGATTGTTACATGATGAACTGCATCCGGCATAATTATCCATCACCGATCCAATGCCTACGAGCTTTTCATATATTGTTCTTTGCTTATTTACTTTTCCGTTGCTACTGTTACAATCACTACAAAACACCAAAAATATTACTTTTTCTACCATTACTTTTGTTACCGTTACCACTACTATCATATTACTTTGCCACTAAACACTTTGCTACAGATATTAAGTTATCCAGGTGTGGTTGAATTGACAACTCAACTGCTAATACTTGAGAATATTCTTTGGCTCCCCTTGTGTCGAATCAATAAATTGGGTTGAATACTCTACCCTCGAAAACTGTTGCGATCCCCTATACTTGTGGGTTATCAAGACTATTTTCTGGCGCCGTTGCCGGGGAGCATAGCTCTATTCTTTGAGTCACTTGGGATTTATATCTGCTCGTCACTATGAAGAACTTGAAAGACGCTAAGACAACAATTTATCCCAAAACTACGAGCGGAGGTAAGGAACTGCCATCTAGCTCTGCACTTGATTCACCTTCTGTTTTGAGTAAGCTTGCGACACCTAAACCTGCTTTTGCTATTCGTTCTGATATGTCGCATGTTATTGATGATGCCACTTCTGCTATGCATGATACTTATGATGAAACTACTTCCATGCTTGATACTACTGTGCCACTTAGTGAATTTCTTGATGAACAAATTGCTAGGGTTAGAGAGAAAGAAATTATTGAAACTGATTATATTGATGAAAATGATGATGAAGACTCGCCTGTTATTCCTGAGGGTTATATTTTTTAAAAAGAAACTGCTTTAGCAATTTTAGCTTCCAAAGATAGATATGAGCTCAAGAGGTTATTAGCTAAATGGAGGCAACAATCTCTTAATGCTAGAATGAAACCTGACCCTGCTTTTGCTACTTCACCTATCTGTGTTACTGATAAGGATTGTGAATTCTGTTTTGATCCTGATATAATTACTATGGTTGAATCTGATCCTTTTCATGGCTATGAATCTGAAACTGTTGTGGCACATCTTACTAAATTAAATGATATAGCCACCCTGTTCACTAATGATGAGAGATCTCGCTATCTTTATATCCTTAAAATATTTCCGTTCTCATTAAAGGGTGATGCTAAGATATGGTTTAATTCTCTTGATCCTGGTTGTTTGCGTAGTCCCCAGGATATGATTTATTACTTCTCTGCTAAATATTTCCCTACTCATAAGAAACAAGCTGCTTTAAGGGAAATATACAAGTTTGTGCAAATTGAAGAAGAGAGTCTCCCACAAGCTTGGGGGAGGCTTCTCAAGTTACTTAATGCTTTGCCTGATCATCCTCTTAATAAAAATGAAATACTGGATATCTTTTATAATTGTCTAACCAATGCTTCCAGAGACTACCTGGATAGTTGTGCTGGTTCTGTTTTCAGGGAAAGAACACCGGATGAAGCTGAAATTCTATTGAATAATATGTTGACAAATGAAAATAATTGGGCACTTCCTGAGCCAGCTCCTGGGCCTATTCCTAAACCAACTCCGAAGAAGAGAGGTGTTCTATTTCTCAGTCCCGAAGATATGCAAGAGGCAAAGAAATCTATGAAAGAAAAAGGTATTAAAGCTGAGAATGTTAAGAATTTACCTCCTATCGAAGAAATACATGGTCGTAATTTACCGCCTGTTGAAGAAATATATGATCCTAATCCATTACCTATTGAAGAAACTCATGGTCTTGATAACCCGACACAGGTAGTAAAGTTAAATTCTCTCTATATATTCGATGAAGGTGATATTCCTCACTATAAGTCTGCTAGACAATGCTTAGAAGAGTTTGATAATTTTATTGTCAAACAAGAAAACTTCATTGCTTATTTTGGTAGACAGTTGAAATACAATTCCGACACGCTTGACCACTTGGGTGATTATATGTCTAGAGTTAAAGGTGAACTTAAACTCATTAGTAAACATGCTTCTATGGTTACGACTCAAGTAGAAGAAGTACTTAAGTGTCGGTGTACAAAAAGAGGGGCACGCTTTTGTACCCCTTTACCTGTGCACGGGCAGTCAGAGCCACGCCCACGACCACACCAAGCAGAACAGGGGGGTGAGCCAAGGTAAGACCGAAGCCCAAGACAATCAAAGCAACGCCAAGGCCAAGACCACAAAGAGTAGAGGGGCGAAGCAGGTTCCCCCGGCAAGACCCTTGCCGGGCGGCCCCGGCAAGACCTTTGCCAGGACAGCTCGCCCCACACCAACAGAGCGAGCCACCCTTGAGCCCACGACCCCCAACGCCGTCATCAACATGGGGCCAGGGCTCAGGAAGGCACCTCCGTGGTGGCATGCAGATCTTTGTGAAGACATATTCAAGATCAGATGAGGATCAGAAGACGATGATTCTCGGCAAGATCCCTGCCGAGGAAGGCCACTAGACCCCCGGCAACGTCCTTGACGGGGGTCGACAGCACGCCACGGCAAGACCCTTGCCGGGCCACCCGGCAAGACCCTCTCCAAGGACGCCAGCGGGGCCACCGCCAAACCCGCGCCAAACAAGCTTCCACCACCGTTCACATGCAGCTGCCAGCCCAACCAGCTGGGTAGGCACCTGCGTGGCAACATGCAGCTCCCAGGCCAACTCATCGAGCGCCTGTGTGGCGGCATGCAGATCTTCGTGAAGGCTCCGCCACCGCGCCACCTTAGCTGCCTGACTGCCTACATGGCACCACGCACCTCACTGGCCAGGGCGCGTGTCAAGACGAGGAGGAGCGGCGACGGACGGGACGGGCCTCGCCCCCGTCCCTACTAAAGCAAGGGGACACCTAAGCTATGCATTAAATGCGTCTTGTCCTGTAATACGAGCGATAAGCTCAGGGCACTGTACGCCTTTCCACCTCATGTGTGTCACTGTGGATGCCCCTTTCAACTATAAAGGGAGGCCCATGGCATACTGGAGGAGGATTCGGCTCTTTCGAACCACGCACTAACCACAGCTAGTTCGAGAGCTCAAGAACTCTCAGAAATACACCCACCAAAGCAGGACTAGGGTTTTACGCATCCTCACGGCCCGAACCTGGGTAAACGATCCTTGTGCTGTCTACTAGCCCTGCTCTCCGCGCAACCCTGCGCCCCGGCAACCGTAGTAGGGATTCTTGTGATCTCATAGGTGTCGTTCCACACCGACATCTTTGGTGCGCCAGGTAGGGGGCGCAATTGTGAGAATCTGGTCTGGTAGTTAGCCTAGCAGTTCTTCGTCGCCATGGCCCCTAAGAAGAAGACGGCCATGGCGGTCGGCTCGTTGGGAGCCGAACGGCCCGTGCCGGTGCGGACGAGCAGCGGACCGGTCGCAGACAGGACCCGGGCCGCGGCCTGCGAGCACCAGCATCGCCCAGGCAGTCGGAGCCTGGCGAGAGGCATCGTTCACACGCCAGACGACCGGCTACACGTGCCAGATCCAAAGACGGAGCTGGGCCCCCCGCAGGCGGCGTGGGGCCCTCCAGGGGCGTCCTTGTGCCGACTCCGGGCGCCGCGGCGACCTCCAGGACGCCTACACCGGTGACCACCGCGCGTTCTTCCCATGGTGTGCGCGCCGAGCAGCGTCACCACGTTGGTGACCCTGGGCACCGCCGTGGGAAGAGCCCTGTGCGTCATCGGCAAGATGAAGTGGTTCAGCACGCTCGCCGAAGCACTGGTGAAAATGGCACGGAGCCGCTGGGTCGTGACGGAGCTCCTTCTAACATAGTTAGAAGTCGAAGCGCGCCGCGATCCACGCAGCTGTCGCCGCCGCCCACCCCAGCGGAAGCTTTGGCGCGCGCGCAGCTGCTCCTCGATTTCCCTCCTGCTGCTGTGAAGCTCGACGAGTGGAGGCCACCATCCAGAGCCTCGTCGCCGTCGCCAACAAAGACGATCCGCGACCAGCGGGGCCCTCAGGTCGGCGCCCCACCGAGCCACCATATGCTGGCGCTGGGAGGACCGAGGAAGCTGCGGCCATGGTGCACTCTCCTCCTCCTCGCCAGCCGCCGCGGGCTTCCGCCCGTCGTGACGACGCTTGTGATAACATCTCCATAGCGTCGTCCGACCCGCGGACCCTCCGCGACCAGCGCCAGGTCCTTCAAGAACGAGCTCACGAAGACGCTCGAACCACCGTCGAGCGTCGGCGTGAAACGCTCCGGCGGCCTACCGTTCGAGGTGGGCTACCCGACCTTTACCCGTGAGCTGCGGTAGTTCCAGTGGCCGTCCCACCGCACGTTCAAGCCCAACGTCGGCGAGAAGTACACTGGCAAAACCCATCCGTCCGAGTTCCTCAGCATCTACACCATCACGATGCAGGCTGCTGGGGCTCGTGACGACAAGGTGCTTGCCAACTATTTCCCGCTGGCGCTCAAGCCCAATGTGATGTCTTTGTTGATGCACTTGCCGGTGGATTCATTTCTTCTTGGTCGATCTATGCCATGAATTCATTGGCGCCTTCACAGGAGGCCACCAAGCTCATGGCCAGGCCAGTGATCTGCACATCATTCCCCAGAAGGAAGGGGAGACCCTGCGCAAGTACATCCAGAGATTCAGCCGGGTGCAGTACAACATCCCCGACGTTCATCCCGCCGCTGTGATTAGCGCGTTCCATAAAAACGTGCACAATCGCAAGATGCGCAAAGAGCTGGCGATGACCAAAGTTAAGGACGTGGCCGAGCTCTACATCCTAGCCGATAGGTGCGCCCGGGCTGAAGAGGGAAGGAAGTACCCCTGCGAAGACGCCGGCGCGGAAACTGACTCTACCGATGAACACGCCGCTACCCCGACGAGGAAGGGCCGGTGTCGCAACAGGAAACGCAAAGGCAAGACCGTGCTTGCCGTTGAGGGATCTGACGACACCGGTGCCGGCAAGAAGGTCAAAGCAGACGCCCCCGGCAAGGAGATTGCTGGGTGCGCCACCTACCGAGCCTTGGCGACTACCGACAAGCCAGGAAGCTCCGGCAAGCAATAGTACAAGATCCACTGCACCAAGGGCCACGACCTCCAGAACTGTCGGCAAGTCGAGCTGCTTGCTGAGAAGCAAAAGGCTGAGTACGAGAGACAGGAAAAGGAGATGGACCAGGACAGTGCGGAGGGGTCCGGCAAGAAGCGTGGCGGCCAAGGAGGCCGCCCCGGCAAGGACAACCAACAAGAGAGGCCCGCCCGGGGCCGCGACAAGAAACAAGAAGACGATCATCACGACGAGGACGACGAGTCTGGTGAGCAAGGGTTCCAGAAGGCTACGGAGGCCATGTGTGTCGATGGCGGCGCCTCGCTGCATACCTCTCATCGCCAGCTCAAGCAGTGGGCGCGTGAGATTACGGCAGCAGAGCCGTCGTTCGATGCTCAGAAGCCGCTGAAGTGGTCCAGCACGCCCCTCATCTTTGACGCCGAGGACCACCCTGACCGCACTACCGCGGTCGGTTGTTTGCCATTGTTGGTCTCACCAACGATACGCAACCTCAGAGTGAACAAGATGTTGGTTGACGGCAGGGCCGGCCTGAACCTGATCTCGCCTGTCGTGATCAAAAAGTTGCAAATCCCTGATGGAGACCTCGAGGAAACGGGCACGTTTCAAGGGGTCAATCCGGCGAGGAGCCAGCCGAAGGGAAAGGTCACACTGCCCGTGACGTTTGGAGGAGAGTTGAACTACAGGATGGAGAGGATCGTCTTCGACGTAGCCAAGATCCCCTTGCCCTACAACGGGATCCTCGGCCGCCCGGCAGTAGCCAAGTTCATGGCAGCGTCACACTACGCCTACAACATGCTAAAGATGCCCAGGCCGTTGACCATCATCTCCGTCCCCTCCGACAAGAAGGACGCGCTGATCTGCGCCGACCAGCTCTACCGGGAAGTAGTTGCAGCGGCTACCGCCAAGGCACCTGCTCCTGCCGCTGAAGCCTCGGGAGGGAAGAAGAAGCCCGGTAAGACCTCTCGCACCCACTCCGGCAAGCGCACCTCCTCGGAGTGTTGTGCTACCGTCGAGGACGTGCCAGAGAGCTCTACCGACAAGAGCAAGAGACCCAGGGCCGAGCCACCGCAGACCAAGAAGGTGCCCGTCAAGGAGGATGGCACGGGAGGGGCCTTCACCATAGGCTCCACCACTCGACAGCAAATAGGAAGGCGCGCTCATCACCTTCCTGCGGGCGAATGTCGATGTGTTCGCATGGCAAGCATTCGACATCCCCGGTGTTCCCAGGGAGGTGATTGAGCACCACCTAGCTGTCTGCCCCCACGTGCGGCCCGTCAAGCAGAAGGTCAGAAAGCAGGCTCTGGAGAGGCAGGAGTTCATCACAGAGGAGATCAGGAAGTTGGAAGCGGTGGGTTTGGTGAGAGGAGTGCTCCACCCGACGTGGTTGGCCAATCCAGTAGTGGTGCGCAAGGCAAATGGGAAGTGGAGACTGTGTATTGATTACACAGATATCAACAAGGCTTGCCCTAAGGACCCCTTCCCGTTGCCACGCATCGACCAGATTGTTGACTCCATGGCTGGGTGTGATCTGCTATCATTCCTCGACGCCTACTCAGGCTACCACTAGATCTTCATAACGAAAGAGGATGAAGAGAAGACAACATTCATCACCCCATGTCATACGTATTGCTTTTTACGGATGCCTTTCGGGTTGAAGAGTGCTGGCTCAACGTTCGCAAGAGCAGTCCAAATTGGTTTTGAACCTCGGCTCCATAGAAATATGGAGGCCTACATGGATGCCATAGTGGTAGAAACCAAGGACTGGTCAACTCTTGTGCAAGATCTGGAAGAGACATTTGCTAACCTGCGCAAGATCAACCTCAAGCTGAACCCTGAGAAGTGTGTCTTCGGCGTTCCGTCCAGCAAGCTTCTCGGGTTCTTTGTGTCATAGCAAGGATCGAGGCGAAACCAGACAAGATCAAGGCTATTGAGCAGATCGAGGCGCCCAAGCGGATCAAGGATGTGCGTCGGCTCACCGGCTGCGTTGCCGCCATGAGCCAATTCATCTCCATGTCCGCCGAGCGCGCCCTTCCCTTCTTCAAAATCTTGAAGAAGGCAGGCCCAATAGAGTGGACCCCAGAAGCCGAGGCAACACTTCAGGATCTGAAGAAATACCTTTCCTCCACGCCAATACTGGTTGCGCCTAAACCACAAGAGTCGTTGATGGTGTATCTGGGGGCGACGAATCAAGTGGTCAGCGCTGCACTGGTGGCACAGAGGGAGGTCGACGAGGAGGCAGCAATGGCAGCAGAACCAGCGGATGGCAAGCCAAAGATTCCCCCGGCAGGGCCTGGTGCCGACAAGGCGCGACCCCCGGCAGAGTCTGGTGCCACCAAGGCAGTGCCCGCGCAGTCGAGTGAGGTGGTGCCGAAGAAGAAGATGATGCAGCACCCAGTTTACTTCGTCAGCTCCCTCTTGCAGGGGGCTAGGTCGAGGTATTCCGGCGTGCAAAAATTGCTCTTCGGCCTCCTTATGGCCTCGAGGAAGCTACGTCACTACTTCCAAGCCCACGAGATCACTGTCGTCACCCGCCCCCCGTTGCAACGGATACTGCGCAACCCAGACGCAACCGGAAGGATTGTGGAATGGGCCTTGGAGCTATTAAGCTTCGGTTTAAAGTTTGAAAGTACCTCGACAATTCAGAGCAGAGTCTTGGCGGAGTTCATCGCAGAATGGACCTCGACGCCTGACGAAGAAATCCAGGAGACCTCTCTCCCCTGCGAGGAAGCAGACCGCGACTGGATCATGTACTTTGATGGGGCTTTCTCGCTGCAAGGCGCCGGTTCCGGTGTGCTGCTCGTCGCACCCAACGGAGAACACCTCAAGTACGTGATCCAGATGCACTTCCCCAGGGAGATGTCCACCAACAACACTGCTGAGTACGAGGGATTGCTTGCTGGTCTCAGGATCGCGGAAGACATCCGGGTTAAGAAGCTCGTTGTCACGGGTGACTCGTAGCTCATTGTCAGGCAGGTCAACAAGGATTATCAGAGCCCATTGATGGAAGCTTACGTAGATGATGTGAGGAAGCTGGAGGAACGCTTTGGCGGTATCCAGGCGGAGCACGTCCCCCGAGCGGAGAACGACATCGCTGATTACCTGTCAAAGCATGCCGCATTCAAGCTACCTGCAGAACCAGGTACCTTTTTGCTCCGGTTAACTCAACCATCCGTCGAACCATCAACGGGGCAGAACAAGCGGAGGAAATCAGGTCCCGGCAAGTACTTTCCTACCGAGCCCCCTGGGGCTGCCGGCAAGGGTGCTGCCACGGAGGCTGAGCCTGCCCAAGAGCAACTAGCTCTGGCAGGGCGTCAAGCCCTGGCCGTAGAGACAGCTGCTCCCATGGCGGATGAGATGCCTTTGGTCCTTACCGTCGAGCCCCAGGCTCCGGCATGGGCGCAGCATACCGTCCAATTCCTCCAAACAGGGGAGCTTCCTAAGGAGCAGGAAGAAGCGGAGAAAGTAGCCCGTCGGTCCGCCCTGTACCAGTTCGTCGATGACGTCCTGTACCGGAGAAGGCCGAACGGTGTGAAACTCAAGTGCATCCCCCGGGAGGAAGGACTGGAGCTGTTGGCGGAGATACATGGAGGCATATGTGGCTCCCACATAGGGTCGAGGGCCCTTGCCGGGAAGGCGTTCCGGCAAGGTTTCTTCTGGCCCACCGCCCTCCAGGATGCGACGGCACTAGTAACCAAGTGTGAAGCGTGCCAGTTCCATTCAAAGAAGCTTCATCAACCAGCCCAAGCCCTTCAAACAATCCCTCTCTCCTGGCCATTCTCGGTCTGGGGGCTCGATATACTGGGCCCTTTCCCCCGCGCTGTCGGGGGCTTTGAGTACTTGTACGTTGCAATCGACAAGTTCACAAAGTGGCCGGAGGTGGAAGCAGTGAGGAAGGTGACTGCTCAGTCAGCCGTCAAGTTCTTCAAAGGACTGGTCTGCCGTTTTGGTGTGCCAAACAGTGTCATCACCGACAACGGCACGCAGTTCACAAGCCACACCTTCATGCAGTACATCCAAGACCTCGGCAGCAAGGTCTGTTTTGCTTCCGTGGCACATCCACGGAGCAACGGCCAAGCGGAGAGGGCAAATGCTGAAGTATTGCGAGGCTTGAGAACGAAGACCTTTGACAAGCTGCACAAGAGTGGAAGGCGCTGGATTGATGAGTTGCAGGCGGTTCTTTGGTCGATCAGGACGACGCCAAATCGAGCCAATGGCCAGACACCTTTTGCCCTGGTATACGGGGCAGAAGCAGTTCTCCCCATAGTACTCATAGACGGGTCACCTCGAGTGCTCACTTATGATGAGCTTGAGCAAGAACCGTTGCGCCAAGATGACGCGACGCTCCTTGAGGAAGATCGTCTTCGGGCGGCTGTGAGAGCGGCACGCTACCAGCAAGCCTTGCGCCGCTACCATAGCCACAAGGTTCATGCCCGAAGCTTTGAGGAAGGCGACCTTGTTCTTCGGCGCGTTCAGTCGGCCAAGAATTCCAACAAGTTGACGCCAAAGTGGGAAGGCCCTTATCAGGTAATGCGAGTCACCATGCCTGGCGCAGTCCGCCTAGAGACGAGGATGCCGTCCTAGTGAGCAACTCCTGGAACATCGAGCATCTTCGCAAGTTTTACCCGTAAGGCGCGGCTTGCCGGGCCTCCCGGCAAGCCACCTTTTGTACAAGCTTTGCCGGCAAGGCATGTGACCCTTTGTACAAAGCCAGGCGCAGACCCTGAGCATAAATAAATGAAGTGCTGGCGCCCTAAGTCATAGCATGCATGCTAGGTCGAGTCTCTTCCTCGGTTAGGGTTGATAGTGCTCAGCAGCGACTAACCCCTAGCTTAGAGGTCGAGTGCGCGTCGATCTGTTCCTCTTCTGTCCTCTTTTGGTTCGCAGGGCACATGAGCACTTCTGCCGAGCTACTTGGAAGAAAGGAAACGGACCGGCGTCCCGACCCCGGCAAACCAGAGTTGCCGGGGGCTACAAGAATGAGGATCCAACCGCGGCAAGATAAGACTGCCAGGGGCTGCAGATCCATATAAGTCTTTTTATCCCCTGTCATACATTTCGAAACAGGACTGGGGCATGTGAAGCCTCGTTTCTATCTCTAGGCTGCCGTGCTCCCCTTTTTCCCATACCTAAGGATTATTTCCTGGGTCCGGATTTGGTTGTAGCCGCGGCGGCAAGGAGGTGGGACGAGGAGCCTGAAGCCCACTTCATCCCTGCCTCCGCCAAGAGCGCGAGAACGGTCGAATGGAGTGGGGGGAACGGCAAGGCCTGTTGCCGGGCGAAAAACGTTTATCCTAAACAATAACGAGGATTCGCTCCTTGTCGCGGGATTTACCCACGAACGAAAAGCCCGGCAAGCATCCCTTTTTCATTAAAAACATCCCATACAGGTACAGTTCGTACGAAATGAAAAACGTGACAAAGGGGATTACAAGCTTTATATTTAAAAAGGCCCGCAGGCTTACAGATTAAAAAAAGAGATAAGGTGCCTGTGATCCCTTTCTTGTCCCTCTCCTCAGGAGGCACGTCAAGGAGGCGAGAGGGCAAAAGGGGCGCCTAGGCGAGCTACGAGCAGCAGAAAGCACCAAGAGAACACCTCGGTGGCCGTCCATGGGCGGGCCGGTGATGACGGTGCCGGGAAGGAGCTGGAAGACGAGGCGGCAGGACCGGCAATACGCGATGAAGGCTTCGGTGCCCGCGTACTCCGAGTTGACGGCCTTGCCGCCCGCCCTCTTCCTCTTCCGCAACCTCCCGATGCCAGCCGCCCAAGGAGACAGCCCCGAGAAGTTCAAGGAGCTGGCCCCGCCCCCGGCAAAACCCTGCCGGAGGAGCGGCCAGGTGCAGATGCTGCTGCTGCCGCACCCGCCCAGGCGCGGGGCGTCCGACACCTAGTCGGACTCGTCCCCGCTGTCCTCCTCGTCACTTTCGCTCGAGGAAGAGCTTCCATCGTCAGAATCTCCATCAGAGGAGCTCTCCACGCAGCATTTCATGCGAGTTCCAAACTCTCCTAAGACCTTGACGGAGAGCAGGCCGTCCTCCATTAATTTGAATTAGAGGATGAGCCCGCCATCAGGCTGTGGATGCGGGCGAACGTCTTCCATCCGCAGCGGAGGTACATAACCCGAGGAGCCGGGAAGTCGACGTCAACCTGCGTGCCCCCGTTCCCACAGCCCCTCATGTGCAATCTGAGGGTCCGGGGCGGGTCCCACTCCATCACCCGAGCAAATGGGGTGGGGAGACGAAGACGACGACGCGGAGGCCGGCGCAGCCGGATGAAGAACTCGCAAGGCTGGTCTTCAACGTGGCCCTCCATCGGGAAGGGCATCATTGGCAGGGGCATGGCCGGCGCGCCGCCCCGTCCTCCTCTTCCCCGAGCGCTACGGCCTCTGCCCTGGCCTCCCCCACGGCCTCGCCCCCTCCCCCTTCCCCTCGCGGCCGGTTCTACCATCGCGGGCTCAGGAGGAGGAGGGACTCGCCGTCGAGCGGCGACCCTCGCCGCCACAGTCGAGGGACTAGGATTCCCCTTCTCCATGGCGGTTGAGAGGAAGAAGCAGAAGCAGGAGGAGATAGAAGATGGAAGAATGCGGGATGCCATCCCCCTTCCCCCTCTTTATAAAGGAACGGGGTTGGGGCTCGGCCGCCCCGCTCGGCCAATCCAGACACCGGAGGCGCAGGGAATCAGGACCGACCCGCTGCCCCAACCAGCGACGGCCCGGTTTCCCGCCTCCACCGTTTGCCACCCCGGGCGCATGAAAGACGCGTGGCAGACGTACAGAACTGAGGGGACGGGTGAAGCGACCTCTCCCCACCCCGTGATCATGGGGAGTGGACGCCTTGAAGACCGCACCCCGCCCCCGCTCAGCAAATGCGCCGCGCCTCCACGCCTCCCTCTTTTTACAAGGAGGGCACGAGCCACCTCTTTACTGCGATATGACGCATGCGTGTGGAAACCGTCCCATGCATGCAGCCCACGTCACGCACGCCCCTCCATGCCGCGCCGCGCGCGCGGGTCATGGAAACCGGAGCGCGCGAAGGGTCTTACCACGGTAAAAACCGCCCCACCTGCCCGCGCACCGTTTTGGGCCTGGCCCAACAACGTGTCGCGCTTATGTGTGGCCCAGGCCGGGGACTCCTGTCGGTGTACAAAAAGAGGGGCACGCTTTTGTACCCCTTTACCTATGCACGGGCAGTCAGAGCTGCGCCCACGACCACACCAAGCAGAACAGGGGAGGTGAGCCAAGGTAAGACCGAAGCCCAAGACAATCAATGCAACGCCAAGGCCAAGACCACAAAGAGCAGAGGGGCGAAGCAGGTTCCCCCACCAAGGCCCTTGCCGGGCGGCCTCAGCGGCCCCGGCAAGACCCTTGCCGGGACAGCTCGCCCCACACCAACAGAGCGAGCCACCCTTGAGCCCACGGCCCCCAACGCTGTCATCAACATGGGGCCAGGGCTCGGGAAGGCACCTCTGTGGTGGCATGCAGATCTTTGTGAAGACATATTCAAGATCAGATGAGGATCAGAAGACGACGATTCTCGGCAAGATCCCTGCCGAGGAAGGCCACCAGACCCCCGGCAAGGTCCTTGCCGGGGGTCGACAGCACGCCACGACAAGACCCTTGCCGGGCCACCCAGCAAGACCCTCGCCAAGGACGCCAGCGGGGCCACCGCCAAACCCGCGCCAAACAAGCTTCCACCACCATTCACATGCAGCTGCCAGCGAAACCAGATGGGCAGGCACCTGCGTAGCAACATGCAGCTCCCAGGCCAACTCATCGAGCGCCTGCGTGGCGGCATGCAGATCTTCGTGAAGGCTCCGCCACCGCGCCACCTCAGCTGCCTGACTGCCTACATGGCACCACGCACCTCACTGGCCAGGGCACGTGTCAAGGCGAGGAGGAGCGGTGACGGACGGGACGGGCCTCGCCCCCGTCCCCAAGAAAGCAAGGGGACACCTAAGCTATGCATTAAATGCGTCTTGTCCTGTAATACGAGCGATATTCTCAGGGCACTGTACGCCTTTCCACCTCCTGTGTGTCACTGTGGCTGCCCCTTTCAACTATAAAAGGAGGCCCATGGCATACTGGAGGAGGATTTGGCTCTTTCAAACCATGCACTGACCACAGCTAGTTCGAGAGCTCAAGAACTCTCAGAAATACACCCACCAAAGTAGGACTAGGGTTTTACGCATCCTTGCGGCCTGAACCTGGGTAAACGATCCATGTGCTGTCTACTAGCCCTACTCTCCTCGCAACCCAACAACCCGGCAACAGTAGTCGGGATTCTTATGATCCCATAGGTGTCGTTCCACACCAACATTAAGGCTCAAAATGATTTGCTCAATGAATTGAATAGTAAGAATAACGATTATGCTGTTAGAGTGGCTACTAGAACTGGTAAGATGACTCAGGAAGCTTTGTATCCTGAAGGCCACCCTAAGAGAATTGAGCAAGATTCTCAGAGAAATAATATTGATGCACCTAGTCCTTCTAAAAAGAAGAAAAGGAAAAATGATAGGACTTTGCATGCTTCTAGTGAACCTATTGCTGAAACAGCTGAGAATCCAAATGATATTTCTATTTCTGATGCTGAAACACAATCTGGTAATGAACATGAACCTAATGAAAATGTTAATGATGTTGTTCACGATGATGCTCAACCTAGTAATGATAATGATGTAGAAATTGAACCTGTTGTTGATCTTGATAACCCACAATCAAAGAATCAACGTTATGATAATAGAGACTTTGTTGCTAGGAAACATGGTAAAGAAAGGGAGCCATGGGTTTAGAAACCCATGCCTTTTCCTCCCAAACCATCCAAGAAAAAGGATGATGAGGATTTTGAGCGCTTTGCTGAAATGATTAGACCTATCTTTTTGCGTAAGCGATTGACTGATATGCTCAAAATGAATCCTTATGCTAAGTATATGAAAGATATTGTTACTAATAAAAGAAAGATACCGGAAGCTGAGATTTCCACCATGCTTGCTAATTATACTTTTAAGGGTGGAATACCAAAGAAACTAGGAGATCCAGGAGTACCAACTATACCATGCTCCATTAAAAGAAACTATGTTAAAACTGCTTTATGTGATCTTGGAGCCGGTGTGAGTGTTATGCCTCTCTCTTTATATCGTAGACTGGATTTGAATAAGTTGACACCTACTGAAATATCTTTGCAAATGGCTGATAAATCAACTGCTATACCTGTCGGTATTTGTGAGGATGTGCCTGTTGTGGTTGCAAACGTTACTATTTTAATGGACTTTGTTATTCTTGATATTCCCGAGGACGATAGTATGTCTATTATTCTTGGAAGACCTTTTTTGAATATTGCAGGGGCTGTTATTGATTGCAACAAAGGCAATGTCACTTTTCATGTTAATGGTAATGAGCATACGGTACACATTCCGAGGAAACAACCTCAAGTCTATAGTATCAATTCTATTGGAAAAATTCCATCGATTATTTTTGGAGGTTTTGAATGTCCTCTTCCTAGTGTCAAGAAGAAATATGATATTCTTATTGTTGGGGATGTGCATATCCCCATTGAGGTAACATAGTGTTATTCGGAATTTCTCCGGTTCCATGTTATTCGGAATGAGTTTGTTAACAAGACTTGATCAACCTTGTTAGTGGATTCTTTTTTATGAGCATGAGATGGATGAAACTAGAAGGCACAACCTTCTCTACCCTCTTTCTACTTTCTGTTATTTAGTTGAAATAAAGTAAAAAATAGTATTTTTCTATCTGTTTTTTGATTTATCCGTGCAATATAAAAATACCCTGAAAATAAAAGTTCTCCAAATGCCCTAAAAATGGAATATGATTTTTTCTAGAATATTTGAGAATATCTGGCACTGAGAACACAGCAGGAGGGGCAAGCACCTGGCCACGAGGGTGGAGGGCACCCCCTGCCTCGTGGGCCCATGGTGGCCCCCCTCCACTTATTCCTGCACCCACACACTACTTCTTCCTCCCACAAACACCAATATCTAGCTCAAGCACGAGTTCTAGCTCATTTTGCTGCGATTTTCGGTCTCCTTGCTCAAAGCACCTCTCACAAAACTTCTTAGGGAGATTGTTCCTTGGTATATGACTCCTCCATTGGTCCAATTAGTTTTTGTTCTAGTGCTCTATTCATTGCAAATTTGTGCTGCCAAGGTGACCATGTTCTTGAGCTTGCATGTCAAATTTATATGGTTCCAAGTAGTTCTAATGCATGATATAGGCTCTAGGCACTTGTAGGAGTAGTTGCTATCAATTTTATTGAGCTTGGTTCACTTTTGTTTGACGTTACTAAAAATTTCAGAATTTTTCAGAAAATAATGAAGAGATTTTTGAGGGGCTCATCGAGCCGAAGCTCGAAGGAAAAGCAAAGTGAAGAAGCACAGAGGCCCGAATATAATTTGCCTCGCACCGCGGAGGTTCGGCCGTGTGAATGGCCTTCCGATGATTTCTTGAGAGAAGCCAGGATTTATGATGATTTCTATTCATTGGCTGAGAATGCTGGCCCCACCGACTTCCTCCGCGACCAACGTCATCAGTATCTCTTACTCACCAATACTTTTGTGCAAAACTTCTACTATTTTCCTAAGGAAACACCTCCTTCAGTAGAGTTTCATTTATATGATGTTGTTATGAAGATGCCACTAGATGAATTTTGCAAGGATTGCAAAATACCCTTCGAGGGTACCTTAGATGAAAAACATCGTAAAGATGTGGACGGGTTTATTGACACCATTACTGTGGGGGAAACCAGAAAGGTTTCCGATGCAAGAATCACTAGCATACATCTTCCTATTTTACGCTACTTCGCCATATTTGCTAGTCGTTGCTTAATTGGTCGCGAAAACTGTGGAAACCTTAGTGTTCCTGATATTATCATTTTGTTCCATTTTTTATTCTCCGATAACACTGTTAGTATGGGCGGTATTATTGCTAAACGGTTATGTATGAACCGTACTAAGGGTCCCATCTTTGGAGGTATTTACGCTTCACGCCTTGCTCCATATTATAATATACCTATTAGGCATTATGAAAAAGAACAAAAATTGTTGCCCACTGCTTATTTAGATTATAAGAGTATGGTAGCACATGATTTCATTATTAAGAACAAGGAAGGGGAGCTGAAATACAGATTGTTCTTTGATAAGCATCACCCTGAGACTATTACCTTGCCTGCTCCTTCCTTGTTTAATTTATATGTAGGCCCGTATCTCGTTTTGTGGGCGGCCATTTACGCCTACAGGATCCCTACACCAGCCACGGAGCCGGAACCACAATTTGAGCCTCCACGACAGTCTGATTACTTTTGGGATCCGGAGATGACTGCCAGCCAGTGGCTGTCAGAGTCTTCTTCATCTCAGTACGACCCCAGCTACAACTACGGATATCCGCCAGGCCATCCGTGGCAATAAACCAACTTAGGCCAAAAGCCTAAGCTTGGGGGAGTACGTATTTCCCACCGACATTACATTTATGTTTACACACACTCATTGATAGATGTCGGTGCTCATACTCTTTCACTGTAATATCCATGCTAGTTTATTTTTCTTGTTCCTGCTTTCTTCTTGTGTGTTTAATAAACCTTAAGAAAAACCATAAAAATTAGTAGTAACTTTTAGTTAGTTTACTTTTCTTGCTGTAGTAGTAATAATTAAAAAGAAAACCCAAAAATATTTCCCGTTCTTCTTTTGCATGTTGGGAGCTTTCCCGTGTAAATAGTTTTATTTCTTTTCTTTTCTTTTCTTTGGGGGTCGATAGGAGAAGACCATGATTAAATTGTTGAAGTGACTCTTATATGCATTATTGTTGATTTAACCAAGAGCCCATATTACCTTGTCTTCTCCTGTTTATTGAATGCTCGCAGATTCCAGCTTAGTCCAATGCACGTGCACTCCTATTATTATTCACATCGTTCGGTCGTGCAAGTGAAAGGCAATTATGACGATATATGATGGACTGACTGAGATGAGAAAAGCTGGTATGAACTCGACCTATCTTGTTTTTGTAAATATGATGAGTTCATTGTTCTTGATTCAGCCTATTATGAATAAACATGTTTGCAATGACAATTAGAGATCATAGTTGCTCGTGCCATGCTTGATTAGCTATGAGTTATAATGGTTTACCTTGCGTGCCAACATGCTATTAAAATGGTTGTGATGTGGTATAGTGGGGTGGTATCCTCCTTTGAATGATTTAGGTGACTCGACTTGGCACAAGTTCACACATGTAGTTGAAACAAATCAACATAGCCTTCACAATATTTATGTTCATGGTGGATTATATCCTACTCATGCTTGTACTCAATGTTTATTAATTTTAATGCATGTTCATGACTGTTGTCGCTCTCTAGTTGGTCGCTTCCCAGTCTTTTGCTAGCCTTCACTTGTACTAAGCGGGAATACTGCTTGTGCATCCAATCCCTTACACCCCAAAGTTATTCCATATGAGTCCACTATACCTTCCTATATGCGGTATCTACCTGCCGTTCCAAGTAAATTTGTATGTGCCAAACTCCAAACCTTCAAATGAAATTCTGTTTTGTATGCTCGAATAGCTCATGTATCAACTAGGGCTGCCCTTATCTTCCATGCTAGGCGGGTTATTCTCAAGAGGAGTGGACTCCGCTCCTCATTCATGAGAAAATGGCTGGTCACCGGGATGCCCAGTCCCATGCTTTATGCAAACTAAATCAAAATAATTGCAAATAAAACTCCCCCTGGGACTGTTGCTAGTTGGAGGCACTCGTTGTTTCAAGCCAGCCATGGATTGATGCTTGTTGGTGGTGGCGGAGTCTAAACTTTACCATTCTGTTTGGGAACCGCCTATAATGTGTGTAGCATGGAAGATATCGCCATCTCTTGGTTGTTATGTTGACAATGAAAGTATGCCGCTCAAAATATTATTTATCTCTATTTCAAAACCGAGCTCTGGCACCTCTACAAATCCCTGCTTCCCTCTGTGAAGGGCCTATCTATTTACTTTCATGTTGAGTCATCACCCTCTTATAAAAAAGAACTAGCTGGAGAGCGCAGCTGTCATTTGCATCCATTACTATTAATTTATATTGGGTATGACTATGATTGGATCTCTTTTACCATGAATTACAATGTCTAGTCAGTCCTTAATCTTTAAAGGTGCTCTGCATTTATGTTTTGCGGTCTCAGAAAGGGCTAGCGAGATACCATCTTATTATATCATATTATGATTGTTTTGAGAAAGTGTTGTCATCCGAGATTTATTATTATCGCTCGCTAGTTGATTATGCCATTGATATGAGTAAACATGAGACTTAAGAGTTATTGCAAATGTGGTTAGTCATAATCTTTGCTGAAAACATGAATGCTGGCTTTACATATTTACAACAACAAGAGCAAACAGAGTTTGTAAATTTTTTTCTTTATCACTTTCAGTTTATCAACTGAATTGCTTGAGGACAAGCAAAGGTTTAAGCTTGGGGGAGTTGATACGTCTCCGTCGTATCTACTTTTCCAAAAACTTTTGCCCTTGTTTTGGACTCTAACTTGCATGATTTGAATGGAACTAACCCGGACTGACGCTCTTTTCAGCATACTTTCCATGGTGTTATTTATGTGTAGAAACAAAAGTTCTCGGAATGACCTGAAACTCCACGGAACATGTATTTGGAAAATAAGAAAAATACTTGAACAAAAATCCATGTCAGGGGGCCCACACCCTGCCCACGAGGGTGGGGGCGCGCCTGCCCCCCTAGGGCGCGCCCCCTACCTCATGGGCCCCTGACGCTCCACCGACCTCAACTCCAACTCCATATATTCACTTTCGGGGAGAAAAAAATCAAAGAGAAGGATTCATCGCGTTTTACGATACGGAGCCGCCGCCAAGCCCTAAAACCTCTCGGGAGGGCTGATCTGGAGTCCGTTCGGGGCTCCGGAGAGGGGGATTCGTCGTCGTCGTCATCATCAATCATCCTCCATCACCAATTTCATGATGCTCATCGCCGTGCGTGAGTAATTCCATCGTAGGCTTGCTAGACGGTGATGGGTTGGATGAGATCTATCATGTAATCGAGTTAGTTTTGTTAGGGTTTGATCCCTAGTATCCACTATGTTCTGAGATATATGTTGCTATGACTTTGCTATGCTTAATGCTTGTCACTAGGGCCCGAGTGCCATGATTTTAGATCTGAACCTATTATGTTTTCATGAATATATGTGTGTTCTTGATCCTATCTTGCAAGTCTATAGTCACCCACTATGTGTTATGATCCGGCAACCCCGAAGTGACAATAATCGGGACCACTCCCGGTGATTACCTTAGTTTGAGGAGTTCATGTATTCACTATGTGTTAATGCTTTGTTCCAGTACTCTACTAAAAGGAGGCCTTAATATCCCTTAGTTTCCATTAGGACCCCGCTGCCACGGGAGGGTAGGAAAAAAGATGTCATGCAAGTTCTTTTCCATAAGCACGTATGACTATATTCGGAATACATGCCTACATTACATTGATGAATTGGAGCTAGTTCTGTGTCACCCTATGTTATGATTGTTACATGATGAACCGCATCTGGCATAATTCTCCATCACCGATCCAATGCCTACGAGCTTTTCATATATTGTTCTTCGCTTATTTACTTTTCCGTTGCTACTGTTACAATCACTACAAAACACCAAAAATATTACTTTTGCTACCATTACTTTTGTTACTGTTACCACTACTATCATATTACTTTGCTAGTAATCACTTTGCTGCAGATATTAAGTTATCCAGGTGTGGTTCTTTGGCTCCCCTTGTGTCGAATCAATAAATTTGGGTTGAATACTCTACCCTCGAAAACTGTTGCGATCCCCTATACTTGTGGGTTATCACCCCCTACACCATCTACTACCAGCCTCGCACCGCCATCAAGTCACAAGCACTGGCCGACTTCCTCGTCGACTGGGCTGAGACCCAGTACCTGCCACCAGCGCCGGACTCCACCCATTGGCGGATGCATTTTGATGGTTCCAAGATGCGCACCGGTCTGGGAGCCGGCATCGTCCTCACCTCTCCCAAAGGCGACAAGCTCAGATATGTGCTGCAAATCCATTTTGTCGCCCCCAACAACATCGCTGAATACGAGGCACTCATTCACGGGCTCCGGCTTGCCAAGGAACTCGGCATTTGCCGGATCCTGTGCTATGGTGACTCTGATTTGGTGGTCCAGCAGTCGTCAGGCGACTGGGACGCCAAAGATGAAAACATGGCGAGCTACCGCTTCCTCGTACAGCAACTCAGTGGATATTTTGAAGGGTGCGAGTTTCTCCATGTGCCAAGGAATGACAATGAGCAAGCAGATGCCTTGGCACGAATCAGCTCCACCCGTCAAGCAATACCAACGGGCGTCACCCTACAACGCCTCCTCAAGCCGTCTGTCAAGCCATCGCCAGAGTCAGATTCCATCTTCGTGCCGGCCCCTCCTGAAGCAGTCGGATCTGACTTGAGAGCTCCAGCAGGCAGCATGGGAACTCCCGCAGGCGGCCCGGGGGCCGCAGCAGTCGCACCCGGCCCGGGGACTGCAGCGGTCAGCCCGTGGACTTCAGAGCCCGACCCGGGGATTGCAGCAGTCGGCCCGGGGACTTCATCAACCCAGCAAGCGGCAGCCGACTCCAACCCGCCGCCTCCCGGCCCAACCACCCTCGTCCATGTTGCAGTCCTAGCAGTTGAAGAAATTACAGCACCTTCATGGGCCCAGCCCTTCCTCAACTTCTTGGTAAACAAAGAGCTACCGACTGATGAGATCTCGGCCTGGCAAGTGCAACGCCAGGCAGCAGCATACACCATAATCAACAGAGAGCTTGTGAGGCGCAGTGTCACTGGTGTCTACCAGCGCTGCGTAGAGCCGGAGCAAGGCCAAGCAGTCCTCAAAGATATCCATCAAGGCGAGTGTGGTCACCACGCGGCTTCAAGGGCACTTGTCGCCAAAGCTTTCCGCCATGGTTTTTTTTGGCGGACTGCTCTAGAAGACGCCAAAGACTTGGTCCAGAAATGCAAGGGATGCCAGAAATTCCGCTCCAAGCCACATCAGCCGGCTTCTGCACTCAAGATTATTCCCATTGCCTGGTGCTTTGCTGTCTGGGGCCTGGACATGGTGGGACCATTCAAAACAGTGTGAGGTGGCATGACTCATCTGCTTGTCGCGGTGGACAAGTTCACCAAGTGGATAGAAGCAAAACCAATCAAGAAATTGAATGGTCCGACTGCTGTGACTTTCATCTCCGACATCACCATCCGGTATGGCATACCACACAACATTATCACCGACAATGGCACGAACTTTGCCAAAGGTGCCTTGGCCCGTTTCTGCGCGACGCAGCGCATCCAACTGGACTTAGCATCCGTTGCCCATACGCAATCAAACGGCCAAGTAGAGCGAGCAAACGGCCTCATCTTGTCTAGCATCAAGCCCCGGCTAGTCGAGCCTCTGGATCGCTCGGCCGGCTGTTGGCTCAATGAGCTGCCGGCCGTCCTCTGGAGCCTACGCACAACTCCGAACAAGTCAACCGGCTTCACGCCTTTCTTCCTCGTCTACGGTGCCGAAGCCGTCACCCCGACGGACATAGAATTCGACTCTCCTCGAGTCACCATGTACACCGAAGAGCAGAAGAAGCACGACAAGACGGCGTCGATCTGCTGGAAGAGGCCCAGCTGTTGGCACTCAGCCGGTCCAGCATCTACCAGCAGAGCCTGCGCCGATACTACAACCGGAAGGTCAAGCCGAGATCTTTCCAAGAGGGAGACCTTGTGCTCCAGCTGATCCAGCGAACAGCTGGCCAACACAAGCTCTCAGCGCCTTGGGAATGCCCCTTCATCATCAGCAAAGTGTTGGGCAACGATCCTACTACCTGATCGACGCTCAGAAGCCTCGAGCGCGCAAGAGGGATGACTCCGGCAAGGAGACGGAGCGGCCATGGAATGCAAATCTCCTCCAAAGATTTTACAGTTGATGCAGTATGTACCATGCTACCTTTTGTATTAAAGTACGAAGACTCAGGGTCCCCCGAGAAGAGCTCGGGGACTGCCCTCTTTTATCTATATGATAAGAATTAAGCGTATGAATGAATGTGTCATTTTCTTTATGCCGCTTGGCACCGGGTGCGACTAGTCGGACCGGGGACTCGCCGCCTTGTACTATGAAATGCTTCCTGCAGCCGGACAAGTAATGTGTTGGCATTTAAGCCGTCTCCTGCCAGAAGCCACAGCTCGCAGAGCGACTGTCTGGTGGGCAGGAGTAAGGTAGAAATGGTGCCCACATGAAAAATGGCTAAGGACCCAAAGCATGTGCATAGTTCAAGCCGGCTTCCCGCCTCTACGACCGGCTGTTAAGCAGCCGGTCGGCCGGCTTCTACTTAACTTGCTAAAGAACTCTAAAACGGCTAAGTACTTGCCTCCCCGGAAGTAGCTAAGTACTTGACCCAGCCACAGACCGCAGAGCGGCTGCTCGGCTGGCAAGAAGGCAACCAAGGGAAGGAGGCAAAGAAAAGAAGCCAAAGAGTAGCAAGCAAGCAAAGATAGAACTCGGAAAAATATTTTATATAGCAAAAGGCCCTTGGCCGATATTCAACGGAAGTTTGAGATAGACCCCGCGGGTGGAATTGTGCAAAATTAACAAGTTCGTCGAGACTGATTGGCAGGTAAAGCAAAAGATAAACTGGCAGCCTAGGGAGCGGCAGACGGGTTCGGTGGATCGGAGGAGTCGGTGGCGCCGGTTGATGGAGCAGCCGGCTGGTCCGTCTCCGCTTGGTCGCCTCCAGTGGTAGCCGGCTCGCTTGGGCGTGGCTCGTTGCTGGAGGTGCGGTCGAGCTGAGGCTGGCTGTCCGCTCCGACCTGTGACGCCTCCTCTTCGCCTTCCTCCTCCGCCTTTCCTTCTTCCTCGCCGCTAGAGTCGATCACCTCGGGCGAGTCCTCGCCGTCCTCCGGGTTCAGCCCGAACCATTCTGGTGGCGCCTCGGCGCCGTTCTCAACCCGCTCCGGGACGAAGACGCTGGTGTTGGTGTACTCGGTGATTGCCGCCGCACGCTTGACGAGGTCATCTTCCATGACCGCCAACTCCTCCTGAGCCTCCAGCCGAAACGTGGCCAGCTGGGCTAGGCTTAGCCCAGGGTACCACACCTTGATGAATTCCAAGGCCTGGCGCGCTCCAGCCCGGGCCGAGGAGCCCTTCCAGGCCTCAAGACGGCCAGCCGCCACCTCCAGCTAGTTGGCAGTCCGACTGGGAGTGCGTGGTGCCGGCATGTCCGACCACAGGGCGGCGATCGCCTGGGCGCCGACACGCTGAAGACGGCGCAGCATCCGGTGAGCCGGCCGAAGACGGGCCTCGATGCTCAGGAGTTGCTCGCTAAGGGTTCGGTTGGCCTCGGCAGCGATCTGTGCACCTTCCGCCCTCCGTCCTTCGCCATCAGCTTCAATGGCTGATTGGCGGCGTCCGAGTGACCAGGGAAGAAGTCTGCCAAGACAGAAAGCAAAGAGACAAAGTTAGAGACAAGAGGCCGGCTCGATCAGCAGCCGGCAGCTCAGAGAAGGAAAAAGAGGGAAGCTCTCCATCGACTATGACCTCGATCTCGTGGAAGCCGGAAGTCAGCATCGCCTCCTTGTCGGTCCAAGCGGAGCATTCGGTCGCGAACTCAGCAAGGAGGCCGGTCTCCTTGTCCTCCACCTCCTTTTGGGCCTTCTTGAGAAGCTCCGCCTGCCTTGCCAGTTGCGCGACCATCCGGTCAGGCTCTTCAGCCAGCTTGCCGCACTCCTCCTCCTTAGCGCGTAGCGCGGTGTTGGCTTCGCCCAGCTGCTGCTGCTAGGTGGCATTGGCTTCTGCACAAGAAAAGAAGAAGGGAAAGGCGTCAGCAACCAGCAAAGAAGAAGAACAGTGGCCGAGGAGATCCGGCCCGACTACTCTGTAGTCGGCCCGAATCTCGGGGACTACAGCCCGCGGGTACGCCAGCGCGCCCCCGCGGAGAAAGAAGTCGACAATATCAACCCAAAGAAGAACAGTTGCCGGGGAGACCTGGCCCGACTGCTCAGCAGTCGGCCCGAATCTCAGGGACTACGGCCCACGGGTGCACCAGCGCGCCCCCGCAGAGAAAGAAGAGGACTTACTTCGGCTCTCCGACAAGTCGGCAGCACGTTGATCCAACTCCTGGACTTTGGAGTTGAAGGCGGCCGCACGGAGGTTATGATAATCCTGCAGCAAGGATATCACCGCTCAGAGCCTGCTAATTAAAGTTCCGAGCCGCCTGCTCAGCAGCCGCCCCGGAACTCGGGGACTACACCCAGTGGGTGCCTTGACGTGCCCCCACGAGGCAATACAAGAGTTAAAAACGAAGAAGCAAGAAACGTACCCGGATGGCCTCTCGCGATTCCGGGAACGTCTTGTTGTAGTGCTTGATAGCGTCGGCCTCGGCGCGGAGTTTGGCTTGAACATCCAGGATCGCCTTGTTCAGAAAGCCCATCACGCCTCCCCGCACCCACCCAGTGGGCGCGGCGCTGGTCGCCTCGGTGTACGAGATCGAGGAGCTTGCGGCGCCGGTCTCCAGCGGGCGTGGCGCCGAACCCGCCTTTGCAAGTCGGCGGCGCGTCGGTGTGCCGACCTCAGGAGTTGGGCCCAACACCACCTCGTTTCTGGTTGGCGGCACCAGCGGGTCCGCCGACTGCTCGCCTTGCGCGCTACCGGACGGTGGCGGTGGAGGCACGATGACGTCCGGCATGGCGACGTCGCCGCCGTCCCTCTCCTTGATCGGGTGCTCGTCACCGGCTTCCCCAGTCTGCGCCACGAACTCCGGAGGTGGTGGCGCAGAGTTCAGGGAAGTGATGAATATCGCCGACTGGCGGTGCGCGGCCTCCTCGGCCTGCTTCTTCGCCGCGTCGGCTGCCTCGGCCTCTGGCAGTTTCTTCAGGGCGGCGGCCTCCACCTTCTCTGCTTCCGCCTTCTCCAGGCGGGCGGCTTCCTGCTCCTCGCGCACTTCCTGCGTGTTCTGCTCCCTCGTCTCCCGGAGGTCGGCGGCCGGGTCGATCCGCCAAGTGGTGGTGGAAGTCTCCGCCGACCCCACAATGGAGGCGGCGGCTGATTTCTCGAGAGAGAGCGGAGCCCTAGATCAAGGGAAACAAAGTAGAGAAACTCAGACAGAATCAACAAGGAAAAAAATGAAGGCGCGAGGGGAAGGCAGTACTTACGCAGAAACCAGCTGCAACTCCTTCACCGCCTTGCGGAAGCGGATGGCCTTCGCGGCCGCTTCATCCCGCTTGGTCGCCGCGGCCGAGCCCTTGGGCTTCTTCGGCCAGCTGCCGAACAAGCTCGGCGCGGCCCTACGTTTCTTCACGACACCTTGGGCATCCGGCGCAGCAGACGAGCTCGCGCTGGGCTGGCCGGACCCTTGTTGGTGGCGCGGGGCGACTTCCCCCGCATCATCGTCGGGCCAGTCCTCGAGGCTGGCTCCGAACCTCGGGCCGCATGCTTCGCAGCCTCCTCCCTCGGCGTCGTCCTCCAAGGCCGCCACCCCCAAGTCGGGGTCGTCAACGTCGCTCTCCGCTCGGCCGGGGAGGAATCGACGCTTCAGCCCCGCGGCGCCGGCTGCCGGCTGGAGGAGGGGGCTCTGTTCAAAGGCCGATTGGTCAGGTTGGACAGGCCGAACTCGGCAACAAAAAAGATAGAGAAAAAAGAAAGATAACCTACCATAGGCGGCGGGTTGGCGCGGGAATACGGCTCCTTGCCAAACCGCCACTCTTCCATGAGCTCGCAGTTCGCAAGATAGTTCACCATGTGAGCTACCTCTGCATGAGGCATCTCCTTGGTGCACAGCCGGCTTGGGTCCCGATGCCCGCTCATCTCGCAGATCATGTGAGGGCGGCTCTGGAGCAGGAGCACCCGGCGCGCCACGAAGGCGGATAGCAAGTTGGGCCCGGTCAGGCCCTCCAACTGTGTCAGCACTCGGAGCCGCATGATGGCGGCGGCTCCAGAAGGCGACAGCGTCTTGGCCCGGTACGACCAGTTGGGCCGCCTCCCAGCCGACGGGCCGGCTTCGTAAGCCGGCAAGTTGGCCCAGTCGCCATCCGGGAAGACGCTCTTCACGTAGAAGTACGACCGCTACCACATCTTCACCGACTTGATCAGCGGGATGGGAGGTAACGGATTTTCGGCCGCCGGCCTCCGCACTGCAATAAACGCGCCACATTGAGCCGGCACGCCCGTGATGAGGGTGCCGAGCTTGATGTAGAAGAACTCCCCCCAAAGCTCGATGGTGGGGAGGACACCGAGGAAGCCTTCGCACAAAGTGACGAAGGCGGACAACAGCACCACCGTGTTCGGGCTGAGGTAATGTGGCTGAAGACCGTAGAACTCGAGGAAGGACCAGAAGAAGCTGCTCGCCGACAGGCCGAGGCCGCGCAGGCAGTGCGAGCAGAAGACGGCCCGCTCGCCCTCCTCCGGCGCCGGCGAGATCTCCCTCTTCGGCGCGAGGCGGACCTTCACGCAATCTTTGCCAGGAAGCCGCCGCGTCTGGCGGAGGAAGTCGATGTGGTCGTCGTGAACTTCGGAGCCGTCCCATGCTCGGGAGCGCGCCATGGGGGGCGTGGGATTGGAGGATGAGCTCATCGGAGACGAACCATCGCAGCGCTCAGCGTGGCTTGGAGGTGCTAGGGCAAGAGGAAGAAGAAGGAGGAAAGAATGGGGAGGAGGGACGCGCGTGCTCCGCCGCTCCGCCGCTCCCCCTCCTCCCCCTACTTATAGGCCTACGGGTTGCGAAGCCGAGGGGGCGATCGTGGGATTTACTGCGCCCACGACTCCACGCCCCCATGTTTATCGCGCGAGTTACTGTGCGCAGTAACTCCGCGGGAAACTCAACCGCCCACCTCGGCCGCAGCGGATCCGCTCGCGTGCCGAGGCGTGGTAGTGGCGGGCCCCGCCGGCAGGCGTGTCCCATCGCGAGTGTGGGTTGGCAGATTGGCCCAGCTGCTCGGCGCCACGACATGCCCACAACGGGCGGCGGCCTGCAGGCTTAGCTAGCACGCCACTTGGTTCCCGCCGACGTGTTCGAAGTTTGGATAAGTCAGGCTGGACGAGGCCGACTCCCGCCAGTCGGCTCGGCAGAAGTTGGACGAAGCTCCACCTCGGGCACTCGGAGAAAGAAACTGTTGAGGCTCCTCGGCTGCTCAGCCGCGGCACCTCACCAGCTTCGGGGACTACTGTCGGAGTAATGGGCCACGGGTAGGCTAACCCGAGACCCAGAACCTTTCAAGACATCGGGGCTGGCTGCGCCCCTCAAGGCATCAAGACGAGGTGCCGCCTTCTGGTGGCCAGCTGGAGGAACAGTCGGCTGCCCGTAGACGGCCGAGTTCCAGGAGCCGGCATCAAGACAAGACGACTCCTAGCAGGCGGCTTTCCAGAAAAGCCGGCCCTTAGCAGTCGGCCCGTGGCGCCCATGAAGCCTGCGCCCTCATTAAGCAAGACAAGACAGGGAGTGGCTACAGTGTAGCACATCCCCCCTGGTCCAAGGATGGGCGTGGCCACAGTGCACCGTACAGGCGGAGATCTCCGCCTGGCGCGGCACTGTTGCCACTCCACCCCTGACGTCACCACAAGCAGTCGGAGCCCTGCTCCCACGACGGCTTGTCGGTACGGCCCAAGGACGACGGGCCCCACCGATCAGTGAAATCCCGGAAGACGGCTAGAGCCCCACCAGTCGGACCCGAGGGAGGTCGGCCCCCAGCAGTCGGCCCGCCCCTTCCTCGGGGCCCACTCGCCATTAACCAGACGAGACACGGAGTGGCTACAGTAATCGCCCGCCTGGTGGCGGGGCTGTAGCCACGCTCCCCTGACCGAGCCGGCGTCATTAGCATCACGGCTACAGTGATCAGCAGCCGACAAGACCCGCGAGCGGTGGAGGTGGCATGTCGGCTCAGTACCGGACCAGTCGGCGGGGCCCACCAGGCGGTGGGCCCTAGCAGCCGGCGGAGAAGCCGGCCACCAAAGAGACTGACAGCCGGGTCCTACACCCGGCCGGATTACTATTGTATCCCTGGGGGGTAGGCCTATATAAACCCCTAGGGCACCCATGCAAAGGGTTCCCAACCTGTTAGAACTAGACCGACCCATAGAGAGAGGAGAGAGCTAGCCTTGCTTTCTTCCACCTCTAGCAAACAGCTCGAGGAGCACCATTGTACTTGCTAGTGCCTTAGTGATCATGCGGGGACCCCGCAGAGCAGGACTAGGGGTGTTATCTCCTAGGAGAGCCCCGAACCTGGGTAAAGTGTGCCGGCGTTCGTGTCTACGCCCCATCCCGCTTCCACGCACCGACAACGTTCTACTCGCTCCCACCATGATAAGCCATCCATTCGCATATGTCGCACCCAACCCCCAACAATGACGGTCCCCAGCAAGCCAAACAGATAAGTTCTTTCTTATCCATACGTGTTCTGTACAGTGAAACTTGTGCATATGAAAACCTCGCCACATTTGAAACATAGGTGCTCCCATCCTTTGACCCGAACGTTACTTCGGTCAAAGATGGTCACAGTGGCCTTTGACGGAGAAATGTTCGGCGAGGGGCTAGTCTCTCTTTTATTGTTTTGTGCCTAGCAGGCCCAGCCTCGCGGCAACAAACTAAGAGCACCGGCGGGGTAGCTTGCCATAGAAAACTTGTTTACTTTAACATATAGAGGCATCTCACCTCTGCATGGACATGGTACATGCACAAGTACCCAGCAAGGCGCGTATTGTCCATTAATATGCTGATAAGCAAGAATAGATCTTACAGAACACAAACATGGATAAGGAAGATTGCATAATTTAGACAAAAGTTTGGCCAATGCCTACACATTTTAGACTGAAAAAAGATAAATGCCCCATAATCCCCTTTCTTGTCCCTCTCCTCCTAGGCATTGTGATGGGAGGTGAAGAGGGCAAAAGGAGTACTTGAGCAGAAGCCTGGCCCGATCCCATCAGGACCTGCCGGGCGCAGCCTGACAAGATCGGGAGTGGCGAGGCTGCAAAGGACGAGGATGGAGGGACCAGCTCGGCAATACAGGGAGAGCCACCGGAGCTTAGTTGGAAGACTGCTGGAGGAGGCGAAGGAACAAGAGAGCGTCCCCCTCCGTGCCAACCGTCCTGAAGAGGCCGGTGATGATCGTGCTGGGAAGGGGGGAAGAGCGGAAAGACGAGGCAGTGGACCAGCAATACAGGACAAAGGTGTCGGTGCCATCCTACTCCAACCTGACGCCCTGCCTCCCGCCTTCTCCGTCTTCCCTTATATTTTCCTCACCACCACCACTCTGGAAAGACACCAGACCCTCGGCCCGTCACCTTCCCCGGAGAAGCAACAGACGACGGCAACATCCGAGGCGCGCGGGGAGCACCGCTCCCCACTACAAAAAAATACACTTTCGTGATGATACGTGTTTGTCACAGTAGGTCGCGTTTTTTGTCATGCATGTACATCCATGACAAATTTATGACAGAATCAAGATAGTCATAGCTGTGCTGTCGTAGAAGTGTTCCATGACATTACCAAAATTATCATCACGGAAGTGTCCACTTCCATGACGATAAATCGCGCGTCATAGAAGTGCTTTCGTCAAGGGTAACCGACACGTGGCATCCACCGTAACGGAACGCCGTTAAGCTATTGGGTCGGGTTTTGGATCCGATAACCCGCTAACAGGCCCGACCAATGGGGATTTTCCACGTGTAAAATCATCATTGGCTGGAGGAAACACGTGTCGGCTCATCGTTGGGATAGATGTCATCCACTCATTGGACAGAAGGCGCCTATGATATGTCGACACGTGGCACGGCCCAACAGAGGCCCATTCCTGTGAAAAGGCCGGCCCATTTGACTTGGTCAAAAGGTGGCAGGCCGGCCCATGGAAAGCCTGTTAACGGCATGTTCGCATATAGCCCATTTACAGCCCGCTAACCCAAGGCCCGTTACGCCCTATCCGAATTAGGCCCAGTAGCGTCATCTGGGCCATCCAATATGATTCCAGCCCGTTTTCACTTCTAGCCCATGTATGGCCCATGACGTCTTTCGGCCCATATGAGGCCCTATGTAACTCTTGGCCTATTAACGACCCGTGGTGAAACTGGCCCGTAATGAACAGTGTATCACTTTACACCCATTAACGGCCCGTGGTGAAACTGGCCCGTAATGAATAGTGTATCACTTTATACCCATTAATGGCCCGTTATTCCGTTGGGCCGTTTCCAGCCCATCTTATCTTTTGGCCTTGTTAGAGCCCATTTATTCTTGGGCTCATTTCCAGCATTCATTTACTTATGGCCCGTTACTGTCATTTTCTGCTTGTGGGCCAAATTCAGCCCGTGGTTACAGTCGGCCTGTTTGTGGTCCGTTAATACGTTGGGCCGTTTTCATAGCGTCATCAAATACGGCCTATTAATGATGGCCCGTTATGGTCGGCCCACGAACGGACAATTCCAACTCTAGCCCGTTTACGGCCATAATGCGGCCAGTTATTAGCCCATGTTTGGCCAATCGATCATACGACCCATATAAGGCCCATTGATGATACGACCCGTAGAAGGCCCATTGTTTCTACGGCCCGTAGAAGGCCTACTGTTTCTACGGCCCGTAGAAGGCCCACTATTTCTAAGGCCCGTAGGAGGCCCAGTGTCACTACAGTAAATATTAGCCCATGGTTATTGTGGCCTAGTTTTTAAAAATAGGTTATTGCAGCCACTAGCAAACCGCGGAAAAAGAACTGCACTGACTACAAGCGAACAAATAAACTAGACAACAAGGAAATAAATAAGCAAGCAACTTATGCTAGGCTATCACGGCTATTACACATATTACATCCACTAGGCATCAAAGTTCGCCACCAGTGATCATAAAGCGCAACGAAGAAGCAGATTACAAAAACTGGGCACCATTGCAGCGTAACAAAATAATACTGAACCGAGACCACTTCCAAGACAGTTCAAGAAAGGTCAGCCTTGCGGGGGAACTGCTGCGCAAGCTGCTGAGCAAGGCTGTGAGACCGGCCTAGCATGTCGGTCATAGCTTCCAGGTGTAGCTGTTTAGCGATGAGGTTCTCATTGGTGTTCTCCCCAATCTTTCTTAGAGATTGGACTTCAAGTCGAAGTTGAGTTGCAGAATGCCTTTCTGCTAGAACTTGGGACTGAAGAAGTCGAACTGATTCAGACAACGAATTCTGTGAGCTTGTCTGACTGTTAGTCTCAAGTAACTTGAACACTGCATCAAGACAAGACTTTGGGGTTGTCTCGCTATCTTCAAGATGTTTTGCCTTCTTTGTGCAATATATGTTGGGTTTGTCTCACAGCCTTCAGCAGACTTGTGCATGACATCAGGCATATGCCTCTGAAACAAAGCAGACAGATGACAGGTTTTGCACGTGTATAAACAAAGATGATAACTATTCTGTCAATTCTATCCAATTTCAAATTAGAAAATAAAGAGTAAGTTCAAAATATCAATAGCATAATTTGGCATTGTTCATAATGCAGGGAGCTTCACCACACTACTGGATTACCATGCCAACATAACAAGCATAGATGAAGGGCAAAGAAAATCATTGTATCTATTTTGGATAATGTGCATGGCATGTTGTTCATATCATCAACCACATCAGTAAGATAAAACAGGAGATGACAAGGTGCAAACGTGGGCTGCTTCACCACACACTGGATTATAGATCCACAAAAACAAGCATACATATAGGGAGTATTAAGTAATTTGCATGGTATGAATAAGGAATTTGGTTTTACAAGTAAAAACTTAGAACTTACGGTTCTTACGAACATGCATTTTGGTAGAAATAGCAAACTAAACAGCAGTAAACGATAGGGAGTATGAGCAAATTAAACAACAGTTGAGGATAAAGGCTTTAGAAGGACTGACTTACATTAACAGTTAACACTGGCTTTATAATGCCCTTCTCCATGTCAAGGGAAGGATAACTCAAGAATTTCAGCACAGAATCTTCTTCATAAGCATTGCCTGTACTCTACATTTTGTAGAGAGTAATTATAGATATGGTAATACTGGAAGGGATAGAGGATAATGAAGATAAGATGCAGATTGATGCTACATAATCAACTACCAATCCCTGGAAGTACAAGCGTTATAGGACAAAATGTACTAACAAGAGCAATGGGCTACACTTCTGCACTGGCATTGTCTGTGTATTCTACTTGTTGGTAAGATTAAATATAGATCTGATCTTTTTTAGTAAATGGTGGGTGAGGGAGATAAGATGCAGAATGCTACAAAATGAACCAATCCCTCTTCCCATAATACAAGAGTGTTTTGAACACTGGTGTACTGTACAAAATGTTCTTATATTATGGGACGGAGGGAGTAGCTGTTAATGTAAGTACAGTGATAGACCACGTTCAGTCCTTACAAGAGGACTGCAGAGCTAAACCTCTTCAAAAGCATTGGGTTGATTCTAAATTTATGTAAGAGTCCTTACGGATCTTATAATGTCCACCAAATGGACGATTACGAGGCTAACATGTGCAGTGATGCTACATAATCAAACAGCTATGAAAGTAAGTATGGTCATACAGGGCAAGAGGTACTCACAAGAGCAATGCAGTGTGCAGTATAGTTGCGAGATTCTGTGGTCCATTGAGAACGAATGTTCTTCTGCTAACAGTTTTCGTACAAGTGAGACATTAAGGCAAATGCAGAAATGTAGTTCAAATTGTGATGTGATATCATAGACAGTACCTTACGCTGCAGCCGAGACCAATGTGTAACAAGATTATTCCAGTCACCGTCGGATAAATGTAGCACCGGAGACTTTACAGAAATTTCGTTCAGAGGCTTGCCATCGAAGTGCGCTTGCCTGAGGTAGGAACGATACTTCATCAACGAGTGCTTGAAAAGCGCAACCAACCCTTGCTCATCATCACAATCCAGTTTGCTCCTCGCCTATTTAAAAGAATGAAATATTGTGTCTTCTGTCAGCAGAAACATATGCAGTAATGACCATGAATAACATTAGTACATTATTTATGCGTAAGTTGCAGAGGAAGACTAGAAATTGTTCTGTGTCTGCGGTATAATCTTTCCATGAAGGAAAGATGCGCACAAAGTTCCTGACAACAACATAAGCTTCGTCTTCTAAACTGGGAAGAAATGGAACAGGGGTCCTATTTGCTGCAATTGGGGCTCTCTCTGGTTCGAAAAGGGATTTGGCAACTGGATTTGGTGTACTCTTTGCTGGAATGGGGGTTTTGCGTCGTACAGCTGGTGCTATGTCAACTGGCATAATCATACTGTTTGCTGCAGTTGGGGTCTGCTGAGTTGGGGCATCAGAAATGACCAGTGTAGTAGGGCTAGAGTCTGCTAGATTGGGGTATTTTGTGGGTCAGGTGATATTGCAACTACACCTAATGGGCTATTTGATTTATCAGGTGCCACTACCTTTTCCAAATACTTTGCTTGTGCTCCTCCACGATCAGCAATTGCCCTCTTCCTTTTGAACGTCTGATACACAAGAACAGCATTTGAATGGATAAATATGGTATGATGACAGATGGAATATGTACTGAAAATGGATAGGCAGGGCGTATTCACATACACGATGTGTAAACTAAGCTAATGGTAGTTCAACAAAGTAGAAGCAATGCAAAGCATCAGTTGCAAGATATGTGCGAGCAATGTAACCTTGGAAAGTTAGAGCAAGTACCTTGATGGGTGAATAAGATAGGGCATCTTCCTCTGACTCCTCCACTAGGGAGCTACATTGACTTAGGTCTCCCTCTAGCTCAGAATCACTGTTAGGATCATATTCTAAGCATGAATCTGTAGGTGGAGAGCCTTTGCATTGCATTGCATCCATACTTGATTTCAGTCCCTTAATGCCAAGTTTGACAGCCATGGCATTGTTCTGCTTTATTCTTTTCACGCGCGCAAGCTCATAATCATTATGATGCTGTTCAGAATCTGAGATTTATGAAAACATAAAAAGTAGTCAGATTATCTATGGAATGCATTGCGGATTCAACTCGGAGAGTGTCTCCCTATAAACCCCTACATATGCAAAGTTCACCTCCCCAACCGTGCTGACTAGACCACACATAGAAATACAAACCCCTTATGTCTCTATAACAGGCAGGCACACATTTCAAAACTGAAGTAGGAACATTAGAATCATATGAAATTCGTATTTGAACAAATAAATTAAGCAATTATGAGTGGCGTAATGTTTAGCTTCAAGGGTGGAGTGTTGGTAGTGCGACACAAAGCAAGTAGGCAGATTGTATTCCATGTAAAAGATCGAAACCTATGTAAAAGCTGGAAATGACACTTTCTTTCTATACAATGCAGTGTTCGTTATCCACACATGATGGAAGAGATCACATAGAGAAATACTACTCACTCATGTCTACGGTTCCAATATTTAGAAACAGGGTGGTCCACCCTAAAAGAATATTGACAACAAATATGACAAGGCAAGCATTGATGTAGTGAATCAATCATTTACTTGTGAGCTTACTAGGACAAGTATGCAGAATTGTAACTGCAGTAAGAGACCGTCCAAAATCTGAATGAAAAAGTTTGTCTAGCACTTATTGTTTGCAACTAATTGACGTGAATAATTGGATATTATATCGAATGAGTAAGAAAGACAAGTATAATTATCAACAAACCTGGCTTGCAGTACTAATCTGGGTCAATGTCACTACGACCAACAATCCAAAATGACTAGTTTCTGTGCCGAGGGCTTGAATTTTGAAAACCCTGTGAACTTTAGAGGTACTAAAGATTACCGAAATACATCTGAACCATTAAGTGTAGGTAGCACTGAGCACACACCAAACCCTAATGACAGTCCTGCCTAATGAGTAATGAATCAATTAGAAAATGGGTGATGAGGAGTGGCTGCTGAGTGTTGAGGACGTATCTCAGGATAAATCGGGTTGGCTTGGTGGGTGCTGCACGCCTGAGCCCTGAACGGACTGGGAAGGTAGGCACGGCGGCGCGCCCGGGCAGCGGTGACGCTTTTGGGCGAGCGGCTCTTGGCCTCCTGTTAGTCCGGCGTCTCCTCCTAGAGTCATGCCGTCCGGGGACGGCAAGTCGCCGGCGAGACAGGCGGCTGGGGGCGAGTAGAGATAGGAAGCGCGCAGCAGAACAGAGGAGAATCGGGGCCTGGGACGACCCAAAATCCCAGGGTGGGCCGGGCCACCATGGGCACCCTGTAGAGATACACACCCGAGCGGCGAACATGCATTTTCGAAACTAATTTAGGAACATTTAGCTGACCAATTAAACAACTCTGTTTTAATAATATCAGATTCGTATTTGAACAACTAAGCTTGTTTAGCTTGATGGGTGGAGTAGTGTTATTATGACACGAAGCACGTATTCTGATCGTATAGTGATCATAAAAGGGGGAAACTCTAAGCATATTTTTTTAGCAAAAGAGGGTTTCCCCTTCGATTTCCATTAAAGAAACCACCACGGAACCAACATGATCAATTAAACCCTAAGCATGATCAATTAAACCGTCTTATGGCTGTGCCATGGCAGATTTGAAGCTGCAAACCGGAGAAATGATATTTAGCATCCATTGTTTGCTTCGAACTAAGAACTAAATTCTAAGAGCTGAAAAGAAAGGAGAGTAACCAAGTTAAGATCTATTTTCTGGTTGAGATCAAAAAGTTGAGGAGATATGAAGTACCACCTCTCTAGCGGCGTCGTTTAGGCATCGGGGGTGCGATGCCTGTTGGTGGCGTTGAAGCAGATCTGCGACGGTAGACGGGTGCATCGGGGGATAAGTCCCGTTGCGGTGGAAGAGAAGGTCGTGTGAGCGACCCCGGCAAAGAGGACGATGGCGCCGATGAAGCGAGAGGACACGATGCAAGGCTATTGGTCCATCGCCGTGGATGAGAAACGTCCATCTCTAGCAGTGGACGACGCGGTCTTGGTTGGCGCTCCGGCATAGTGGAGGACGGTGGCGATGGATGTGGTGGAGGACGGCGGCGATGGATGGGGTGGTGGACGGAGGCTGGTGTGGGGATGGGGTGTTCTAGCGCGGACGGTGTATGAATGGGAAAATGGAGGGAGAGGTATGGGGAACCATGTTTTTGGGACGCGCCTGTCTGAAAATATGGGAAAGTTACGAACTTAGCCCCCGTTTAAAATTTGGATGTCTCGTCGGTTGTGGATAGGACCGTAATCTCGCATCTCGCCAATATTTGCCCAGAGCGATTTCGGGTGAGGAGAGGGTGGTTGGCGCCCATGGTTGGTGCCCACGGTGTATGAACGGGGCTGACAGGTAGGGTGGTTGTGTCACGTCTGAGTGAAGTTACAAACCTGCCCCTATTGAAAATATTTGCCTACATCGATTTCGGCCGAGTCGAGTTTGTTTGCCGCCCACCGTGTATGAATGGGGAATGGAGGGAGAAACAGAGGTCTTTCGGACGAGCTTGAATCAAATGAGTTTTGCCGCCCATGTTTGACGCCCACCGTGTCGGAATGGGCTCAGAGGCGGTCGTGTCACGTCTAATTGAAGTTACTAACCTACCCCTATTTAGAGCAGTGGAAATCGGGCCGATGGATTGTCCGTGTAATGGGTAGACAGTAATTTCCATCTCCCAAACACTTGGCTTCGGGCAGCCGACGTGGGAGTGGACATTTTGCTACTTCTTTCGAATTTTGGGACAATAAGCATCCACGTTTACCCTGGCAACAAAATTCGAATCCATTTTGTATTCCTATATGAATCTTAATAAATCATTCTATGTGTTTTTATATATCTTCAAAAGGACGACAAAGATGTATTCCACTGTCATATATGAATATGGTTTACAAATGCCGATACTCAAATTCAGAAACTAGAATCCAGTTTAAGGTGAATTCGAATATTTGGGAACACTTCATGTCCAACTCAAATGTCACACGCAGCATAATGTGTACTCCCATTTAGATATGTACACAAGCGATGTATCAAGATTCAAATACCGAGTCAATCAACCAAGAATGTACAGAACTAACAGACATATAAACACTTATAGAGTATATGGATAAATAATATCAACTAACATACATAAGCCAGGCCGCTGTACTTTTTTTGGCTACAACAGCATCCTTTTTTAGCCAGCATCTTGGCCCTTTCCGATGCGTGCCACTTATGGTCCATCTATACTACTACTATTGCTGAATGCACATTCAGCCCGATTGTCATATTTGTAGGTCTGGCACATCAATCCAAATGAAATGTCTCCGAGTCTTATCAATTAATACAGACTTGTGCTCAAATAAAATTACAAACAAAAAAAAAAAAATTATTACATGATCTCTAAAACAAATGGTTTGATTGATTACATGAACAGACAACACAAAGGTTATTCAACTATGGAAAGAACATTTCACCTATGACTTACCAAGTAGGAATTTAATTTCCTTTTTTCCTTCAGGACCTTAACAATCTGGTCAGTCTCAGCTTGCTTCGTTCTGAAATCCACCAAATATTTAATGGTTGTCTTGAGTACTGCTTGTGATTGTGCTGTTTGCTTCCTCAACATGTCAACTTCATCTCTAAGTGCAGAAGCAGAATCTCTTTCTACCACTAGTTTAGCCTCTAGAGCATCAGCAGTTGGCAATTCATAATGCACGATTGGGCCGGTGCCACTGCTGTAGGATGATGCAACGTCCATGGGGACCTCACTCTTTGATCTTGGGCTAACCTGTTTTTGCCATTAAAGTTCCGATTGGATTCAGAAAAGTTGAAGGTTAGCAAAACATCTCAACTGGGAGTCATAACAGCAAACTAGTTAAACAAACAAGGAATTAAAGAGTTTCAATTGGATGCTGAAAAGTAGTTATTAACATCATTGTAACCCGCTGTTGCAGCAGCAAAGCAGTTAAACAAACAAGTAGATATTTAAGTTAAGGCAAACTGGTAATTCTTAACAGTAAGTATCAAACACATAGATAGGCGCAGTCTACAATATGATTAACAGGCTGTGCCATTATGTAATCAGTAGCAAACTAAATTAACCAAGCAACGTAATTGAACAATTTTGCAATAAGTGGCTAACTAAAATTCCAAGAAGCAGGTAACTGAACTTACGCTAGTTCTTTGTACAGGCACACTGCAACTTCTTTTTCGCTTACAAGGATGTACGAAGGAGTCCATGGCATCAATTGCTTGGATACACAGTCCCAATACTTCTTTCTTCCCACACTGCATGGGTAAGTCGAATGGTTAATCTGGTAAGATGGTGCGTCCTTGATATGTTATATGAGGACGTTTAGTCAGACTAGTTGTAGCCAAACACATCACACTGGCTTTTACTGTATATTTCATGTGATTACTTTTGGCATATCGAGATCTAAGCAATCTACAATAGGATGAAAAGACTGGCATCCTTCACATTATTGGCGAACTCAGTTCATAGAAACAAGCAATTCAACCATTCTGTGGGTAAATCAAAAGCGCCACTGGAATATTTTTCACTATCCAATCATACACGCAAAAAGGGGCGACGCCACCATAGGGGGGGGCCTGGGGAAAGTGTGCACCTAGTTTGAGTCGTCCAGGTTGGCCCACGCTAGTTTTGTTCATCCCAACGCACGAGTAGCCAATGTAAACAATGAAGAAAAATGTTTCAATTTGGATGGGCCAATAACATAAGTGCAAGGCAGGCCCTATAGCAGGCTCGCGGCCCAAACGAGCGCCTCCCATATCGATCGACAGCAGGAAAAATCCCAATTCATTCACTCCAGCCTCCAGTCTGGTTCGCTCCTAACCTAGCCGCCGCTGGACAGACCGACACACCACTTCCTCGCGCCCTCGTTCGAGGGCGGTCGCCGGGCTTCAAGTGAACAGAAGGACAAGAAGATGAAGATCCAACCCTGGGTGTAGCCTGCGTGGGAGGCAGCGGCGGCAGCACGAGCATGGCATCGAGCTTGCTCAAACGGACAGTCGCAACTTGCAAGAGTAGCATGCGCAACGAGCAGGTACATCACATCCCTGATTATATCTAATTCAACTCTTCAATTTCTGGCTAATAGTTAAACCTGACGGTATTGTAAAACTGCTTGTATGTAGGGAATCTATGAGAAAATGAAACCAATTTCTACTTATTTTATAACTCCCCCAATCAATACTAAACTGACTGAATCTAATGTATCTAATCAAGTTTCCGGTGCAAACATACAAGCTCATGTTGTTCTTGAGCCTGAAGTGTCTAATGAACAGACTACTAATGAAGGATTTGATGCAAACATTTTACATGCTCCTGGTGATGAACATATAGTGTCTAATGGGGGATTTAATGCAAGCATTTTGCAAGCTCATTGAAGGATTTAGTGTCTAATGATGATCTACTATGTTGAGAGAGACAAAGATTTGCAGGCATTGATGACAAGCAAATTATAGTGCATTTTCATAGCTTGAGGAAACGTCGAGGCCATCTACCAAAAAGTCCCCGTATCATGACAACATAGCATAAATACTTTTCTAATCTGTTGTTTGAAACTATTGGCATACTGTGCAGGATAGATATATTGATATGCAGTTTGCGCACTGGTTATACGTGCAATTACACTTTGATATTTTCAGCCAGAGAACGAATAATTCAAGCAGGTATAGACCATGTTTGTAGTCCTTGTACACCATGTTGCATTTTGTGTTTGTTGGTGCTTGCATCATTTAGTGTTTATAATCTGAACTACTTTGGATCATTAGCTGGTTTTCAAAGTGCATGTAGCTTCACATTTCTCAAGTTATGTTGATTTCCGGAGTGCAAGTGCCTTCGTATTTTTTAAGTTAAATGTTCGCCCCTGGTAACTTGAATTCGTGGATCAGCCACTGCACACAAATCATACACGAATGCCATTACGAATTAAATGAAATGCAGGGACTTACGCTAGCTCGTTGTACAGGCTCACTGCAGCTCTGCTTGTGCTTGGGATGTTCCATGTACAAGTCCATGTTACCACTTGCTTGGATGTGCAGGCCTTGTGCTCCTTGCATCCCCTTCTGCATTTTTGACATGGCGAATGGTTGATCAAATAAGAGGAATCGACCTGGATGTTGTACCGGAGGACAGATACTTAAAAGGTTATACGGGTGTGCAGGATGTGTACCAGATCCCGTAGCGCCGTCATGCTTCGCTAAAAAATGGATTTGCTTTGTTTCAGATGATATCTCCAGAAGAAATAAGAGTTAAAGTCAGAGTTGCATAGGCGTGTAAGCTAAGAGAGCAGTGAAAGGATATCCAAACATCGTCGGAACAGTGCACAAGGGAGTGATGTGTGGATACCTAGTTCGGGCCGGCGTTTGGGCATGCTCGCCTAGCTAGAGTGCGGGTCACTTCAGAGCGGTTGAGGGTGATGCGCTAGCGTTGGCTGGCCGCGCACGGATGGAGATCTTGAGTGGCAGCGGAGCGCTACGATGCGGTGGACGAGACTGTTGGTGAAGCCCCAATGGCTTCGGGGGGCGGAGGTGCGATGATGTGCTCGGTGAAGTAGCCCCGGTGAGCTAGGAGACGGCGTCGGTGAAGCGCACCTGATGCGGTGGAACTCGGTGTCTGTGAGGCACGTCGGTTGCGGCGGCCGACGTTGTCGCTGGACCACCCGATGCAGTGGACGAGGGCGTAGATGAGGTAGCTCCGGTGCGGTGGGGAAGCGCGACCGTCGTCTTCGTCGTCGTCGTCCGGCACAGAGGTGGGGAACGGTGGGGAAAGATACGAGACGAGGGGCGATTCGAGGGTTGGCGGTGAATTAGGGATTTGAGCAATCTGGGCGTGGAAGGGGACGGTGGAGAAGAGAGATTTTGCAGGGCTGGAATTGGGGCCGCCAGATATTTCAATCCGAAACGTGGAAGCGCGAACTTATATTGTCGTCGTCCTGTTTTTGGGGGGAGGGGGGTGGGTGGCTGGGTGCTACGCGTCCGTCCGATACACGCGACCACCCTGACAGGACTATGCTTCGGTGCCTTAAGGCACCTGCCTTTGTGTCCATGAGATGTGGGCCCAACAGGTGGCTGGCCCACATGTCAGTGACCCAAAGGCAGTTGCCTTTAAGGCACCGAAGCAGCGTCCACCCCGACACGACCCTGGTCTGCCTCGTGCGCCTACATTTGAGAACGCAAACGAATCTGTATGTATTACCATGCCCGTGTTTTCCTTGCAATAATTAGTCATTCGAAACGAGATACTCCATCCGTTCACTTTTGTAAGTCGTTTCAGACAACTTAAATAAACTGTTTTGCACATTGTCTGAAATGTCTTCAAGGTCTTATAAAAGTGAACAGAGGGAGTACTATAAATTAATTAATGAGGAGTTATTTGAAAAAGAATCGAAATGGTACCCACACTAACGTGGATTAGAGTGTGTGTGTCACATAATTAGTTATTTGAATTAGAGTGTGTGTCACGTAGTTAGTTATTTGAATTAGAGTGTGTCACGTAGCGATCTCCAATTCTAACGTGGATTTCGCATTTCACTGTATCCATGCTACTTTTTAATACAAATTCATATGTATATGATGAACACCATGGTAGTGAGAAAACTTTTGGATGGATTCAAACATATGACCTACAAAAAAGCACAACAAATTGAGTCAATGTTAGCTTTTTGAAACTTAGTATGGCACGAATTTGAAATAATTACCCGTATGCCTGGTCCTCAGTTCGAATCTTACAATGTACACCGAATTGAAACATCGATATTAAGTCTCGTACTATGTACATTCAAATGTTGTTTTTAGCCCCCCCCCTCCCGGCACAAACGCTACATACTTCCTGTATCGGTCAATCTTCCTCTCCTAACCACCTTAGGAAGCTATCGGTTTCCAACACACGTTCATTCTTTCTCTCCATGTTTCGATCTCTAAGTCTCTCAACTACACAACCCCCTTTTCCACTCTGTTACCAAATGTATTTACCTCACACACCTGCCACTGCACCCCATGCCGAGCTCTCTCTCTCCCCTCTCCCTCTCACCCTCTCGTGCTAAATACATGCATTGCCTATCTAGCCCCCCCAACCTCTCGTGCGCACGCACACATGTTGTATATCTATGTCACTCTCTCGAGACTGTCTCACTCTTTCTTCTGCACGGCGGGCCACACTCGCTCAATCTCGCTCTCTCTATCTGAGTCTCGTTTAACCTCGTTTTCTTTCACACACAAATGATATATCTCCCTATGCGGGCCTTGATCGACACACTCTATACTCTCTCACGCAGATTGTCTATCTAGGTCAGTCCATCCAAGCCGCCGCCACTCTTTTCGACTTCATGGTGGCCACGCTCACTCAATCTCTCTCTCTCTCTCTCTCTCTCTCTTTGTATGTCTCGATTGACCTCGCTCTTTCTCGGACAAAAATGATATATCACCATGTTTGAGCCCAATTCGACCTGTTCACACTATATACTCTCTCACGCACATTGTCTATCTAGGTCACTCTCTCCAAGCCGTCTCACTCTTTCGATCACACGGCGACCCTATGTGATCGGTTGACCTTGCTTCCTCCCACGCACAAAATATATCTACACGTCTGTGACTGGATCATCTCTCAAGATCTATCTTACAGCCTTCACCCTTGCCAAAAGCTCAATCAGACAATATCTCTCTAGAGCATATATATTTGTTCAATGAATGTCGGGCCACACTCACTTTGTCTCTCTATCTATATGTCTCTCGATTGACCTCACTTTCTCACACCGTATCTTCCACGCGTTGAAGCTACTACCTCTCCATCCCTCGCAAAGCTGGAGCTATTTACATTGCGAGGGGCACTCCAACCTTGGATTAATTTGTGTGGGCATTTATTCCGGTCGGTTTAGATTATATTTTCGTAGCATTCGGCCCACAACTACTCCAAACACCATCGCAACCCATGCAACTCCCCTAGTTGATTTCCCTCTGGCCCGGTCATCGCTCTCTCGCACGTCCTTTCTCGCCTTCAACGTCGCACCAATGGTATTATTGAAAAAACTATGATGTTCTCTTTAATTATTATAAATAAGCTACAAAACTACACACCGATAGTCCACTTGTAATGGAACAAATTTCGACCCACAAATTAAAGTGCTACAAACTACACACCGATAGCCCCTCGATCCTCGGTGTGTCCAAATTTATGTATGGGTCCTCGATAACCATGATGTTCTCTTTATTTTTTAATTTGTATATGGGTCCAAATTTGTATATGTCATGAAACAAATTTGGACCCATATACAAATTAAAAAATAAAGGACGAGGATCGAGCATGCGATCGGGCCTTCAAGCCGCACGTCAATAGGCAACATACATAGAATAGCAATGTTTGTTGTACCCCCCTTTGTTCACATAATGTTTTTATATTACCACAGCCTAATTAATGGATAACATGTAATATTATTTTTAGTACTATTCGCCTTCACTTACTGGTGGGTTCCATGTGTGCTCTCTCTCTCTCTTTCTCCTCCCCTTCTGCGTTTAGACGCACGGGCAAACAGGAAGAACTCACGGGCGATGTTGCCGTTGACCATATCTGGACGCGTTCACAAGTCTCGGCACCAGTTTCACGTACTAGCAGCACTAGTCAGTGTGTACGTGCAATGCACGTTAATTTGGAAGTATATTAAGTGCATGCGGATATTAAGTACTAGGATATTATTTGCATGTTGTTATATGATTAGCACTATTTTTGGCATGAAATTAACTGCACGCTAAACATGTTGAGCGCTCGACATTGAAGCAGTCTAGGTCGTTGGATGACAAGGAATACATGTGGCTTGATGATGTTTTATATTTAATTTGATACGGCTCTACTAGAACATTCAATCGATCAAACCATAGATTTTGTTCAGTCTGACTCCGACTTTAAATTATACGACAATCGATATAAAATAAACGGAAATGATAAACGTTGGGATTTTAAGCATGGCAATCCGAATGTTTTTCATGGAAAATTTAGATTACGCGGCGGCGGTGGGGGCGTCTCGCGGTGGGAATCAGCTCCTCTGTCGTGCTCTGCGTGTCGTCGGGCCCCTGACCGACGGCGACGGCGGCGTCTTGCGCCATTGTTGGCGTACTCCTGGACGTTAGCCTAGCTTCAAGGAAGGCCAAAATGTTCTGGACTTCGGAGCGAGTCAACTGGCGGGCGGAGGCGACTGCCGTTGGTGCAAGGAAGCGGTCGACGGTGGCCATCCATGTCGCTGAGGGGGGCACTGGCACCCGCGCAGGGACATGCGCTATCAACAGCACAACAGAGACATTCGTGTGCACGGGTACCGGCATGGGCACGCACGTCAGTGCACGCGCAGGCGCATGCGCTGGAAGCTGCACGGGCACCGGCACAGGCGTGCGCGTCAGTGCATGCACAAGCGCATGCGCTGGCAGGTGCACGGGCACGTGAAAGTCGGCGGGGACCCGTGGAACCCCGTGGGATCAAGCTCGGCGACAATGTGCGGCTCCTAGCCCATCAATGCCACGGGGATGGACTCTGGCGTAGTCGGGGCGATGGGAGCTGGAACGGGAGCGGGGACAGGCGCGGCATCTTCCCGCAAGGCCAGTTCAAGCTCGTCCCAAAGCACCTTATGTTCTTGAGACTCCGGCTGGGTGTCTTCCTCAGGAAACTAGAACACTAATGGCAGACCAGCGTGATGCGGCATGGCGTACGTTTAGGTCAGGCTAGTTGGAGGTAGACGACAGGAGAATCGGAGAGGAAGAGAGAAGATTGTAGCGATACCGGGTAGTGCAGGGTTGATTTTAAACTGCAGCGCCAGTGACATTAAAAAAGTGGGAGCAGTTGGGACGACGGTGGGCGGCGGAGCCTGGTCAAAGGGCTCGCCTCCCGGTGAGCCTGCACAGCGGTCTGCTTGCACGCCTCCCGTCGACTCACACGCTTGCTCGGACGACACCTGCCGATGAGAAGTGGGGACTCGTGGCGGCACGTAAACGCCCACGGTTTCAATAGTGAAAGCATTCGCCTTAACGTGACAGGTCTTTGTTCCAAAATAGCTTGGCTCTTCATTTGTGCAACTTGTCATAAGCAGCTTATCTCAAATTGAAGAAAAAAGTTACGAAGTAATATTTGTGCCATATCACGTGACCATGCTCTGTTTCAAGAATTTATGCTCACTTTTGGATTTTCTGAAATTTAAGATCCAAGATTCGAAACAATATCATAACCTGCATCATGCAATACATTTTCAAGCCATACATCTGTCCTGTTGTATTTCTTAAGAAAGGATTTGGTCAAACATTTTGCTTAGTTAGACTTCAGACAAGTTATATATGCAGAGTAAAAGGATAGTCCCTCCGTACCAGTGCATTGCCTGATATATTAACTCAAGTACTAGGCACGAACAAACGGGCTCAATTCTGTGCTCATCCTGGTGTAGTAGTAGTACTAGGCAATGTAGTTGACGGGTGACCTTGATGAGCGGCGACCGAGGGAATTGAACCGTGCTCAGCATGGTAGGTAACGTTGTCTAGTTACTAAAGCATCCCTCCGTTGTTCATCGGTAGTCATTATGGACCGGGGACATGAGGGAATTTCCTAGGGCTGGAATTCTGGCCGCCAGATATTTCGACTTGAAACGCTGAGGCTCGATTGGTTGGGGTTGCCTAATGTGCGTACCACGCACGCCACCGAAGGACACGAGCCCGGTTTTCTTTAGGATCAACACGAGCCAAGGTCTGGCTGGTACGCCATTGGGTCCTACCATTCGAGAATACGAAAGGAACCTTTTAAATTGCCGAACGAATCTATGTGTATTGCAATACCCGTATTTTCCTTGCAAATACTAATCTCAACATGGTAATTGATTTATGACGAGTTGTTGAATTAGAGTGAGTTTGTGATATAGTGATCTCAACGTGGATTTCACATTTCATGGTATCCCTAGTAAGTTTTCCAATGCAAATTCAAATTTACAAGATGAACAATATGGAGGTGAGAAAACTTTGTATGTATCAAGTATATGACCACACACACACAGACACACACGCACGAACACAACAACAATCCAATAAGTATAGTGCATCTATTTTCCCAAACCATGCATGTATGATACAAATTCAAAAATACTCCTTCTATTCCTAAATATTAGTCTTTTAGAGAGTTCAACAAGTGACTACATACGGAGCAAAATGAGTGAATCTAGACTCTAAAATATGTCTATATACATACGTATGTGCCAGTCCATTTGAAGCCTCTAAAAAGACTAATATTTAGGAACGAAGGGAGTAAAATGTAAGACATCCATGGTCCTCAGTTCAATATTTAAAATGAACATGAAACTGAAACATGAATATTAAATCTAGTACTACAGTACATGCGAATGTTGTGTTTAGGCGGAGCTATGATTGTCGGGGGTCAACCCCTCGACCTTAGATAAAATTGTGGAGCTCTGTTTAGGGTTGTTTAGATTATATTTGTCCCCACCCTCCCAACCACCGATTGGTTGTGCACCCCACCCCTCCTCCCCGGGAGAATATCATGTGCCCCCATACCTTAGATGCTATATGCCGATACGAGTTGCTTGGAGCTTGTAGAACTGAGATATAGCAGCTCACATGATGTGTCTTAATATTTTTGCAGGAAACCTTGATGAGTTTGAGAATTGCACACAATTTGTACAAAAACTACTTAGATGCCCTTTGATCACATATCCAACGACCTCGAAGCTCGTATCACCGTAGAATCTAAGATGAAGGAGGACATCATATTCTCCTGTATGTAAGAATATCATGTGCTACCACACCTTAGATGCTTTGGTGATACAAGCTCTTCGGAGGCGTTGGATTTGTGACCCAACACCTCCTCGGTGGTTCGAATGGTTTTTTGCAGGAAATCCCCAAAAGAGTTCGGCCACTGCTTACAAGCACAAAGACTGCTCAGATGCCATTGGATCTCAGATCAAACGACCTGCAAGCTCGTATCACCATAGCATCCAAGCTGCGATAGCACCTTATGTTTTCTCGCACGGGAGAGTATGAGGTGCTCCCGCACCGTAGATTCTATGGTGATACGAGTTCACTGAGATCTAACGGCCCACAGTAGGAGGTTTGACTGTTTTTGCAATATACGACTGATAGAGTTCGGGAAATGCGCAGAAAGTACAACTACTACGCATGTGCCATCTGATCACTGATCATACGACCTAGATGCTCATATCACCGTAGCGGGTAGTTAAACTACGGGGAGCACCTAATATGAGCACCGGGGAGCCGTTGGATCGAAGATGCAGCGGCAAACACGAGGCCTGGATGTTTTATTTGCAAAAAAAACCTTTGGAGAGTTTGGAAATTGCGCATAATTACAAAGACTACTCCCAAGCCATTGGATCTCACTTCCAATGGTGTAAAAACTCGTATCACCATAGTATCTAAGCTGCGGGGTGGATGTGATATTCTATGCCCCTATCATTTTTTTTGTAAACTTGCAAAATACGTGTAACTCGTGCCGTTACTTGTCTAACCGCGCAAAGTGTTTGTTCAAAAAAACCATCCTACACTGAAATATCGGAACAACCCACGGGGGTCCCACTTGTCATTCATCAAATTTGGACCTAAAACTAACAAATCTGAAAGACAAGATTCAAACTGGCAACCTGGACTACAGAGCGTAAGTCGATAGCCGGAAAAAACGAACGGTTGTTGGCTTTGTCCCATAACTTGATTTTATACAGTACTTGCGTTGAGTAGAGTAGAGGGAGTGCCTCGTCAAAACGTGCATGACCGTTATCTCACTTACTGGTGGGTCCCAGGTCTGCGATCTCAATCTCTCTTCTCTCCATCGTCTAACCTTTGCACGGGCACACACGAAGAGCGGCGCTATCTTGCCGTGGTGTTATTACAACTAAAAAAAAGCTTGGAAAATAGAAGAATCGCCTAGAACAAGAGACGTTGTGGCTGGTCGAGACGGAGCTAACCACATCTATCCTCCGTGCCACGTTTGCATGATGAAGCTGTGTGGCTAGTGGGGTGTTTTCGACCGACTGGCTGGGTCCCGAGGTCGAACCATAGGTACTACGTCTGATACAGTATATTTTTACACGCACATTTTCCCTCCGTGCCGAGACGTGGCACACCCTACCGCGCGGTTTCGGGGTCCTCCCGGGTGGTGCACGCATATATTCTTCCTAATGTGGGATGCCCTACCGCGCGTTTTCTGGGTCCTCCTCGGTCGTAGCGCCGAAGCAAGTAAATGAGTCGTCAAATCACGAAAGACCACCTTTCCCGCCGAGTACATCAGTGAAGCACGGTGGCTAGCTAGTTGGGCTAGTTCGACCGATTAGCTAGGCCGCCGCCACATTTGTTTTTTCACCCCTTTTTTATCTACTTGCCGGTAGGTAAATTTAAATATCCACCGCGGTGTTGCTCTGGTGTTTGGGTGCGGCAGGATTTTTAATTTTTTGATTGACGGGAGCAGGCACGGCAGGATTTTTTATTTTTTGATTGACGGGAGCAGGCGCGGCAGCAATTAGTCAGATGACTCCGCCTGTAAAAACCCACTGCTCCCTGATGTGAGAAGTCGTCGACTGGTGTTTTACCGTGGTAAAAACCAAAAGATTCCCCGCTCCCTCCGCCTTCCCGTAGATTGCATTGCCTTTCAGCCGTTTCGCCCCCTTTGCTTCCTCTCCCCATTGCTTCTACCTAGTGCCATGGCGGCGCAGCAGATCATGGAGTCCGAGGTGAGGCGCCTGACACAGGAGCTCCATGTCAAGGATGCGGAGCTTAGGGCCAAGGACGTGGAGCTCCATGAGCTCAAGGAGGAGAGGACTGCCATGCTCCTCCGTTATGTGCGGGAGTTCACGGAGCTTCAAAAGCGGCAGGCGTCCACCACAAAGATGCTCGAGGCATCGGCGGCGTTGCTGCAGAAAGCGGGAGATATGATAGGCTGTCAGGGGAGCCGGCTGGAGCGCGAGCGGGCCGATCGTAACGAGGTCCAGGATCGCCTCAGCCACTTGGTGAACCAAGTTGCCATGCACGTGTTGCGGCTGCGCGATGCCTACCGTCGTGCCAGCGCGATGATGCCGGCCGTCGGGCTAAACCCGTTCGACCACCCGGTCGACTTCAACGAGCTGCGGCTTCCTGACCTGGTCTCCTTCTTCACCTATATCTCCGAGGAGCTAATCCGTCTCCGCGTGATGATGGGGGCTGAGCTGGACAAGGAGGGGCTGCGGGCTGCCGTCGCCATTGCCGGGCGAATCCTTTCAGGGCTCCGTCACCGGAATCCATTCGTGCCATTGGACGCCATCTTTGATGAGCTGGCTCCCGTCGACCGGGAGCGGGCTCTGCGGGCGGTTGCACCCTGCATCACCAACGTCGTGCGCCTCGAGAAGCAGAGGGACTTCAGTGGTGTTTAGGCGCCCTCTGCATGGGCATGTCCATGTCTCGGCGCAACATGACCATTGGATCAAACTCAAACAGTGCAGATCCGTCACTGTAGCACAAAGCATGTGGGTGTGTTTGGTTGCATTCTCATCTCAACATAGTTGTTTCCTCTTCGTGTATTTTTGTCAACCTACTAGTGTGGACCCATGCACCCTTCATGCACTCTGCCAAACACCGAAAAGTGGGTCGAGAAGGGAACTTTTGCTCCCATCTCGTGCACCCTTCATACACCCTGCCTAACACTATTCGTGCTTCTTATGGTTCATGTTTCTTGGAGTACTGTAGCACCGTACTCTCCGTGCGTTGTGGAGCTAATTCTGTTAACATTGATCTCACCATTCATTCTCGACCGGACAGTCGAAAAAGCGGTACTATGTTACATATAGGAGTAGTTGACATGCGCACAACATCATTTGTTATCCTCATATCTTACTACACTAGCAACAAGATTGTGTAGTACTGACGTATGAACCACTGCACATGCCTAGTAGTAGGAGCACTCTTGTATGTTCAAGTGGCTGCCGTGTTTCGCACTCCTCCGTCGTAAGAGTGGAAACGCTTGCTGTAATCATTTTTTTCTTCAGAAAAACAGTGGACACGCTCTACCGTGCGAATCCTCCTCTAGCCATGCACTAAATTACTCACTTTCGCCGACGTGTGGGACAGCCAGCACCTGGGTCCACCAGCCATGCACTAAATTACTCCGTAGTAGAGTGACGGTAGACTACCCCGATCGAACCGCCGCAGTATTGCCCAATGAGCCATCAAATCACAAAACCCCCTCCTTTCCAGCAGTAAGTTGGATGGACGAATCAACCATCATTTCACTCTTCTCTCTCAGCTTCCTCTCTTGAAGAAAACCCCCACTCGCTTCGCTTCTCCCTCATCTCGTTCCTCCTTTCACTCTTCTCTCTCAGCTTGCTCTCTTGGATGGACGCCGGAGCACCGGCTGATGTGATGTATATGGCTCTGGCCAAAACCGTCGAGGCTCATGGTACGAAGAAGCGCAAGTACCCCGCGGAGACTACCACAGACAAGCTCAAAGCCATCGCCCTGTCCAAGCCCCCCTCTCCGGGATCCCTCATTAAGCAAGTCTAGGTAACGTCTCTTGTTGACGATCTTTTTCTCGATCTTGATCGTGTTTTTTCATCTAAAACACAGTACTAGTACTGGTAGTACAAATTTCTGGGTGATCTTGCATATGATTTTAGTGTGCCAAATGACGGTTCTAAATCCCTATTTTGACCAAAACATGCGAGAGGTTGACACTGATTTCTTATAGATTACTTTCAACTACTCCCTCTGTCCCAAATTTCTTGACTTAGATTTGTCTAGATACGGATGTATCTAATACTAAAATGTGACTTGATACATCCGTATCTAGACAAATCTAAGACAAGAATTTTGGGACGGAGGGAGTACTTTATGAACATCAATGCTACCTTTTAAGAGGGTATATTTGCATGTAATCCCTCTACTCTCATGCCTTTGAAGACATGTTCTAGTGTCTTTGTTCACTCATTTCTGTGCGTATATGTAGTCATATATGGAGTATAATATCGAAAATCATCTTATATTTCTGAACGGAGGTAGTAATAAAATATGGTTTCTGTTTGAATTAGAACTAGGTCCGCGGTGGAGATGAAGTTCTCAAAGTCATGCCGTGTGAACTGGAAGACCTGATGATGAGTTCTACTGCTGAACTATCCAGCTGTTCTGTCCTTGTCGCCACGCGTCCTGAACTAGTGTTTTCCTATAGCATTGTTGTCAGGCGTGTTCTCGAGGCTGTACTTGACCACAACAATTTCCTGTTTGTGCGTTCGATTACGAAGGGTGTGGTTCTTGTAAAGCTTCCCAACAAATCTGATGTGGCCTGTCTTCATCATCATGTTTATGAGTGGAAAGACCACTCTGTTAGGTTCTCCAAGGTTGAGAAGATGGTGATGGTGCATGTAGACATCTCACACGAAGTCCATGGCCTAGTCAGTTATGCAGGGTTCATCCCGTAGGTCGGTGGCAAGAAATAGTCTGCAGAGTTTAGTTAGTGCAACTTTGCTTGTCTGTATTAAGTACTATTGTTCAGTACTTGATTTGTGTTTGTGAACCCTGTATTGTTTATTAGTACTGCCGCTTTTGGTGTGTGAACGGTCTATGTTAATGTCTGTCCACTCAATTCAGTCTGTATATTTTGAAGTATCCAGATCATATTTTTTGTGAGGACGGTTTATCAATTATGGTTACACTCCAATATCTGTATGCATTGCAGGGTTTATCGCACCCACCAGTATTTCCAAGTCCCATGGATGTTCTGTCCATACGATTTGTCACGACCTTTGGACTATCCTGCTTGTGGGAGTTGGCGGGGCCCCTGCATGCCACGCGTAGTTGGACGATCAATCTTCTGTTTAGTACTTCAACATAGTGATTTCCTGGTAAGGATTCACTCGTGTCACATCAAGTAAATCTTATTGATTTACTGTCTAAATCTTATTGATTTAATGTCATGTTTTCTTTCTTTTCCTGCAATTTTACGATGCAGGTTTTGCCATGTGACATTCATCACAGAATAAACCGTTTGGTTTGCTCTACGATGGCGATTTTTACAGGTTTCACTTCTTATGTCATGTCAGTAACGAAGGCACTGTTCATCACTTATATTACTGGAAAAAATTGGATCAGTCTGTTGTCTGAGTACAAGATGAATCCCTATGATGAACTGCAGTTTGGTTTAACAAAAACGCCACAATTAGTCCTTCTCGCGTTTAAAAGAAATGACGAAAAAAACTGGATCACGGTCACGGATAATAGTCAAGTTAGAAAGCTGATCATAGCAGACCAGACACGATCACCGTTGTCTCGCACAGATCGAGCACCGGCAGTTGCTCTAGCACTGACAGCGGCAGCAGCTCAGTCTGATCCAGCTGAGGATTGGGCACCGACCGCGTCAGCGGATCAGTCTGATCTACCGGAGGATCGGGCATCGACACCGGCACCTGCTCCAACACCGGCACCAGCTCTACAAGGAGCACTATCTCCGGCAGCAGCGGCGGCTTCGGCACCAGCACCAACACTTGCACTTGCATCTACTCCGGCCCGTGCAGTTGCACCGGCAACAGACTGGGCTGCAGTTCGCAATTCATATACCAAAGTCCTTACAAAAACCGACATGTCCACCTTCTTGGTAAGCATTGGCCGCCCAAGTGCTTCGTTCTTTTTTCTTTCCATGTTGTTTCACATGATTCACTGTGTTGATCTAACTGTTTGGGTATGTCTTCGTGTTTGCAAACAGAGAATTCCTAGAGCAACGAGGGAGTCGTTCAACAATCCGGGCGACCGCGGCCAAGTTTCTCTTACCATGCGCAGCCTTGGTGTGAATGAACCTGCTCAATATACCGTAAGTACAAAGGATGGTCGCATGATGATTGATGCTAAAGGATGATCAAGGTTCAAATCTAAATCATATCTTGCGATAGGGGATGATGTCAAAATTGAACTTTCTCGGCAAGGAGAGCTGGTCCAAATCAACTTTGAAATTCTTCAGTAGCAGCACGCAACTGCCGAACTGATCTATCCTCCGAGAGATTTTGATGTAATAATCTGGCATGGTGAAACAAGTGTCCTATGTGTATAAGTAGTACGACAGTATTATTTATCACATGGTATATCGTTGATAGAATTGCAACTCTGATTGCTGGTTAGGAACTGTCATTCGATTTCATTCCAACAGCTGTCGTGCTTTATTCAATTTTGTGTATTCGCCTTGTGACAGCTTCTAAAACTAGCGCCGTACCAATCGCTTGCAATATGAAAAGCGCTGAGGTAGAACACATGGGCCCCCAAACATGTAGGGTCGGCCTGCGGCCCAAAGTCCAAAACCGTGAGCCTATCTGAGTATTATATTCTCAGCTGAACCCCCATAAAAAGCTGAACCCCCATAATGCCCGTGCGTTGCAGAGGGAGTATATTTCTCGGCAAGGTGAGCCTGTGATATAAAAGATTTGTATATTTCTTTATAGAGGGAGTATCTCTCTATCAAAAAATATATTTATGTGTAACTAGTTACTCCTGTCTTTCTACTTCCTTTCGCTGATATGTGGGGCAACCGGCAACGGGGTGGGAGGAAGGAGCGGAAGTCAAAGAAGATGGATGCTGGGAGAATGTGGGACGACATCCCCCTCCCCTCCTTATATAGGGGCGGGGTCGAGGCTCGGCCGCCCCACTTGACCAGTCCAGCCATCGGAGGTGCAGGGAATCAGGACCGACCCGCTGCCCCAATCAGTGACGGCCCGGTTTCCTGCCTCCACCGCCGGCCACCTGCATGGAGGACGCGTGGCGAACAAGCAAGATCGAGAGGACGGGTGGGGCGTCCGTTCCCCACACCGTGATCGTGGGGTGTGGGCGCCTTGAAGACCGCAACCCGAGTCCACTCAGTAAATGAGCCGCGCCTCCACGCCTCCCTCTTTTTATGGGGAAGGCGTGAGCCGCCTCTTTACCACGATGTGATGCATGCATGCGGAAACCGCCCCACGCATGACCCCCACGTCACACACGCCCCTCCACGTCGCGCGTCCAACGCGGGTCGTGGGGAAGCACAGCGGACGAACAGTTACTATGGTAAAAATCCGCCCCACCTGCCCGCGCACCGTTCTAGGCCTGGCCCAACAACGCGTCGCGCTTACGTGTGGCCCAGGCCCGGGGGCTCCTGTCGGTGTACAAAGTAGGGGCTCTCCTTTTGACCCCTTTACTTGTGCACGGGCAGTCAGAGCCACGCGCCGCGGCCATACTTAGCAGGGCAAAGGAGGGAAGCCGAAGAGAAGCCGAAGGCACGAGACAACCGGAGACAACGCCAAGACCAGAAACACAGGAGAGCGAGGGGGCGGGGTGGATCCCCCCCGACAAGACCCTTGCCGGGGTGTCCTCCGCGGCCCCGGTGAGAGCCTTGTCGGGGCAACTTGCCCGACACCAGCAGAGCGAGCCGCCCTTGAGCCCAAAGGTTCCGAACACCGTCGATAACTACATTGGAACCAGGGGTCGGGAGGCACCCCCATGGTGGCATGCAGAGCTTCGTCAAGATCATAAACATGGGAGATCAGATGAGGACCAGAAGACGGCGACCCTCGGCGGGATCCCAGCCGAGGGAATCCACAAGACCCCCGGCAAACGCCTTGCCGGGGATGACTGCGACGCCACGGCAAGGCCCATGCCGGGCCCCCAGCAAGGCCATTGCTGAGGACATCAGCACGGCCACAGCCAAGCCCGCGTAGACCAAGACTCCGCCGCCATTCGCATGCAGCTGCCAGCCCAACCAGCTGGGCAGGCACCTGCGTGGCAACATGCGGCTTCCAGGCTAACCCAGCAAGCACCTGCGTAGTGGCATGCAGATTTTCGTTAAGGCTCCACCACCGCGCCACCTCAGCAGCCTGCCTGCCTACATGGAGCCGCACGCATCACTGGCCTGGACGCGTGTTGAAGCAAGGCGGAGCGGCGACTGACGGGACGGGCATCGTTCCCGTCCCCGATAAAGCTAATGGACACCTAAGTAGCGCATTGAATGCGCTATGTCCTGTAATGCCGAGCAATAAGCTCACGCATTGTAGGCCTTTCCACCTCCTGTGTGCCACTGTGGTAACCCCTTTTTTCTATAAAAGGAGGCCCGAGGCGACCAGGAGGGGGATTCGGCTCTTTGAAACTACGCAGCCACCAAAGCTAGTTCGAGAGCTCAAGGACACTCTGAAATACATCCACCAAAGCAGTACTAGGGTTTTACGCATCCTCGCGGCCCGAACCTGGGTAAATGATCCGTGTGCTAGGTCCTAAACCTGCTCTTCTCACGACCCCGCACCCGCCGATCGTAGAAGGGATGCCAGTGATCCCATAGGTGTCGTTCTGACCGACATCTTAGGCGCGCCAGGTAGGGGGCGCAGTTGTGAGAATCTGGTCTAGCAGTTAGCCTAGATGTTCTTCGTCGCCATGGCTCCCTTGAAGAAGGCGGCCACGGCGGCCGGTTCGTCGGGAGCCGGACGGCCCGTATCGGTGCGGGCGAGTAGCGGGCCGGTCGCGGACAGGACCCGAGGCGCAGCCCGCGAGCACCAACATCGCTCTGGCAGTCAGAGCCTGGCGAGCGGCGTTGTTCGTGCGCAAGACGGCGGGCCACACGCTGCAAAATACAGAGACGGAGCTGGGCCCCCCGCAGGTGGCGCGGGGCCCTCCGGGGTCGCCACCGTACCACCCACGGGCGGCGCGACGACCTCCAGGACGCGAACCCCGGCGCCCACAGCGCGCTCTTCCCATGGTGTGCACGACGAGCAGCGTCACCACGCCGGTGACCCTGGGCGCCGCCGTGGGAAGAGCCCTGTGCATCATCTGCAGGACGAAGGGGGCCAGCCTGCCCGCCGAAGTGCAGGCGAAAATGGGACGCAGCCGCTGGGCCGTGATAGAGCTCCTTCTAACGAGGTTAGAAGTCAAAACGCGCCACGGTCCACGCAGCTTTCGCCACCACCCACGCGAGCAGAGGCTTTGGCGCGCGCAGCTGCTCCTCGACTTCCCTCCTGCTGCGGAGAAGCTCGATGAGTGGAGAGCCACGATCCAAAGCCTCGTCGCCGTCGCCAATAAAGATGATCCGCGACCGGCGGGGCCCCCGGGCTGGCGCTCCGTCGAGCCGCCACATGCCAGCGGTGGGAGGACCGGGGGAGCTGCAGCCACAGTACAATCTCCTCCCCCGCGCCAGTTGCCGCCGGTGCCGGTCCGTCGTGACGAGGCATGTGATAACATTTCCATAGCGTCGTCCGACCCACGGACCCACTACGACCAACGCCAAGTTCTTCAAGAACGAGCCCATGAAGATGCTCGAACCACCGTCGAGCGTCGGTGCGATACACGCCACCAGTCGGATCAGTAGGCGGGACCGCTATGGACCACCCAGCACCGGGGGGCTCCAGCGGCCTACCTTACGAGGTGGGTTGCCCAGCCTTTACCCGTGAGCTGCGACAGTTCCAGTGGCCATCCCACTGCACGTTCAAGCCCGACGTCGGTGAGAAGTACAACGGCAAGACCCATCCGTCAGAGTTCCTCAGCATCTACACCATCGCGATGCAAGCTGCCGGAGCTCGCGACGACAAGGTGCTTGCCAATTACTTCCCATTGGTACTGAAGCCCAACGTCATGTCTTGGTTGATGCACTTGCCGGCGGATTCAATTTCTTCCTGGTCGGATTTGTGTCATGAGTTCGTTGGTGCCTTCACCGGAGGCCACCAAGCTCATGGCCAGGCCAGTGATTTGCATATCATTCCCCAGAAGGAAGGGGAAACTCTGCGCAAGTACATCCAATGGTTCAGCCGGGTGCAGTACAACATCCCCGATGTTCATCCCGCCGCCGTGATTAGCGTGTTCCATCAGAACATGCGCAATCGCAAGATGCGCGAAGAGCTGGCGATGAACAAGTTTAGGGATGTGGCCGAACTTTATGTTCTGACCGATAGGTGCGCCCGGGCTGAAGAGGGAAGGAAGTACCCCGGTGAGGACGCCGGCGTGGAAACCGACTCTACCCTTGCCGGGCCCCCAGCAAGGCCCTTACCAAGGACATCAGCGGGGCCATTGCCAGGCCCGCGTCGACCAAGACTCCACCGCCGTTCGCATGCTGCTGCCAGCCCAACCAGCTGGGCAGGCACCTGCGGGGCAACATGCGGCTTCCAGGCCAACCCAGCAAGCACCTACGTGGTGGCATGCAGATTTTCGTGAAGGCTCCACCACCGCGCCACCTCAGAAGCCTGCCTGCCTACATGGCGCCGCACGCATCGCTGGCCTGGACGCGTGTCGAAGCAAGGTGGAGTGGCGACGGACGGGACGGGCCTCGTTCCCGTCCCCGATAAAGCTAATGGACACCTAAGTAGCGCATTGAATGTGCTTTGTTCCGTAGTGCCGAGCGATAAGCTCGCGCACTGTAGGCCTTTCCACCTCCTGTGTGCCACTTTGGCAACCCCTTTTTTCTACAAAAGGAGGCCCGAGACGACCAGGAGGGGGATTCGGCTCTTTGAAAGTACATAGCCACCATGGCTAGTTCAAGAGCTCAAGGACACTCTAAAATACATCCACCAAAGCAGGACTAGGGTTTTACGCATCCTCGCGCCCCAAACCTGGGTAAACGATCCGTGTGCTAGCTCCTAAACCTGCTCTTCTCACGACCCCGCGCCCGCCGACCGTAGAAGGGATCCCAGTGATCCCATAGGTGTCATTCTCACCGACAATGAGGAAGAAGGGCAGCTAGGGTTTTCTGTAGGATTGAGGTGAGGAATTTTGGGGTACGAGTGGAGCGAGCTGACGTGAGGTGGGTGGGAGTGAGGAGGAAGAAGAGCACCCATGGTTTTTTTGGGGGCGGTGTGCTGGGTGTGGGTAGCGCCTCTCATTAAGTAAATATATGGGCTTTTGAATTGATTTTATTATTTACTAGGGTGGATGGGCTGTTTTGTCTTGGGCCCAGAGAAACAATTACTACTAGTACAGTGGAGACACTCTACAGCTACCAGAAAAACAATAACTACTAGTACAGTGGATACACTACCGCTTCTGGCTCCTCCTAGGTCATCGAAATGTCTCCCTCTACTGAATGCCATTTTACTTTTGTTCACCAACATGCGGGCCATGCCGCCCACGGGCCCAAATGCCATCCACCAAATTAGAAGGCAGTATGCAGGCGGAGAGTCACCCTGGTCATAGCACGGCAGTAACGAGCCATCATATCACAAAACGCCACCTCCCCGTAGTCTAAGTTTGACGGACGAAGCAACCATCATTTCACTCTTTGCTGAATCCCCTTCTCCCTCACTATCTTCAAGAAAGCCAACACTCGCATCTGCCACTGTTCTTCTCTCCCAACGAAGGGAAGGTAAGCGGATCCGTGATATTGGTATATTTTCGTTCAGACAAAAAAAAGAACTTTTGCAAAGCAGTAACCGATCCTCACACTTTTTTTGTTTCATTCTCATTGCGATTGTGTTTTCCTTTCAGTGGTCTCCTAGTATTCGTCAGTTTCATGATGGACCAAGTAGAACCAGGCAAAGATCTGCTGATATTGGAGCAGACGCGGGAGGCTGATCCCCACGAGATAGAGAGCTCCAAGAAGATGAAGGCATCCACCGAGCCGACCCCAGATACGCTCACGGCCACTACTAAGATGGTCAACGCCCCGTTTGAGATTACAGCCCCCGTGGCACTGCAGGAGCAGTTTTCCCCTTCGAGGATGTGTCCCCCCCAGCTGAGCTACCCAAGGTGATTTTCTTCTTTGCCGATCTCGATTGTGGTTTTTGATCTAAGTATGTGGTGATGAATAATGCAAAATTTTATTAGCTTCGATTCCATGCTATACATAGTGGTTTAAATAACTTGTGTTTCTTATAGTGGAAAGTAATTCAGAATTTGTTTTTGTTTCAATTAGAGCCCTGATGCAGACAAGGATTGTGTGGTTGTACAAGTCACACGCTATGAGGCGGATGACCTGAATATACGCAGTGGGAAAACAGAGTTCTTAGGTTGTTGGATCCTAGAAGCCATTTGCGCTTATACCGATGTCGAGTTGTATTCCAGCCTCACTGTTGTCAGGCGTGTTGTCCAGGGTGTACTGAAGCACAAGCAGTTCAAAGCTACTCCTTCGTTTGTGAGGCATACTGTTCTTGTCAAGCTTATGCAGGAAGATGATGTGGCATGCCTCCACAAACAATTTTATGAGTGGAAAGGCCACAAGGTTATCTTCATGAAGGTTCATAGGATTGAGCTGCTGCCAGACGTCCTCGATGATGTTCATGGCAAGGTCCGTCTTGTGTCCAGCCAAAATTAGATCGAGGCATGAAATAGTTGCCCCAGCTAGTGTTTAATACTAGTTTGGATTGTGTCTACTTATCCGAACCTTGCCTATTACCGAGCCCTCTTGGGCTAGTACTCTATTTGAATCCGTCTATGGGAACTGCTGCTACTTTTGTGTGCCCGTGAATCATGTGAGAACCATCGTAATTGTTGCCAAAACAGATGCGTCCTCACTAGTTTTTTCATGAATATGGCATGGTAAGACATAAGTTGTCACGGTTTATCATATGAGTAGTGTGTGTTTGATGAAATAGAGTACTCGTTCGAGAAATGTGCGCCGACATATACATAAGTACATGTAAATACTATTGGTGCTACCCCACTTGTAAGCAGTTGTGCAAAACACGGCACATTGGCTCAGCTCGCTTCAACACTAGCTGTCGACCAGCTAACAATCAATAATCTGCTATCTAACATATAAGCAATTACGTATCTTGTTACAGTGGTTCATGCAGTTAACTGAGGCCACAAGGTAAATTCCAAACGTGCACACGCTAGTCCAACGTTCATGTGGAGCACTCACATTAAACTCGGCTTCATAAAAAACTTGAAAAGCATAAGTTAAGCAATTTTATACATCTCAATGATTCGTAGAACATAACAAACATATACTAGTTCATAGCAAAAGACAAAGTTGTGAGAAGGTTTACAAATCAGTAAAAAACAAGCAAGGCTTCTCTGAGCAAAGGGCCTCCCGGCAGGCTTAAATTTTCTGGAGTTCACTCTGGTTTTTCCTTGTTGCCACCATCCACTGTTAGGTTCTCTCATTCCAGAATAACCAATTATAATTGTGTTCTCAGCTGGAATGCTGAACTGAACCATGTAGTGTACTAACCAGCTGAAAGTCTTGTGCATTCCACTAGATTTAAGAACCGTTATTTGCAGAAATAAGCAGACCACAATGCCTCTTGTCCGCGCACCTGTCCCAAAAACCTCCGTGCAGTCGTGCCAGCTAGTCCTCGGTCCATGGATGAACTGGAAGAAAGTGCATTCCGGACTAGGATGCAGTTGTTTTCGCTCGTCCCTGCACTACAATCAGGAAGTAAAACGTACAAATCAGCTTCTTTTAGATTGCGTTGGTCATTCTACCTAGTTAGAACCAATGTAGGAATACCTGGAACACTGGTGGTTAGAGGACGGCAGCTAGGAATAGCCATCTCATTTTGTGTAGTTGTACTTAAACTGAGGTGTGTACTTTTGATTGCACAAATAGAAATGATATGGAGACAAACATCCCTGTTTGCGCAAATACGAAATACGGTTATTTAAATAGTGACAGATATTTGCAGTGGCGTATGATTAATAGCAGCATCTATTGTGTTATAATTGGCACTAGACTGGTAGTATGAAAGTGCCCTTAAGTAAGTAGCGTCACATCACATCAACACTGCCACTAAATTAACATGCAAAACAATAGCATTAGTACTGTCATGAGAGTAGCACATGGTCAGTAAATGTGCAATCAAATTTGTGCAGTTCCACTGGGATGAAGCAATGTTAGCGGTGTGAGATTTAAGTGTAACTGCAACAACACAATTCATGGGAAATAAAGCAAGACGGAAGCACTTCATAAAATGGTGGTGGCATTGCTTCAATTTATTGACGGTGCTAGACCATTATTTATAGTGAAATTAGGTGGCATTGCTTAATGCTTCATGTGATTTTACATTAATGGTAGCGATATGGGCGTAGGGACAGCAGGGGCATAAAGTGGTGAGGCAGATGTGGTTGGCGAGAGCGGCAAACACTCAGGCAGCATGTCTGCATTTGTCCCATTTTTTATCTCCTCGGCGACATTTTCCTATGTGAGCACAGGAAATCTAGACATGCTCATGCTCACTTGCATTGTCCCCGAACACCCCTCACTTTCTTTCCTTTTTCAACCAAGAGACAGGTCCACTTCCCCCCACCCTTCTCCATCCGCCATGCTTTCTTCGCCTTTTCAACCAATAGACCGGTTGGGTAGCCAGTATCTACTACTTTTCCCCGTTTCCTCTTCGAACCAAGTCCTAGATTCATGCTACAACTTTCCCACTTTCTTCCCTGCTTGAACCAACTCTTAGGTTCGACTGTATGAACTACCTTTACCTCTAATAATAGTAAAAGTCTAGGTAGCTTTGGAACAGCCAACGGAAGTAGAAAAAGATCCACACGCAGCCACGTGGGGAGCTGGGGCAGTAGAGCAAGGCAGGTTTCAAAGGTATATATACCTAAGGTTCGTTGGCATGTGGCAAAGATGGTGCCACAATACCGCAGGGAGGAAGTAGGGGTCGAAGGCCCTCCCGAGCCGGTGCTCTCTCGGAGAGAACGGCACGACCGCCGATCGGGACGTGCGGGCAGCCGTTGGTCTCCTCCCTCGCCGCTGACGACAATGTGAACGATGCACCTACACCCCTGCCCCGGTCGAGGTGGTCCGGCCGGATTTGTGACCAGCCATGAGCAGAGAGAGAGAGAGAGAGTGTGGCCACCTATGTCTTGCTTAGCTCTGGAGAGCATGAGAGTCAAAGAGAGGAACCCTAGTAAACCAAGTGCTAAGGCTCCTGCTTATATATATAGTGGAGTGATTTGGTTGTACTAGCTTCAAAAAAATGCGCTCCTACATGTACCTGCGAGTGGGTGTGAGAGAGCTAGTGCGTGCGTGCACCGCTTCTTTTCGTGAGAGTACAATATACTATAACCAAAGAACGTTCGCCACAAGAGTAATAGTATAAGTGTCTGACGTGTGAGCTAAAATAAAACGTGCGCGACGTCTTTTGTTTTTTAGAAGTTCTGAGGGTAGGGTGTGAAGAGCACATATGTGTGTGACGTCTACCTGCAGATAGACGGTGGGTGCGAGAGGACTCGGGAGAGTAGTGACTCGTGAGGGTGCGTGTGTGCGTGAGAGAGAGAGGGGGCACGTATCAATGCAATGCATGTGTCCATAAATCATTATCTGACAAACGTTTGCCACAAGCCGTTTCCTGATGAACACCATAAAAACCGTTAGATCGGCATCCGACAGTGTCAGTTTTGCCATGTCATTTAACTGAGCAGCCACTCCTCCTACACACAAATCTTCCACGTGAGTGTTAGCAACATTCGTATGCTCCTCCCTTCGTTCCAAAATGAAGTGCATATAGTTTTATTGAAAATTCGAACCTCGCAAACTTTTACCGAGTTTTCGTGTACCAAAACGCACATATAGAATACCCAGTACATATCATTTCATTCATCTTCGAGAGGTAACTATAAATATGGGGGAGGAGTATACAAAGAAAAACCATCGTATCACCTGCAGCAATTTGAACCATCCTTTGGTGTGGAGGAATATCATAGGAACTCTATATGATATGATTTTTATAGAATTTTTTCCTTTAGAGCCAATTGGTTCATATGAATAGATTCATATACTCCACATTTCAAAGGAAATAAACATGATATCATTTTTATAGCTTTAGAGCCACTTGGTTCATATGAATGGATTCCTATACTCCCATAATTTCAAAGGAAAATAAACATTAGCGTATATTCAGTAGAAAAGTTCCTATGATGTGAAACAAATGACATCTCTTTTCTAATCCCTACTCATAGGAATTGAGATACATGTCATCTCTAGATTCAATAGTAAAGTTCCTATGATGTGAACCAAATGACATCTCTTTTCCAATCCCTACTCATGGGAATTGAGATAGATGTCATCTCTTTCCTTACAACTTCCATGTATACATCTTCTATTCCTAAATAGCCAGTACAACCCACTAGTAGCTTTTTTCCTAGACATGCAACTATGGCACAAGAACACGTCATGCATGCAAGTCATAAATTACATTGTTTTTTCAACTCTATGCATGCAAGCACCACATCATCAATTCGTGCATGTTACTCATAAGTTATTTCTTGCATTAAATTTTGCATTGATAATGTATGTGCTGGTCACGTGCACACATATGTAGTTCACATTCACATTTTTGTTAGAAATGCCATTCTTTTAACTGCAATTCATTTTTTCTCTTTGTACTCCCTCCATCTAGGTGTGTAAGTCATCTTTCAAAAACCAAATAATCGCAAAACACTTTGGCACGGTACATTAACTCCCTCCTCGTTTCATGTTTCATGACATACGAAGCAATAAGAGATGTGGGCCGTGCATGCTTTCCAAAACACAAGCACTTCTCCTTTGTTCTAAATCTTCCTATCATAATTGCCCAAACTTTTTTTCTGAATGAATTGCCATTATTTGTTTTTTACTTTATGCTTTAGAATGGACTATCCCATGAATATTAACCTTTTTATAAAACTAATTGATTTTGAATGAGGTTAACTATAAGAACTAAACGAACATCTACATCATGCATATATGACTCAAAGCATTACATGCTATAGTGTGTATTTATTCATAATTTGGTTTCCAAATCTCATGCGTTCAATGCATGTGTACCTTACTAGTTCTGAGTAGAGTAGCAAATTTCACACGGCCGCGGGTATATCAAAATGCAGAGCCCATGCATCATTGCCTTTCGGTCGAACCTACGTCCACAATTTTTTGTACGTATATCTCCACTGGTCCCCGAACCCAAAATGCTGCCTCGTTCCCGTAAAACCAAGCGGTCCACACATATTAAGGCGTCGACTCGAACTCAATCCCTCTCCCGTTTACTACGACGTGGCCCCGCATGTGGTAGTACTCCTACAAATCCTACCGCCGCACGCATCATCGGTTTTCTTCAAGAGGACGAGGGAGAAGCGGATTTGTAGTGGAGGCGCTTTAAAAAATGGATTTGTAGTGGAGGCCCCTACCCTAGGGTGCCCTAGGTAGCTGCCGCACGCATCATTGGTTTTCTCTTTTCTTTATGCTCTTGCACCCTAGAGTGAAATGATGGTTGCTTCGTCCGTCCAGCTTAATGCGGGAAAGGTGGGGCTTTGTGATTTGACCTCTCATCGCTCATTTACTACTACTGCGGCGCTACGACCGGGGTGCCTCCAAGTCCAACCGCTGCTCTGAAATGTAATTTGGTGCATCGCACGTGGAATAAGATGGTTGATGAGCCACATGTCGGCCAAAGGGGTCCTGTTAAGTGTGTCACCATTTCATGTGCGGATTGACCCTGCTTGAGTTGTTATGCCTACATGACAGGAGTAGCCTACCACTTGGTTTTGCTACTTGGTGAATCCCGACTATATTGATCTAAAAATATATGTACTGTACTACCCTATCCGTCTCAGTTTATAGGGCGCGCACGTAGTTCTCGGTCATCCATTTGACTAACTATATATGAGTTACTATGTCACAAAAAGTATATCATCAGATTCTTAAGTGGATGTAGTTTCTAAACATATACTGTTCATCACATATATAGCCAGTTAAATTATCAACCTAGAACGACGTGCATGTCCTGTAAACCGATACGAAGTAGTAAAAATGAGGTGATTTTACCGAGCGATGGGTGGGGGAGCATGGTCTGTCATGCGGTCCCACATGTCATGATGTACCAAGGCGATGCGCGTGTCCCTCTTGATGCAGAACAATAGCAGAAGCAATACTACGTGGTTTTCTTGAAGGAGATGATGGCGAAGCGAAGTGTGAAATAATGGTTGCTTCGTCCATCTGGGAAGGTGCGACATTGTGATTGGACGTCTCATTGCTCATTACTACTACTGGAGTTGTACTACTGGGGTGCGTCCCCACTGCTGTTATGCACTGTTATTTGGTGCATGACACGTCGACCCAGTTGTTATATGTCCCACATGTCGGCGAAAGGAAGTACAGAATTCATGAAAGCGAGCATCGACAGACGAGTACAAGACACGGCTTGGTTTTTGCTGCTTCTCACGATCCATCGATACAAACCCGGACTAATAAAAAAGCTGAGGGCGGGTCTTTTCCCGCGCGGCAGGCAGGGGGGTTTGGCATAGTCTGTTCAGGGCAACGAGGCAGGAAGGGAAACAAGCAAATAAAGGTTCAGTGACTTAGTTTTGGGAAAATCTGATTTTACGAAGTACGTACCCACTATGGAGGTAGTATACTACTTACTACTCCCTCCTTTCCGGTTAATAGGGCTTGTCTAAAAAAATTCGTTTTTCCGTTTTATAAGTTCTACTAGTAGTAGTAGTACCATCACATGTTGGATTTTGAGGTGCATTAAATCACCCGATGCAAGCATTGTCCAGAGAAAACTCACCAATGCATGTAGAAGTTCATGGAAATTTAGTGGTCATGCATGCATTCGTTCTAATTAATGCCTCGGTAAACATAACTTCTTGAGAAAAATGAGCGTACATTACTTGTGCAAACTACGAAATTAATTCCACCACTCACCGTCTACCTTGGTTGGAGAGATTTTGAAATTGAGCCATAAACTGGAAAGGAGGGAGTAGTAACACAGCCTAGGGTAGCTTGCTGCACCACGGACTCCAAGGAAATTGCTGTAGTAGTACTACTCCTATATACTACTCAAAGGAAATTGAGCCATAAACTGGAAAGGAGGGAGTACTACTAAAAGACATATATTCCAAACAATATGATAATCTCTCTAACCAAGGTAGGGATGAGGAGTAAACAGAGGGAGTAGTAAAAAAATTTCCTTGTCTCGTGAGCCACCGCGCGCGTAGGCGAGGGAGCGGGCATAAGGAGTAGTACTAGTACCTCCATCCTGGTTTATAGGTCACCTTTGTAGTTCGTGCCAAATTTTGACCAAATATTTAGCTAACAAAATGTTAATGCATGTCAACAAAAATTATATCGTTGGATTCGTATTTCAACATACTTTTCAATGATATAATTTTTGGTAACATGCATGAACGTTTTGTTAGTTCAATCTATAGTCAAAATTTGACACAATATACAATGGGGACCAATAAACCAGGACAGAGGTAGTTTCTTGTAAGCAAGCTTCACCTCGTCCTGCGAGCCACCGCGCCCGTGGGTGGGGGAGACGATGCAGTAAGCAAGCTTCTCCTCGTTCTACGAGTTGACGGGACACATCAAAAGTAATACGTACAGGGCATCTCAAGTGTATAGGACCTTGCCTCTAAGGTAGGCCCCACATGATGTGTCAAGTCGCAATTTGTTTGTTCACCCGTGGTAGATGATCCTCCATCAAGTGCACAACCAGTACACATGTCAAATTACCATGTGGGCTGCCTTTTCGTACAAGAATGAGCTCCATCGTGTACCCGCGCTGTGCATGCACCTCTTCTCTTCGTGCACGTCCCCCACCTACGTGGGTGTGTGTGAGAGATACAAACCTAGACATAATGCACCCTCCATCCCCATGCCTCCGCCCAGTCCGACCACCAGTCACCACCACGCCCCACTCCTTCTCACCTTATCTCTCATCTTTCTCGAGATATCATTTTTTTGATGAAATTCTTGAGATACCATTTTTTCGATAAAATTCTCGAGATACCATTAGTTTTACACATGGGATTACTCCGGCATGGGTCAATCACAACAGGTGTTTTGTAAAAAATGCATCTTGATGTTCCGTGCAATGCACGGCCATCTTGCTAGTCCATGAAAACAACACGTGGCAAAATTGCATGGCGAACAAGGGATTTGAATCTGCTGGGAGGGGCTGTTTGGATTTTGCCCGGGTAGCCGAAATATTGGCGACCCTTTTGTCCACCAGTGCCTTTGCCACTGATGAACGAGGAATGGCTCGGGTGCTCATGCATCCTCCAGCATGCATGTTGGAGATGAGCTCGCACGAGCTGTGCTTTTTCGGTCCCACCACGCCGCCCGAGCCGGCCGCAGACTGGCCGGCGACCCGCATACTATGCCATCCAACAGTAGCCGCACACATTTTGACAGCAACTCAACCAACCGGACGAAATTCATGCAAACACGGCGATATTTCTCATAAACAATGACGGAATTCATATAAAATACCGGATTTTCATACAAACATGACATATTTCATTACATTCAAATCAACTAAGCGGTGCTAGTTCTCGACAGCACAGGTATATAATACCTATCCTAAATGGTCGCCCGCCGATCCATTTGTGTTCCTCATGTCCAGCAACACGATCACTGGACTGCCGGGAGCCCTGGAGGTATATGCATCAGCGCCAAGGACGGTTCGCTTCCCCGCTGCCCAACTGATATGGTTGGCTCATGCCCAAGATGATGGTGGAAGGGGGCTTCTCCGCTTCCGTGGAGCCCATGCGGGGTCGATGAAGGTCCTCGCAACAAAAGAATCTGGCAAGTCACCTGCTGTGTACGCCGGCGTCGCCTCCGCGGTGGCCTTCATGGGACCCAAGCGGCGGCGGCCTCCCGTGTTCTACTTCTCCTTGATGATGGCAGCGGACGCGGAGGCGCTGGCCACCGACTCGTCGCTCTCCGCGCACCCGGATTTTATCACAGCTTGCATGGCACAGCGGCCGGCATGGGAGTCTCGGCCATAGAAACGGGAGACGCGGTCACAGACATGGGAGGCGCGGTACGAGGCGGCGGCATGGGCGGCAGCGATGACGCCCGTGCGCCGCTCCTCGTCGAGCTGGCCTAGAGCGGCGAGTTGCTGAACAGCGCGCCAACTTGGGGCGACAACTGGCTCCATCGGGCGAGGGGAGGAAGGTGGATCAGCGAGCTGCATAGCTCGTATCCGGCGGGCTCAGCGGGCCACCCAGCCGGCTTGGATGCGGGATAACTACTCTTCGTAAGCCATTGTAAGAGTGGACAAAATGGTGAAGGAGGAGATAGGGGAGCGGTGGAAGGGTGCGATCTTGGCCAGCGTTTGGCCTCGTTTAAATAGGAGATTAAATAGATGGCGGATGGGAGGAGCTCGGCCGGCGTTGCGTTTAATGCCGGCCCGGTCATGAACGGACGTGTGTCTAGAGTGGGTTTCTCAGCTTCCGCATGGGTTTCATGGAGGCGTTTGAATGTGGCAAGGAGGCGTGTTCAGCCGGGCGTGCATCGAGTGGCGCCCTCTACTCTGACGTACGACACCGCACTGTTCTTCCACTGACGTATGGGCTCTTTCGGTACATGGCCTGCATGTCTGTGACCCAACGCCAGGCAGCGCACGACAGACGAACTTTTGGTGGGCCAGGGCGGTCTGAAACGGGCATTGCATAAACCGATGATTGTTCATTGAGTGTGACGTCATCTATTTCATCTAGATAAGCCTACTATATAATGTAAGAGAGTATTAAAATTTTCATATATACGTTGATAGCCCGTTCGATACTTTGTGATTCATAAAGACCGCTACAAACATCAATGTTCTGCTTATCGCAGATAAGATTGATTAAACCTTGCAAAAAAAAGAGATAGGATTGATTAATACCCGTAACAATCCATGTCCTTAACAAAGGCTGCATGCACGTATAGGTTGAGCGTGTGTCTTGTGTCGTGTGTGGTGTGCATGCAGGCGTGCGAGTGTTGCATGCGTGCATGTGTACGTTTCAGTGTTGCATGCATGTGTGCGTACGTGCGTGTGTTCGTGAGTGCATGTGTACGTGTCAGTGTTGCACGCCTGCATGCGTGCGTATGTTCATTATGTGTACGTGTCAGTGTTGCACGCCTGCATGCGTGCGTGTGTTCGTGCAAGTGTTGCGTGCGTGCATGTGTACATGCGGGGTGAGGCCGTTTGATATGCCTCAGTCGACTGACTGAGTGCATGTGTACGTGCGGAGTTTGCTACACGTGAGTCGACTGACTTTTTCATCACTGGTCAGTAGATTTTCCAGCCGTTGGATACGAAATCAAGGGCCTGCAGTTTATCTTCAACCTCCACCCCCTGAGCCGCCAGCCACCACCGGCCGCCACCGCCCGCGGCTGGCCTGCGTGGCCATGCCGCCCCGCCCGCCCTGAAACCACTCCCCACCGCCGGTCCGCCGCCGCCCCAGCCATCCCTCTAGGCCCCCCCGCGCCGAGTTTTTTCTCCGGCGATCCCCACGCCACCGCCCAATCACCGCGCCCCCACCGCCGGCGACTGCCCACCAGAGGTCTCACGACTTCGAATTCCCATCGACCACTAATTTATTACCATTTTTGTCCTTCATATACGTGCTGACAGGTGGGCCCTATGGTAATGTGCGTTGCTGAATGTGGACCGTTTGACTGGTCAATTGATCATGTCATCAACAAATTACAGAGCTGTATGGTGAGCCAGTGACCATATGATCACCCTAAAATGTATTTTATTAACACAGTACAGACTCAAACTACCATTTCTTTCTTTCATATATGCGCTGACAGGTGGGCCCCACGGTTACACGCCCGGTGGTGCAACACTAGTTGCGCCACATGGAACGTTTGACTGGTCAATTGATTGTGTCATCAACAAAATACGGAGTTGTACGGGTGAGCCAGTGACCGTATAATCACGACATGAAATTTTTTTAACACGGTACAGACGCAAGCGCTCATATATACGCGCAAGCACTCACTGCTATAAGCGCACACACGAATACCCTACCCCTATGAGCACCTTCGAGAGAGTGAGCCAGCATGTGACCTTGAGATTTTTTGAAGTCACCATAGGTGCCTCGAAGTCGAGTGGAACGTCTCCTCCCACTAAACGCACATCGCCGGAAAAAATACTGAAATTAACCCAGGATAAATGCGAGCACCAGGACTTTAACCCTAGTGGGCTCGAGAAACCACTGTCCTCCTAACCATCCAACCACAGGTTGGTTAGCACCACAACATGTATGTGCTGACCGTGATGAGCTTATTCTGAAGTCCAGTTACTATATTGTTCTTTCGCTTCAAATACAATGATCGTAAGTGTCGTCAACAAAATACGAAGCACGCATCAAATACAATGTCTGTCAGTGTCATCAACAAAATACGGAGACGTATCGTGAGCTACATACCGTATGATCACCACGAGAATATATACGGTGACCGTAATGAGCATATTCTGAAGTCCACCAACCGTATAGTTCTTTCCCTTGAAATACAGTGACCGTCACGCATGAATGTGTCATGGGCATGCATACTTTTAGAGGGCCGAGAGATAGTTTGTGTGCGTATGTGAAAGTGGTGTTGAAAGAGGGGGTGTCCGGTAGAGACAAGGAGAGATATGTCCTTCGTTTCTCTTTCCCGTGACTAATATTTTAGGAGAAAATATAAACATTCACAATGCAGAACAAATATTTTTGGATGCACCATGCAATTAACTTTCATGTATAACATTGTGCTATTGTATATGCTTATTTTCTTACTGGCCGATTGCGTGTGTGGTGTGGTGGGCACATCATTTCTAGTTGTGGTGGGTCAACATGAGGGCTCAAGGGTCGGTTCCATCCTGCGCCACATAGGTTGGACCGAGACGCATATACGAAGACTCATGTGGAGGACTCGGCGTACAACACTAAGCTACCAGAGTCGTGGAGGACTCTATCCCCACTGGTGATAAGTTGACTATATATGATTTGTAACCCTAGGCCCCGAGTATGTTATAGAAGCCTGGGGGCTAGTTCATCGATAGTATACACACACGCACAATGCCTGGTATTCACGTGTACTTTGTACACACCCCTATCACTAATATACAGTACCAGGAGTAGGCTTTTTCCTCAATTTCAAGGATCCGAACTTGGGTAAAACCTTGGCTCGTATTACCATCCAGCCTAACAGTCAGGGATATCCTACCGAATGATCTGATGGAATCATATCTGCCAACTACTAACAGAGAGATGTGTTTGTGTGGGGGGTGGGCAATGTGTGCGAGAGAGGCCTAAAGATAATGTGCGTGTGGGAGACACGTAGGCACATATATGTGTGTATAGAGGGCTAGTAGAGACCGTGCGTGTATATATATGCATGTGAGAGAAATAGTGTTTTCCAACTGAGATTAGTGAAAATAGTGGCACATAGTAGTCAGAAAGAGAGAGAGAGAGAGGGATACAGAGAGAGTGTGTGCGTGAGACACCCCGACACCCCGAGAGAGATTGTGAGCATGTGTGAAAGAGAGATGCCGATGTATATAAAGTGTGTGCACTTATGCGTTAGATAGAGAGATATATAGCACGTTTGTGAGAACGGGCCGAGGCATAGTGCATCTACGTGTAAAAGGCGGTTCTACGCATTAAATTAAAATATAAATGGCATTATTATTTTTGGATGAGATCATGAATTTTGCAATTTGCGTATGAACGAAAATCGGTCTATCAGACACCCATACACTATTGAATTCTAACATGTGCATGTGTTTATTTCATATTATCGATCCATAGAGTGAGAGCAGTTTGAAATATAGGCAATGCATTGCTTTTGCATTCATATATAAACATGAATTAGGGAACTCCATGTTGTTAGTGTGAAGCACTTTATACATTTGTCACTTACATGGATACATTCCAAATTGCTAGCTACGAAATAGAATACATGTTGAGTTCAACATAAAGGGGGTTTCGAAGATTCGAATTCATAGGAAGTGCATTCATCTATTTGAACCCGAGATAATGGCATTTGTAAATCAGATCTAAAAGGGGGCATCAATCTTTGTTGTGCGTTTCAACATGCTATATATTCATACGCATGTCTAACTATTTTTTTGCAACCAAGGAGATTATATCTGGAATCATGCATGAACTGAGGTAAGTTGCATATTTTTTAATATATACTCAATGTATATTCAAATGTACCCCCTCCATTCCAAAATAATCGTTGCTTTAGGATTTTCAAGAGTAAAGATTTGTGAAGTTGACAAATCCTGAAAGTTCAATTCAAGAGAACCGAAATCATTAATGCTTCTGCTCCCAAATGTTGAACGAAGCGCCAAATAAGCCTCTGGTCACTCGAAACCGCACAAGACTATTGTTTGGTGGTAGGAAATTACTGTCCTAACTCTGGCACGTGTAGCCTATTGGCCCGATGTCCAAAGGTCTAAACCGGGGTAGGTTTGTAACTTCACCAAGACGCCAGTCTCAACCGCCTCCGAGAAGCATTCATATGCTATGGGCGCCTAAACACCCATGCGCTCGGCCGAAATCTATCCCGCCCACCATTTGGGACACCTGAGATTACTGTCCTACCCCCAACCCGCAATATGTCCGAAATTTTAGATGGGGGCAAAGTTTGTAACTTTCCCCAAATTTCAAACAAGCGCACCCAAACCGAAACATTGTTCACCCTTAGTTCCCCCTCCCACTGTTTTGCCATTCATACTCCATGGGCGCCAAAACGCCCTCTCCACCAGCCGCGAAAACCCAACCTCCTCTGTCCTCCACCCCGTCGCGCCCAATCCACCGCCGCTCTCCTCCATCACGCCGGAGCCGGTACCCCGACGTCATCGTCCAACGCAACCGCAACCGCAACACCGCAATGCCCTCAAGCACTTAGCAGCTGAAGCCGAGACAGAGCTGCCTCCATGATGCCGACGCCGACGTGCGCCGTACCAGAACAACTTCGACCACGCCATCCTGCGCCTCACCGCTACCGCTCCACTGTCGCAACCGTCCACCGTACCGGAGCTGTTCCCGCTACGCCATCGTTCGACGCCTCAGATCTGGTTCCCTGCCGCCGACAGATGGCCACCGCACCACACTCAACAACTTGGCCATGGGTTCGTCCAAGGCTCCACCGTCCTCCACAACTTCTCATTTCCGGCGAACCACAAGAAGATCGTTGGAAAAACAGAAGGAGGACACAGCGCTGCCAGCAGAAAGAGGTACTCCTCTTCCCTTATTCGTGCAAATCTTACATCTGCTCACACCGTATTCATCCCATGAAAGAAACTAGTTGAGTGCTTCGTACTGCATCTTCTTCGTGATACTAAATGCACAAGGTTTCCTCCCATTTACTATTTCACCTTTGCTAGAGGTCAGTTGCCCGCCTGGATTTCAATTCAGGGTCAGTCGAATCGCAATTAAAAGAAGCATCGCCCACTTAGGTGCGCGGAGCACCTAGTACGCGTGTTCGCCGGGGAAGCGGCGTATCGGTGTCTATCATAGAGGTGTGGGGCGCAGGAGCTGCTTGCGCCCGATCTAGAGGTCGGCGGGGCTTGAAGGGATGGCTGATATGTCTCCAACATATCTACTTTTCCAAACACTTTTGCCCTTGTTTTGGACTCTAACTTGCATGATTTGAATGGAACTAACCCAGACTGACGCTGTTTTCTGCAGAATTGCCATGGTGTTATTTTTGTGCAGAAATAAAAGTTCTCGGAATGACACGAAACTTGACGGAGAATATTTTTGGAATTAATAAAAAATACTGGCGAAAGAATCAACACCGGGGGGGCACACCCTGTCCACGAGGGTGGAGGGCGCGCCCACCCTCCTGCGCGCCCCCTGCCTCGTGGGCCCCCTGAGGCTCCACCAACATCAACTCCAACTCTATATATTCACGTTCGGGGAGAAAAAAAGAGAGAAGGATTCACCGCGTTTTACGATACGGAGCCGCCGCCAAGCCCTAATCTCTCTCGGGAGGGCTGGTCTAGAGTCTGTTCGGGGCTCCGGAGAGGGGAATCCGTCGCGGTCGTCATCATCAACCTTCCTCCATCACCAATTTGATGATGCTCACCGCCGTGCGTGAGTAATTCCATCATAGGCTTGCTGGACGGTGATGGGTTGCATGAGATTTATCATGTAATCGAGTTAGTTTTGTTAGGGTTTGATCCCTAGTATCCATTATGTTCTGAGATTGATGTTGCTGTGACTTTGCTATGCTTAATGCTTGTCACTAGGGCCTGAGTGCCATGATTTCAGATCTGAACCTATTATGTTTTCATGAATATATGTGAGTTCTTGATCCTATTTTGCAAGTCAATAGTCACCTACTATGTGTTATGATCCAGTAACACCGAAGTGACAATAATCGGGACAACTCCCGGTGATGACCATAGTTTGAGGAGTTCATGTATTCACTAAGGGTTAATTCTTTGGTCCGGTACTCTATTAAAAGGAGGCCTTAATATCCCTTAGTTTCCAATAGGACCCCGCTGCCACGGGAGGGTAGGACAAAAGATGTCATGCAAGTTCTTTTCCATAAGCACGTATGACTATATTTGGAATACATGCCTACATTACATTGATGAACTGGAGCTAGTTTTGTGTCACCCTATGTTATAACTGTTGCATGAGGAATCGCATCTGACATAGTTATCCATCATTGATCCATTGCCTACGAGCTTTTCACTTATTGATCTTTGCTTAGTTACTTTTCCGTTGCCACTGTTACAATTACTACAAAGCTACTACTGTTACTTTTCCCACTGTTACCGTTACTTCCATACTACTTTGCTACTAAATACTTTGCTGCAGATATTAAGTTTTCCAGGTGTGGTTGAATTGACAACCCAGCTGCTAATACTTGAGAATATTCTTTGGCTCCCCTTTTGTCGAAACAATAAATTTGGGTTGAATACTCTACCCACGAAAACTGTTGCGGTCCCCTATACTTGTGGGTGATCAAGACTATTTTCTGGCGCCGTTGCCGGGGAGCATAGCTCTATTCTTTGAGTCACTTGGGATTTATATCTGTTGATCACTATGAGGAACTTGAAAGACAAAAAAACCAAGATTTATCCCTCAACTACGAGGGGAGTTAAAAATCTGCCATCTAGCTCTACACTTGATTCACCTTCTGTTATGAGTATACGTGTGACACCTACTCCTGGTATTGATTCTGATATGTCGCATGTTATTGATGATGCCACTTCTGCTATGCAAGATACTTATGATGAAACTACTTCTATGCTTGATAATATTGTGCCATTAGGTGAATTTCTTGAGGAACAACTTGCTAGGGTTAGAGAGAATGAAATTATTGAAACTGATAATATTGAGGAAAGTGATGATGAAGATTCTCCCCATAGATATGAATTGCTTGATGTACCTGAGGGTTATGTTATGGATGAAGAAACTGCTAGAGACTTTTTTGCTTGCAAAGATAGATATGATCTTAAGAAACTATTAGCTAAGTTGAAAGAAAAATCTTTGAATGCTAGAATGAAATATGACCCTTCTTTTGCTACTTCACCAATCTGTATTTCTGATAAGGATTATGATTTCTCTGTCGATCCTGAGTTAATTACTTTGCTTGAATCTGATCCTTTTTATGGCTATGAATCTGAAACTATTGTGGCATATCTTACTAAATTAAATGATATAGCCACCCTATTCACTCATGAGGAAAAAATTCGTTACTATAATATCCTTAAGTTATTTTCGTTCTCCTTAAAGGGTGATGCTAAAACATGGTTTAATTATCTTGCTCCTGGTTGTGTTCATAGTCCCTAGGATATGATTTATTACTTCTCTCCTAAATATTTCCCCGCTCATAAGAAACAAGTTGCCTTAAGGGAAATATATAATTTTGTGCAAATTGAAGAAAGAGATTCTCCCACAAGCTTGTGGGAGGCTTCTCTGATTACTTAATGCTTTGCCTGATCATCCTCTTAGGAAAAATGAAAATAGTTGATATCTTTTATAATGGACTAACCTATGCTTCCAGAGACCACCTGGATAGTTGTGCTGGTTTTGTTTTCAGGGAAAGAACTGTTGAGTAAGCTGAATTGCTATTTAATAATATATTGAGTAATGATAATGATTGGACACTTCCTGAACCAACTCCTAAGCCAACTCCATAGAAAGGGGTATCCTATTTTCTCAGTCCTGAAGATATGCAAGAGGCAAAGAAATCTATGAAAGAAAAGGGTATTAAAGCTGAAGATGTCAAGGATTTACCACCTATTGAAGAAATACATGGTCTTGATAACCTGACACAGGTAGTAAAGGTAAATTCTCTCTATAGATTTGATGAAGGTGATATTCCACGTTATAAGTCTGCTAGCCAATGCTTAGATGAGTTTGATAATTTTATTGTTCGACAAGAAAACTTCAATGCTTATGTTGGTAGACAATTGAAACGTAATGCTTATATGATTGAACACTTGAGTGATTATATGTCTAGAGTTACAGGTGAACTTAAACTTATTAGTAAACATGCTTCTATGGTTACCACTCAAGTAGAACAAGTGCTTAAAGCTCAAGATGATTTGCTCAATGAATTAAATAATAAGAAAAATGATAATGATGCTAGAGTTTTGACTAGAGGGGGTAGAATGACTCAGGAACCTTTGTATCCTAAGGGCCACCCTAAGAGAATTGAGCAAGATTCTCAGAGAACTAATGTTGAGTCACCTAGTTCTTCTAAGAAGAAGAAAAAGAAAAATGATAGGACTTTGCATGCTTCTAGTGAACCTGTTGTTGACACTCCTGAGAATCCCAATGATATTTCTATTTCTGATGCTGAAACACAATATGGTAATGAACATGAACCTAGTGATAATACAAATGATGATGTTCATGTTGATGCTCAACCTAGAAATAATAATGATGTAGAGACTGAACCTGCTGTTGATCTTGATAACCCACAATCAAAGAATCAATGTTATGATAAGGGAGACTTCGTTGCTAGGAAGCATGGTAAAGAAAGAGAACCATGGGTTCAAAAACCAATGCCTTTTCCTCCTAAACCATCCAAGAAAAAGGATGACGAGGATTTTGAGCGCTTTGCTGAAATGATTAGACCTATCTTTTTGCGTATGTGTTTGACTGATATGCTTAAAATGAATCCTTATGCTAAGTATATGAAAGAAATTGTTACAAATAAAAGAAAGATACCAGAAGCTGAAATTTCCACCATGCTTGCTAATTATACTTTTAAAGGCGTAATACCTAAGAAACTAGGAGATCCAGGAGTACCAACTATACCATGCTCCATTAAAAGAAACTATGTTAAAACTGCTTTATGTGATCTTGGAGCCGGTGTTAGTGTTATGTCTCTCTCTTTATATCGTAGACTTGATTTGAATAAGTTGACACCTACTGAAATATCTTTGCAAATGGCCAATAAATCAACTGCTATACCTGTCGGTATTTGTGGGGATGTGCCTGTTGTGGTTGCAAACGTTACTATTTTAACGGACTTTGTTATTCTGGATATTCCCGAGGACGATAGTATGTCTATTATTCTTGGTAGACCCTTTTTGAATACTGCAGGGGCTGTTATTGATTGCAACAAAGGCAATGTCACTTTTCATGTTAATGGTAATGAGCATACGGTACACTTTTCGAGGAAACAACCTCAAGTCCACAGTATCAATTCAATTGGAAAAACTGCAATGATTACTATTGGAGGTTTTAAATTTCCTCTTCCTACTGTCAAGAAGAAATATGATATTCTTATTATTGGGGACGTGCATATCCCCGTTGAGGTAACTTAGTGTTGTTCGAAAATTCTCCGGTTTCATGCAATTCGGAAAGAGTTTGTTATCAAGACTTGATCAACCTTGTTAGTGGATTCCTTTTGATGAGCAACTCTCTGTACCCTCTTTCTAGTTTCTGTTATTTAGTTGAAATAAAGTAAAAAATAGTATTTTTCTGTCTGTTTTTTGATTTATCCGTGCAATATAAAAATACCCCGAAAATAAAAGTTCTCCAAATGCCCTAAAAATGGAATATGATTTTTTCTAGAATATTTAAGAATATCTAGCACTCAGAACACACCAGAGGGGGCCACCACCTAGCCACGAGGGTCCAGGGCGCGCACACCCCCCTGGGCACCCCCTGCCTCATGGGCCCCACTTGGACCCCCTCCACTTATTCCTGCACCCACTCACTTCGTCTTCCTCCAGAAAAAATCCTCCCATAGCTCAAACCCGTGTTCTAGCTCATCTTGCTGCCATTTTCGATCTCCTTGCACAAAGCTCCATTCAAAAAACTGTTTTGGGGGATTGTTCTTCGGTATGTGACTCCTCCAATGGTCCAATTAGTTTTTGTTCTATTGCTTTATTTATTGCAATTTTTTGCTGCTAAGGTGACCCTTTTCTTGAGCTTGCATGTCAAATTTATATGGTCCAAAGTAGTTTTAATGCATGATATAGCCTCTAGGCACTTGTGGGAGTAGTTCCTATCAATCTTGTTGAGTTTGGTTCACTTTTATTTTGAGTCACTAAAAATTTCAGAAATTTTCATAGGGAGAAAATGTTTAAGAGATTGTTGAGAGGTTCTTCGAGCCGAAGCTCGAAGGATAAGCAAAACGAAGAGAACAAAAATCCCAAATACAATCTTCCTTGCACTGCGGAGGTTCGGCTGTGTGAATGGCCTTGTGATGAGTTCTTGAGAGCCGCCGGAATTTATGATGATTTTTATCACTTGGCTGAGAATGCAGGCCTCACCGACTTCCTCCACGACCAGCGCGAATAGTATCTCCTACTCACTAATATTTTCATGCAAAATTTTTATTTTCATGCTAAAAAATCACCACCTTCAGTGGAGTTTAATTTATATGATGAGGTTAAGGAGATGTCACTCCATGATTTTTGTCGGGTCTGCAAGATACCCTTTGTAGGCAGCATCGAGGAACCACACCGTAATGATGTGGAGGAATTTATTGATAAAATTGTTGTAGGGGAAACGAGGAATGTTTCAGATGCAAGAATTACTAGTATACATTTTCCTGTTCTATGTTACTTTGCAATATTTGCTAGTAGATGCTTAATTGGTCGCGGGAATAGTGGAAATCTTAGTCCTCCTGATATTGCCATTTTGCGCCATGCTTTGTTTCATGATACAACTTTCAGTTTAGGCGCTATTATTGCTAAACGATTAAGTCTGAAACGTACAAAGGGCCCCATCTTCGGTGGCATCGTTGCTTCGCGCCTTGCTGCACACTTTGAGATACCTATTAGGCATTATGGGAAAGAGGAAAAGTTGTTGCCCCCTGTTTTTCTATATTATAAGAGTATGGTAGCACATGACTTTATTGTTAAAAATAAGAAGAAACTGCTGTATAATTTGATATTTGGTAAAACTCATTGTGAGGTTATTACCTTGCCTACACCCTCTTTGTTTAATATACTTTCAGGCACGTACCTCATCTTTCCAGAGGCCATCTATGCATACTGGAGTCTGACACAAGTTCCAGAGGCTAAGCCTGAGCCACCACTTGACCCTTATCGATAGTCTGTTTATCAGTGGGATCCGGAGGAGATCGCCAACCAGTGGCACCCAGAGGACACTCCTCCGTACACAGGAGAGAGTAGCTTCGATCCGTGGCCCTAGACCAACTTAGGCCAAAAGCCTAAGCTTGGGTTAGTATGTATTTCTCACCGACATTACATTCATGTTCACACTCTCATGCCAGTTGTCGGTGCTCATACTTTTTCATTGTACTCTCCATGCTAGTTTATTTTCTGTTTTGAGCCTTCTTCTTGTGTGTTTGAAAAACCTTAAGAAAAACCAAAAAAATTGGCTAGTTTACTTTCCATGCCTGTAGTAGTAATAATTAAAAGAAAACCCAAAAAAGAATTCTTGTTCTTCTTTTGCTTGTTGGGAGCTTTCCCATGTAAATAGTTTTATTTCCTTTCTTTTCTTTCGGGGTCGAGAGGACAAGACCATAATGAAAATGTTGAAGTGGCTCTTATATGCATTATTGTAGATTTAACAAAGAGCCCATATTACCTTGTCTTCTCCTGTGTATTAAATGCTTGTAGATTCCAGCTTAGTCGAATGCATGTGCACTATTATTATTATCCACACCGTTCGGTCGTGCGAGTGAAAGGAAATAATGACGATATATGATGGACTGATTGAGATGAGAAAGCTGGTATGAACTCGACCTATCTTGTTTTTGTAAATATGATTAGTTCATCGTTCCTAATTCAGCCTATTATGAACGAAAGATGTTTGCATGACAATTAGAGATTATAGTTTCTCATGCCATGCTTAATTAGCTAGGAGTTTATAATGGTTTACCTTGCGTGCCAACATGCTATTAAAATGGTTGTGATGTGGTATGATAGGGTGGTATCCTCCTTTGAACGATTCAAGTGGCTTGACTTGGCACATGTTCACGCATGTAGTTGAAACAAAATCAACATAGCCTCCACAATATTTATGTTCATGGTGAATTATATCCTACTCATGCTTGCACTCAGTGTTGATTAATTTTAATACATGTTCATGACTGTTGTCGCTCTGTAGTTGGTCGCTTCCCAGTCTCTTTCTAGCCTTCACTTGTACTAAGCGGGAATACTGCTTGTGCATCCACTTCCATAAACCCCAAAGTTATTCCATATGAGTCCACCATACCTTCCTATATGCGGTATTTACCTGTCGTTCCAAGTAAATTTGTATGTGCCAAACTCTAAACCTTCAAATGAAATTCTGTTTTGTATGCTCGAATAGCTCATGTATCAACTAGGGCTCTCTATATCTTCCATGCTAGGTGGATTATTCTCACGATGAGTGGACTCCACTCATCATTCGCGAGAAAATGGCCGGTAACCGAGATGCCCAGTCCCATGATCAAATCAAAATAATTGCAAACAAAACTCCCCCAGGACTGTTGTTAGTTGGAGGCACCTGTTGTTTCGGACAAGCCATGGATTTATGTTTGTTGGTGGTGGGAGAGTATAAACTTTACCATTTTGTTTGGGAACCGCCTATAATGTGTGTAACATGGAAGGTATCGAGATCTCTTGGTTGTTATGTTGACAATTAAAGTATGCCACTCAACATATTATTTATCTCTATTTCAAAACTCGAGCTCTAGCACCTCTATAAATCCCTGCTTTCCTCTGCGAAGGGCCTATCTATTTACTTTTATGTTGATATCATCCTCTTATTAAAAAGCACCAGTTGGAGAGCATCGCTGTCATTTGCATGCATTATTATTAATTTACATTGAGTAGGACTATGACTGAATCTCTTTTACCATTAATTACAATGTCTAGTCAGTACTTGATCTTCAGAGGTGCTCTGCATTTATGTTTTGCAGTCTCAGAAAGGGCTAGCAAGATACCATCTTGTTATATCATATTATGATTGTTTTGAGAAAGTGTTGTCATCCGAGATTTATTATTATTGCTCGCTAGTTGATTATGCCATTGATATGAGTAAACATGATACCTAAGTGTTATTGTGAATATGGTTAGTTCATAATCTTTGCTAAAAACTTGAATGCTGGTTTTACATATTTACAACAACAAGAGCAAACAGAGTTTGTAAAAGTTTTTCTTAATCACTTTCAGTTTGTCAACTGAATTGCTTGAGGACAAGCAAAGATTTAAGCTTGGGGGAGTCGATACGTCTCCAACATATCTACTTTTCCAAACACTTTTGCCCTTGTTTTGGACTCTAACTTGCATGATTTGAATGGTACTAACCCGAACTAACGCTGTTTTCAGCAGAATTGCCATGGTGTTATTTTTGTGCAGAAATAAAAGTTCTTGGAATGACCTGAAACTTCACGGAGATTATTTTTGGAATTAATAAAAAATACTAGCAAAAGAATCAACACCAGGGGGGCACACCCTATCCACAAGGGTGGAGGCCGCGCCCCCTGCCTCATGGGCCCCCTGAGGCTCCACCGACGTCAACTCCAACTCTATATATTCACGTTCGGGGAGAAAAAAACAGAGAGAAGGATTCATCGTGTTTTACGATATGGAGCCGCCGCCAGGCCTCTCTCTCGGGAGGGCTGATCTGGAGTCCGTTTGGGGCTCCGGAGAGGGGAATCCGTCGCCGTCGTCATCATCAACCTTCCTCCATCACCAATTTGATGATGCTCACCACCGTGCGTGACTAATTCCATCGTAGGCTTGCTGAACGGCGATGGGTTGGATGAGATTTATCGTTTAATCGAGTTAGTTTTGTTAGGGTTTGATCCCTAATATCCATTATGTTCTGAGATTGATGTTGCTATGCTTGATGCTTGTCACTAGGGCCCGAGTGCCATGGTTTCAAATATGAACCTATTATGTTTTCATGAATATATATGAGTTCTTGATCCTATTTTGCAAGTCAATAGTCACGTACTATGTGTTATGATCCGGTAACCCTGAAGTGACAATAATCGGGACCACGCCCGGTGATGACCGTAGTTTGAGGAGTTCATGTATTCACTAAGTGTTAATGCTTTGGTTCGGTACTCTATTAAAAGGAGGCCTTAATATCCCTTAGTTTACAATAGGACCCCGCTGCCACGGGAGGGTAGGACAAAAGATGTCATGCAAGTTCTTTTCCATAAGCACGAATGATTATATTCGGAATAAATGCCTACATTACATTGATGAACTGGAGCTAGTTTTGTGTCACCCTATGTTATAACTGTTGCATGAGGAATCGCATCCGACGTAATTATCCATCATTGATCCATTGCCTACGAGCTTTTCACATATTGATCTTTGCTTAGTTTCTTTTTCGTTGCCATTGTTACAATTACTACAAAGTTGCCACTGTTACCGTTACTTCCATACTACTTTGCTACTAAATACTTTGCTGCAGATATTAAGTTTTCCAGGTGTGGTTGAATTGACAAATGATCTGCTAATACTTGAGAATATTCTTTGGCTCCCCTTGTGTCGAATCAATAAATTTGGGTTGAATACTCTACCCTCGAAAACTATTGCGATCCCCTATACTTGTGGGTTATCAATGGCCAGGGGCGGTGCCCAACACGGTGGTGCAGTGAGGTCGAGGGGAGGGCGGAGGCAGGGGACTGGGCCGGTGGTCGCTGGCGTTTCGAGGAAGATCGTAACACTGACTGGCTGGAGGTAGATGAAGGCGATCTGCCCGTTCTTTGTACATCGAACGGTGTAGAAAAAATTGACTGACCTATTTGTTTTTAGTCGACTGTTATTTTCATAGGACCACACCTTGTGGTGTGCTGGAGGAGCATCTGCATTTCCCAGCCATCCCTGTGCTCATATTTCAATACCCTAGAATCTAGTAATTTCGTGTGCCATGCATGTTGTAGAGCTATCATATGTCTCCCATCATTTATTTCTTACCGACCTGCTATCTGCTACCTTTACACTGTACTTCTTGTGCACACACTCCACCCATACTCACACTATTGTTTTTTTATGCATGGATATTTCAGACTCTGACGCAGTGTTGATGAATACAAAAAAGAAAAGACAGAAGTCGCTCCAGTGTAATTTGAAGATAAGCACTAAGCGTCTCAACGCTCTAAAGGGTGCAGTGCTAGCAGATGGAGATAGTAAACGTAGCACTGCAGTTGATGATCTCAATTGCCACACACAACCATCCCAGGTGCTTGCTTTAACTTCACGCTGTCAAATGTGGTTGCATGTTGCATATGGTGTCTAGCTTGTATTGCTTCCAATTTGGTTAAATTGCATCAGCTTACTTTACACATTATACCTTTGGTAATGACATGCCTTCCTGTTTTTGATACACACTACATATGTTTATTAACCATGTTCATACATCAAATTAATGCTCTTTTTATCCCTCATCAATCACTTATGACGAGACAGTCACCCCAGTGGGTTACTGTGAGACGCGCTACTCGTTTAAAGAGTGCAGTGTCATCCTCTCCACATGCTTCTCAAGAAACAGCAAGGCTAAATGAAGATAGTTAACGTAGTTCTCTAGTTGATGACCGCAATTCCCCCACACCACCATCGCAGGTGCTTGCTCTTACATGGCGGTGTGATATGTGGTTGCATGTTGCATATGGTGTCGACCTTGTAATGCTTCTAATTAGGGTAAATTGCATCTGCTTAGTTAACACATTATACATGTGAATATGACATGTGTTCCTGTTTTTGGTACATAATACGTCTTTCTATTAACCTTGTTCGTAATGAAACTCCTTTTCTTGTGTATCCCTCATCAATCACTTCTGACGAGACACCTTCAAGTTGACAGTGTAATATTGGTTGCATCTTGTATATCATTTCAAACATGTATTGCCTCTAATTTGTTGAAGTGCCACTTATAATGAGACACATCTAACTTGGTAGAGTGATTTTGGTTGGATCTTTCATATGGTGTCTAGATTGCATTGCTTCCAATTTGTTGAAATGCCATCTGCTTAGCGTTTTTCGTACATATTCCATCCTCCTACAATGTGGTTGCCATACATAAAAGTTGTGTTCGTCAATATCATGCATCAACGAATTTGTGAGTGCGAATTTTATTCCTTTTTCTTGTGTGTTTACTTGACAAGGAAAAATCTAAAAGGACGAAGGCACAGAATAATGGTGGTCCTCTGGAGCAACCGAAACAGATAATCTTTGCAGATTCTCCTGCTACTCCTACTGTAGTGCAAGTTCCAAATCTCATCTCCCCTACTCCACAACCCCAGGTGCTTGCTCTAACATGGCAGTGTGATATCTGGTTGCATGTTGCATATGGTGCCTAGCTTATATTGCTCCTAATTTGTTAAATTGCATCTCCTTAGCTTACACATTATACATATGAATATGAAACGCCTTCCTATTTTTGGTACATACTACATCTGCCTATCACACCATGTTCTTACATCAAACTATTGTTCTTGTGTATCTGCATCTATCGCTTATGATGAGACAGTCACACCCGTGGGTTAGTATGAGACGCGCTACTCTTATAAAGAGTGTGGTTTCATCCTCTCCACATGATTCTCATGAAACAAAAGGCTAAATGAAGATATTGAACGTAGCTCTATACTTGAAGACCGCACTTCCCCTACACCACCATCGCAGGTGCTTGCTCTAACTTCGCAGTGTGATATGTGGTTGCATGTTGCATATGGTGTCTAGCTTGTAATGCTTCTAATTAGGGTAAATTGCATTTGCTTAGTTTACACATTATACCTGTGAATATGACATGCCTTCCTATTTTTGGTACACACTACATCTATGTGTTAACCATGTTCTTACGTGAAACTAGCTCTCTTCTGTATCCTGTATCAATCACTTACGATGAGACACCTTTATTCATTGCATATTGCATATTATTTCTAGCCTGTTGCGATGTATTGCTTCTAATTTGGTCAAATACATTTGTTAGGCCACCCTTTTAATTTGGCAGAGTGATATTGGTTTGATCTTTCAGATGGTTTCTAGCTTGCATTGCTTCTAACTAGTTCAAAGACATTGTGCTTAGTTTACACTTTATACATCATACATGTCAATATGTCATGCCATCCTGTTTTTCATACATATTCCATCCTCCTATCATGCGGTTTTCTTACATGAAAGTAGTGCTCGTCAGTATCATGCATCAATGAGTTCTGAAGAGCAAATTTTATTCCTTTTTCTTGTGGGTTTGACTTGACAAGGCAAAATCAAAAAAGAGGAAGGAAAAGAGTAAGGAAGGCGATGATGGCGGTCCTCTACAGCAACGTAAACGGAGCATCTGAAATGTGATATCTGGTTGTACTGCTAGTGCATTACAAGTTCCAAGTCTCCGCTCCCCTACTCCACCATCCAAGGTGGTTGCTCTAACTTGGCAGTGTGATATCTGGTTGCATGTTGCATATGGTGCCTAGCTTGTATTGCTCCTAATTAGTGTAAATTGCATCTGCTTAGCTTACACATGATACGTGTGAATATGACACACTTTCCTGTTTTTGGTACATACTATATCTATCTATCACACCATGTTCTTACATGAAACTACTCTTCTTGTGTATCCTGCGTCAGTCACATATGATGGGAAACCTTTAAGTTGGTAGTGTGATATTGGTTTGCGTCTTGAATAGGATTTCTAGCATGTAGTGCTTCTAGTTTGATGAACGCCACGTATGACGAGACAGTTTTAACTTGGCAGAGTGATATTGATTGCACCCTCCATATGGTGTCTAGCTTGCAGTGCTTCTACTTTGTTGAAGTGCCTTCTGCTTAGTTACCACATCATAGGTGTGAATATGTCAAGTCGTCCAGTTTTTCGTACATATTCCATCCTTGTCGTGGTCGGCGGACGATAGATGCCAAGGGATGGCTAAAGAGAGGAGGAGGCTCGAGGGCGCTGGTGGACTCTAGAGGCGAGGTTGGCATAAGCGGGCGCGGGACGCCGGACATACCCAGGTTCGGGGTTCTCCGGAGAGATAATACCCCTAGTCCTGCCGAGTGTAGTTGGATGATCGATAGTACAATGTTTCTCTTGGAGCTGTATGGAGGAGGAAGGAAGCTGGCCAAGGCTTGGGCTGCTCCTTCTCTCCGGTGTTGCTGTTTTGTGGCTAGTCCTATGCTTGCTTTTCTCTCCTATGTGTTTTCTGCTTGCCCTCTCGCTCGCCCCCCGTAGGATCGTGGGCTCCCGGGCGGTTTTATAGTCCAACCCCCCGGGGGTACAATGGTAACGTTACAAGTCGGTGGGTCCGTATTGTCGGTGTCCGGGGACCCGGGCTGGGTCCCGCAGAGGGCTTGTGGTTCGCCGGGTTCCCCTAGGTGCGGGCCCCGCATGCCTAGGGTGATTGTGCGCCGTCTTGTCGATCGTCAGGGCGTGGCCGAGTCGAGTCGCGTACAGTGCTCTCCGTCAGGTTGCCGCTTGCTGTCGTTAGCGGTGAAGGCGGGGACACTGTAGCCACGCCGGCCCTGGTCAGCGGTTAGGTGAGGGGCACTGTTGCCATGTTCCTGCTGACCAGAGGCATGGGCAGGGCACTGTTGCCTCAGTCATCGTTGATTGAAGTCTCATCTCCATCATACGCCCTGGATGGGATGGGAGTTGACCCACGGCTGGATTGCGTAGCACGCCATGGGTGGCGCTGGCTTGTTGAGGAGGCTTTGGCCGTGCCGGGTTCGACTGTCTTGCGCTAGTCGTTGGGGCCGAGTCGACGTGTCTTGCCGGGTCGGCTAGTCTGGCCGGCTTGCGGGGCTTGGCCGGGTCGAGCGACCCGGCCAAGCGCGTGCCGGTATTGAGGGGCGGTGCCAACCCCATTGTTTTTTGAAGAGGATCCGGGTTCCGTTGCCTACCCGGGTTCCATCCCCCCGACAGTAGTCCCCGAAGCTGTGAAGGTCCGCCCTCTTCGGATGAGGCGGGCCTTCGCAGTTTCCCCCTTAAGCAAGGTGGATTCTGCGAGCGCCGGGTCCAACAACACCCACTATGTGCCGGTTTTCTCGGAAACCGAATCATGGCATCCCGGCCGTGGCGGGGACCGAGAAGTCCGCCGAATCATGGGGCAATCCCTCAGGCTTTGCGCGGGCGCCACGTGGTGCCCGGAAGTCGGAGGGGCCTGATAGGCCACGCGCGTGACGGGACCGTGCGACGGGCTAGGGCCCACCGCCGCGCGCCCTCGGCCTAAGCGCGTGGATTTATTGCGGCGTCCGGGGGCCGGTTGCTCTTCCCCGGGCAGTTACTGCGCGTGTACGTGCGCACTTATTGCGGGTAGTGGAACGGGCATGTGGAGACGATCCCATTTCCCCACTTTCCCACGTTCAAACCAAGGGTTATAAATCAGGGGGCAGGGGGCGGCGGACATTATTCTCGCTCGCGCCCTCCTGTCCCTTTGCTATCGCTCCGCTCTTTGCAACTGACGCACTGCGGCGCCCGCTGCTCCGAGCAGAACTCCTTCGCCGTCCATCTTCCTTCTTCTTCCTATGATCATGTCGCTGCCATCGGGCTCCTGGATGGGTTCGAATATCACCTTCGAGGACATCACCCATCTCCGGGCGATGCGGCGCCTGCCGCGGGAGACGGACGTCGGCGTCCGCCTGCCGCGCGGCGAGCAGAGGCCTCAGCCCGAGGGGCAGGAGCGCGTGGTCTTCCTCACGCACTTCGAGCACGGGTTCGGAGTGCCGGCGAGCACCTTTTTTCGCGCGTTCCTGGAGTTCTTCGGGCTCCAGCCGCATCATGTTGGCGCCGGCGCCATCGTCCAGCTCTCCGGCTTCGTCACCCTCTGCGAGGGGTACCTAGGGGTCGAGCCTACGATCGACCTCTGGGCGCGCTTCTTCTCCTTGAAGCAGCAGGGCCCGTCGGCCGGGGAGTTCGCCAATTGCGGCGCCGCCGTCATCTTGAAGCGGTCGGGGGTGAATTTCCCCAAGATCCCGCTGGAGGATTCTGCCAAGAAGTGGCAGTACTCCTTCTTCTACGTCCGCAACCTTGGTGCGGATCGCATCAACTTTCCGGCCTTCGCCATCGCACCGCCACGGGCGAAGACGAACTGGGGCTACTCGCCCAGGCGCCCGTCGCAGGAGATCGTCAATCTCTGCGAGCGGGTGACGGTGATGAGGACGCAGGAGGGGCTCACCGGCACCGACCACCTCGCCGCGTTCATCATGCGCCAGGTCCTTCCGCTTCAGGGGCGCTCCTGCCTCATCGGTGAAATGGTCGGCCTTGAAGACCCCAACCGCATTTGGTCGACGCGGCTGTCCGCCGAGCAGATCGCGCGCGGCATGAATGACATCTCCAAGGCCAACCTTGGGGAGGACTGGCAGTTCGGCAAGGCGTCGTACAGCCAGGCGAACCCGGCGCCGCAGGTGAGTGCCTGGTCTTCTTACTTTGCTGCCGCGCACTTTCTCATCCGTCCTAACGCGACATGGGGGGTACTTCTGAACGCGATTCGGCATCCTTACGCCCGGGCCCGTCGCAGGTGGCGCTGGTGGCGCCAGAGGAGCCCGCGGCTCATGGCGGGGAGGAGGAGGCCGAGTCCGATGCCGGCGCTGGGCGTCGCGCGGGTAAGTCTCGTGTTTATCTTCATGTGTCTTGAATTGCTGACCGCGGCACGGAACGGTCGGTGCTGACGCCAGTTGTCGATGTAGTGGCGTTGGGCGGGGGAGGCGGCGACGCGGGCGGGCCGGGTCCTCGCATGGGGCGGCGCCGAGCCGCCCGCATGGGAAAGACAGCGTCGCGCCGCGACCCCGGGCCCCGAAGCGCACGGTGGATCCGGCCGGGGCCGGCAGGCCGGCCAAGAGGAAGCGCGGCGGCGGGCACGGGAGGCTAACCCCGGGCCAGGTCTTGGCGGGGTAAGCTTCATCTCTCGTTTGCGTTCAGATTGTTTTTTCTTGAGCTAGTCTTGTTTCTTTTCTGCTCATTCTGCCTTCTTCTCCAGGTCGCCAATCGCGCAGGCGAGGGCAGCGGCGGAAGCCGCGGCCGCCGAGGGGGCCGGGTTCCACAGGAGCCGGTCCGACCTCGCCGACCAGGCTGAGGTGGAGGGACGGGCCGACTCGGACCTCGGCCTGGATCCGAACGACGCCGAAGCCTTGGCCTGGCGGGACAGGAACCGGGCCGAGGCGGAGCTGGAGGCGGCGTCGGTCCGTGCTTGGACCGACGCGGCGGCGGCATGGGCGCGAGCCGGCACGGAGCCGGCCTGGCGCGAGAGGCCGGAGGGCACGGTGGTGGCGGCGACGGTCTTAGAGCCGTCGTCGGTGAGGGAGCTAGGCCGTGGAGGCCGGGCTAAGGTGGTGATCCCCGACCGGGAGGTCGTGGAGGTGGCGGACGACACCCCGCCGCGGGCCGACGTGGTCGAGCGAGCGGGCACTGATGGTGGTGGAGGCGGCGTCATTTTGGAAGAGACGCTGCGGGCGGCGGTGTCGGAGGCGCCGCCGGTTTTGGAGGAGGCACTGCGGGCGGTGGTGCTGGAGGCCACCCCTGCACCTGGGCCGGAGACGGGGACGCAGGGCATCCCGGCGTCCGGGTCGTCGTCGGTGCTGGGAGGAGCGTCGGAGGAGGTGCTGGCCGCGTCGCGAGCGGCCAGCGGGGAGGACGCCTTGGTGCCCCGGCAGGGAGGGCGCCGAGCTGCCGTGCCGCAGCCGGCGCGGAGCGGGGGTACAGTTGTCTTTGGGCCTCAGACCCAGGAGGAGGCGGCGCTGGACGCCGTCAGTCGCCGCTTGCGAGGCCGGATGGAACGGCTCGAGGCCTTCGCCCAGGCCGAGGTGGAGCGGACGCGCGACCTGGAGCGCGCCGTTCTGGTAAGTCTTCTTGTAATTTCGCCCAGGCCGTTCGGGCCAACTACGTAGTAGTTGGGTCGAATCATTAGAGTGTTGGCTTTGTTCTGATTTCTACTTTCTTCAGCATCTCGACGCCTTCCGGGTCACCGCCTACAATCGTCTCCTGGGCAAGCACCGAGAGCTCATGAAGCAGCTTGCCGCCAAGGAGGAGGAGCTCCGCGTCGCCGCAGGTATTCTTGTGCTCTTTTGTAGTGGGGGCGCGCTAGCGCACCCACTGGGTGTAGCCCCCGAGATTCGGGCCAACTATGTAACAGTTGGGCGAAATCTTAAGTCTTGCTTTTTTCTTCTGCTGAGTCCTTCTTTTTCGCAGCCGAGGTGCTGTCCCGGTGGACTCGTCTGCTCCGGGCCGGTCATCACTACGACCGGCTCGTTGCCGACACCGGCCGTCTTGGCGTCGAGGCGGCGTAGGCGAGGGCGGAGGCGGCCGCGGCTCGGCGGTCTCTCGACAAGGCCAACCTGCTGCATGAGCAGCTAGCGGGTCACAAGAGCCGCCTTGAGGCCGAGGTGGAGCTCCTTAAGGCGGAAGCCGCCAAGGTGGCAGAGGTGCAGTAGGCCCTAGTGGAGGTGGACCAGCAGCGCGGCCAGCTGGCCGACGACAAGGCCCGGCTCCAGGCCGAGGTGGATCGCCTGCGGGGGAAGGTCACCACGGCTGAGGGGCCCTGCCAAGACGAGGCCCGTCGCCGCGAGGCGGCCAAGAAGGCGGCCGAAGACAAGGACGCCGAGCTGAATGCGGCCCTTGCCAAGGCGGCCGATCTGGAGAAGGCGCTCGAGGAGCGCGACCGCGCCATCGAACGGGAGCGGCGTGGTACGTTGGTTGAGGTGCAGCACTTAGAAGAGTCCTTCTCCAGTAAGTGCTTTTTCTTGTCGTTTGCCGGGTCGGGATCCGGCCTTTCTTCCTTGTTGTTCTTCTTCTAACTCGCTTCTTCCTTTGCGGCAGGGGCCTTCCCGGAGACGCAGCGGCTGGCGCCATCCCGGAGATGCAGCGGCTGGCGGAGGAAGCCGTCCGCTATCAGCGCGACCCGACCGGCGTCGTTGGGTCCGAGACGGATCCGCGGGTGGCCTGGACCTTCCCGGAGATCATCGCCGCCGCTGAGGCCTGCCTGCAGGTCCTGCGAACGCAGTTGGGGCGGCTGTCCCAGGCCAGCACCGCAATGACGGCGGTCCTATGGCCGGACTCCGTCCAACCGAGCAGCTTCTCGCGCCTGGCGCATTGGTTGGACATGGGGCCGGACCGGCTTGGTGAGTGGCGCGTCTCCGCCGCTCGTGCCGGTGCTGAAATGGCGCTCCGGTTTGCGCTGTCCTGGCATCCGGACCTGCAGCTAGACGCGTTGATGGGCCAGCGGGCCGGTTCGGAGCAGCTCTTGCAGGAGCAAGCCGGCCGGATCGCCTCCCGGGCCAGCTACATCGCCGAGTTCGCCTTCCAAGATGAGTTCCATCCGGAGCGGACGGAAGACGGCAGGGCCGTGGACGGCGACGACTACGGCTTGCTCCTCCACGATTCGGATGGGAGCTCGGAGGAGACGGGCATCTACCGCGACGCGGGTGCTGAGGAGGACACCGGCGCCTCGCTGGACCCGGAGGCTGCCAGGGGAGAGCCGTCGACGTCGCGACGCGGCGCTGGAGATGCCTGAGACACTTTGTGTAAAATCTGTTAAATAGCAGGTCCACCAACCCTCTGGGGGTTTTAGGGTGTAATGAACTCGGGCTGTGGGCCTTTTCTTAAATACTTGTGTAGATGTCGTGGGTGCTTTTGCTTTTTGCCTTCCGTTTTTTGGACCGATTTCATGCGCTTTTCCTTTCTCAAACTCCCCCCCCCCCGGCGAGTCAGACGGCCGAGGCTCCGGTCCGTGACAAGGAGTTTGGTTCTTTGAGAGGAGCGCGCGGGACTTGGGTCCCTCGAAATGTTGAGTGCGAGCGAAACACCCATTGGGCCGGCTGGCGGCAATCCGGCGAAGCCGGTTGGCGAGCAGCCGGTCGTGCGGCTGTTCATTTGATGAATGGTGGGTCGGGTTGATCGACCCGGCAACCTTTGACTTAGTGTATGAAGCATAAAGGAGCTTTGGCCCGTTGTGCTTGCCAGCCGATAGCCAAAGCTGGATCTGTGGCTTTAGGGCGAAGTGGGGGACCGCGGCATCCTAACTTTATCAGGAATCACCAAGTAAGGCGGCGGGGTGGTGACCGAGCCGGCCAGCCCCCGAGCCCCCGGGTCGAGCGAGTCGAACCAGTGGCGGGGTTCAGTGGTATAGTGATGCAAGAAAATAGGGACACAATAAATTGGTCGACAAAAGGCAGCCCCCGAGTCTCGTTCGGGGACCCCATAGTTTCATGCGTTTACAAAAGGCGACGATACATACGCTCGTGCGGCTAACTGTAAGACGGGCGGAGGAGTTCCGCGTTCCACGGCCGGGTCATTTATTCACCGGCGGTGTCCTTGTTGCTCTTCCTTGACTTGTGTGCGTTGATGAGGTAGTAGGCGTTGCGGTCGCGCAAGGCCCTGCTCACGATGAATGGTCCCTCCCATGGAGGGGACAGCTTGTGCTGGCCTGCCTGCTCTTGGACGAGTTGGAGGACGAGGTCGCCCTCGCGGAATGCGAGGGGCTTCATCTTCTTGCTGTGGTAGTGCCTCAGGCCTTGCTGGTAGATGGCCGAGCGACTGAGCGCCAGGAGGCGTGCTTCTTCGAGCAGGTCGACGCCATCTTCGCGGGCTTCTCTGGCTATGGCTTCGGTGTACATTGTGACGCGCGGCAATTCGAACTCGACGTCGGTCGGGATGACGGCTTCGGTTCCGTAGACGAGGAAGAACAGGGTGAACCCGGTCGACCGATTCGGCGTGGTGCATAGACTCCAGAGAACGGCTGGCAACTCGTCAAGCCAGCTGCCAGGTGAGCGGATGAGTGGCTCGAGGAGTCGCGGCTTGACGTCGGACAGGATGAGTCCATTGGCCCGCTCGACCTACCTGTTGGACTGCGGATGCACAACGGAGGCCAGGTCAAGGCGGACGCCGGAGACGGAGCAGTATTGCTCGAGCGCGCCCTTGGCGAAGTTGGTGCCGTTGTCGGTGACGATGCTGTTCGGCATGCCGTAGCGCACCGCTATGTCCTTGATGAACCGGACGGCTGTTGGCCCGTCCAGTTTCTTGATTGGTCTTGCCTCGATCCACTTGGTGAATTTGTCCACTGCCACCAGCAAGTGCGCCATGCCGCCTCGAGCGGTTTTGAAGGGTCCCACCATGTCGAGTCCCCAGACCGCGAAGGACCAAGCGATCGGTATGGTGCGGAGTGCTGACACCGGCTGGTGGCTGCGTTTGCTGAAACGCTGGCAACCCTCAAACTTGAGGATGAGCGACTCGGCATCTTGGAGGGCTGTGGGCCAGTAGAAACCGTGGCGGAACGCCTTGGCCACCAGGGATCGTGATGCGGCGTGGTGCCCACACTCGCCCTGATGTATGTCAAGGAGGATGTCGATGCCCCGTTCCTGCTCGATGCAGCGCTGGAACATGCCGGTGGAGCTGCGCTTGACGAGCTCGCTGTTGATGATTCTGTAGGCGGACGCCCGGCGCTGCACTTGCCAAGCTTTGGTCTCGTCCATGGGGAGAACCCCGTTCTCCAAAAATTCTGATATTGGGAGGGCCCAAGATGGAGCCGTAACCATGACGAACACGGCCACCAGGGTGGGTTCCGAGTCGGCAGCCCCCGAGCCGGGTTGAGCAGCCCCCGGGTCGGGGATGGCGACGGCCGGGTCCGGGGCGATGGTGGCCCGGTCGAGCTGAGCAGCCCCTGGCCCGGGTTCAGCAGTCCCCGGGCCGGGTTGAGGTGCGGCCGGGTCGTCTGGAACGTGGATGGACTCGGAGTCCGGCGATGGCTTGACGGACGGCTTGCACAGGTGCTCAAGGGAGACGCCAGACGGGATGGCTTGTCGTGACGAGGCGATCTTGGCGAGCGTCTCGGCTGCTTCGTTCTCCGTGCGCGGGATGTGGAGGAACTCGCAGCCCTCAAAGGATCCGGACAGCTTCTGGACGAGGAAGCGGTAGCTTGCCATGTTGGAGTCGTGGGCGTCCCATTCGCCGGAGCACTGCTGCACCACTAGGTCCGAGTCGTCGTAGCACAGGATGCGCCGGATGCCGAGTTCCTTGGCAAGCCGTAGACCGCGCACAAGGGCTTCGTACTCGGCGACGTTGTTGGAGGCGGCGAAGTGGATCTGGAGCGCGTAGTGGAGCCGGTCGCCCTTCGGGGACGACAGTACGATGCCGGCCCCCAAGCCGAGTCGAATCTTGGACCCGTCGAAGTGCATGCGCCAATGCGTCGAGTCGGGAGGTGGCGGCAAGTACTGGGTCTCGGTCCAGTCGACGAGGAAGTTGGCCAGGGCTTGAGACTTGATCGCGGTGCGGGGCTCATAGAGGATGGTGTGGCCGGCTAGCTGGATCGCCCACTTGGCAACCCAGCCAGAGGCATCCCGGCACCCGATGATTTCTCCGATAGGCGCCGTGCTGACCACGGTGACAACGTGCTCTTGGAAATACTGCTTCAGCTTCTTGGCGGTGAAGTACACGCCATAACACATCTTCTGGTAGTGCGGGTAGTTCTGCTTGGAGATGGAGAGCACCTCGCTCAGGTAGTAGACTGGGCGCTGGACGGCTTGGATCTTGCCCTTCTCTGGTCGCTCGACCACCAGCACCGTGCTGACCGCCCGCGAGGTCGCGGCTACGTAGAGCAACAGCGGCTCCTTGTCGGTCGGCGCGGCCAGGACTGGTGCGGTGGAGAGCATGCGCTTGAGGTCTTGGAAGGCCTCGTCTGCCTTGCCGTTCCATTCGAACGGGCTCGTCTTCTTCATCAGCTGGTACAAGGGTACCGCCCTCTCACCCCGCCAGCTTAGAAACCGGCTGACCGAGGCCAAGCATCCGGTGAACTTCTGGACATCGCGCAGCCGAGCCGGCTTGCGCATGCGCTCGATGGCCTTGATCTTCTCCGGGTTCGCCTCAATGCCGCGTTCCGAGACGAGGAAGCCGAGTAGCTTTCCGGCTGGGACACCGAAGACGCATTTTTCCGGGTTAAGCTTGACCTTGTATTCGCGGAGGTTGGCGAAGGTTTCCTTCAAATCGTCGAGGAGCATGAGGTGCTTCTTGGTCTTACCACGATGCCGTCCACGTATACGTGGATATTGCGGCCGAGTTGCGGCAGCAGGCATTTCGGCATGCAGCGCTGGAAGGTGGCGCCGGCGTTCTTCAAGCCGAACGACATGGTGATGTAGCAATACGCCCCAAAGGGCGTGATGAAGGACGTCTTCAGGGCGTCGGCCGGGTCCAACTTGATCTGGTGGTAGCCGGAGTAAGCGTCTAGGAAGGACAGGAGCTCACACCAGGCGGTCGAGTCGATGACTTGGTCGATCCGCGGGAGGGCGAATGGATCCTTGGGACGGGCCTTGTTGAGGCTGGTGTAGTCGATACACATGCGCCATGTCTTGTTCTTCTTCAGGACGAGGACTGGATTGGCCAGCCACTCGGGGTGAAACACTTCCATTATGAAGTCGGCCGCCAAAAGCTTGGCGACCTCTTCACCAATGGTAATTCTCTTCTCTTCAGAAAATCGTCGTAGGGGTTGACGGACAGGCTTGGCGTCCTTGCGGACGTGTAGTTTGTCCTCGGGATACCCCGCATGTCCTTGGGGGTCCATGCGAAGATATCCCGATTCTCACGGAGGAAGTCGACGAGCTCGCCTTCCTATTTGCTGTCGAGGCGGGCGCCTATGACAACGTACTTGCTGCAGCTGGGGTCTTCTGGGTTGAGCTTCACTTTCTTGGTCTCCTTGGAGGGCTTGAAGGCAGCCTCGTCGGCCGGGTCCGGGGTCGGGATCGACGCGGCGGAGGCCTCGCCTGCCAGGGCAACGATCTGGTCGAGCAGGCGCCGCTCCTCGGCAATGACCAGCGACTCGGCCAACTTGGCGCCGTCACGGGCGCACTTCAGGGACTTGCGGTAATCGCCGATGATGGTGATGAGGCCCTTGGGACCCGGCATCTTCATCTTCAGGTACGCGTAGTGGGGAACCGCCATGAACTTGGTGAGCGCGGGCCGGCCCAGGAACGCGTGATACGCGCTGGACAGGTCCACCACCTCGAACCAGATTGGTTCGCGCCAGAAGTGGCTGCTGTCGCCGAAGAGGACATCTAGCCGGACCCGGCCAATGGGGGAGCAGGAGAGGCCGAGCACGATGCCGTGGAAGATCGTTCGGGTCGGCTCCAGGTCCTCGGCCTTGAGGCCGAGCTTGGTCATCGTGTCGCGGTAGAGGATGTTAATGCTGCTACTACCGTCGACGAGGACTCGGGAGAACTTGCATGTGCGTCGCGCGACGATGGTGGGGTTGAGGACGAGGGCGTAATCACCCGGGCTCGGCATGACTGCCGGGTGATCCTCCCGGGTCCAGGTGATCGGGCGATCCGACCAATGCATGAATTTCGGCTTGGCCGGGACGACGGTGTTCACCTCCTGCCGAAGGAGGCGCTCGCTGCGCTTGTCATCGCCGAGGCTGGTGAAGACGACGTAGGCCACGTTCTGGTCCGGGTAGGCGTCGTCGCGCATCGCGCCGCCAACTGGAGGCGGCGGTGGAGGCGGCTTTCCCGCGCCTGGAGCCGGAGCCGGAAGGGGCGGGACGTCGCCCCTCATGATGCGCTTGGTGATGGCGCACTGCCGAAGCGTGTGCGTGGAGGGTCTTGCGCCGCTGTGGTGCTTGCAGGGGGCGTCGAGCATCTGCTCGAAGCTCATGGTGGGTTGCCATGCCGTCTTGCCGGTTTGCCGGCGCTTCGCCGCCGGGTCCGCCGCGGGCTCGGTGGCCGCGACGAGCCGGTTGTCGTGACGCGGCGCCGGCTGGTCGGCCTTGCGCTTGTTGTTCTGGTAATGCTGCTGCCAGTTGCTTTCGCTGGCCGGCTTCGGAGGGGGAACCAGCTTCGCCTTGCCGGCTTCATCCAGTGCCACCTGGATCTTCATGGCGGACTCGTCGGTGTAGGGGAAGGGCCCCGTCTGTAGCATGCTCCTGGCCAGCTCCTCGAGCTGCCCCACGGTGGGCGCCAACTATCGTGGTGGGCACACGGCAAATGCCAAGGGATGGCTAAAGAGAGGAGGAGGCTCGAGGGCGCTGGTGGACTCCAGAGGCGAGGTTGGCATGAGCGGGCGTGGGACGCCGGACATACCCAGGTTCGGGGCTCTCCGGAGAGATAATACCCCTAGTCCTACCGAGTGTAGTTGGATGATCGACAGTACAATGTTGCTCCTGGAGCTGTATGGAGGAGGAAGGAAGCTGGCCAAGGCTTGGGCTGCTCCTTCTCTCCGGTGTTGCTGTTTTGTGGCTAGTCCTATGCTTGCTTTTCTCTCCTATGTGTTTTCTGCTTGCCCTCTCGCTCGCCGCCCGTATGATCGTGGGCTCCCGGGGGGTTTTATAGTCCAACCCCCCGGGGGTACAATGGTAACGTTACATGTCGGTGGGTCCGTATTGTCAGTGTCCGGGGACCTGGGCTAGGTCCCGCTGAGGGCTTGTGGTTCGCCGGGTTCCCCTAGGGGCGGGCCCCGCATGCCTAGGGGGACTGTGCGCTGTCTTGTCGATCGTCAGGGCTTGGCCGAGTCGAGTCGTGTATAGTGCTCGCCGTCAGGTTGCCGCTTGCTGTCGTCAGCGGTGAAGGCGGGGGCACTGTAGCCACGCTGGCCCTGGTCAGCGGGTAGGTGAGGGGCACTGTTGCCACGTTCCTGCTGACCAGAGGCATGGGCGGGCCACCGTTGCCTCGGTCATCGTTGATTGAAGTCTCGTCTCCATCATACGGCCTGGATGGGACGGGAGTTGACCCGCAGCTAGATTGCGTAGCACGCCATGGGTGGCGCTGGCTTGTTGAGGAGGCTTTGGCCGTGCAGGGTTCGGCTGTCTTGCACTAGTCGTTGGGGCCGAGTCGACGTGTCTTGCCGGATCGGCTAGTCTGGCCGGCTTGCGGGGCTTGGCCGGGTCAAGCGACCCGGCCAAGCGCGTGCCGGTATTGGGGGGCGGTGCCAACCCCGTTGTTTTTTGAAGAGGATCCGGGTTTCGTTGCCTGCCCGGGGTCCGTCCCCCCGACAATCCTCGTATCATGACTTTGCCTTTCATCAGAGTAGTGTTCGACAGTATCATGTATGAATAAATTTTGAAGAGGGAATTTTATTCCTTTTTCTTGTTGTTTTGACCTCACAATGCAAAATCAATAAAGCGGAAGGAAATTGGTAAGGCATTGGATGATGCTGGTCCTTCCGAGCAACTGAAATGGAGGGTCTCTACAGATTCTACTCCGCCATCCTCCCAACAAGATTCGCAAGACAACGCAAGGCTAGAGAGTCAACGTAGCTGTGTAGATGATGAGCACATCTCCCCTACTCCACCATCACAGGTGCTTGCTCTAACTTGGCACTATTATATATGGTTGCATGTTGCGTATGATGTCTAGCTTGTATTGCTTCTAACTTTGTTGAATTGCATCTGCTTACTTTACACATAATGCCTGTGAATATGACACGTGTTCCTGTTTCTAGAACATACTATATCTGATCACACCATGTTCTTACATCAGACTACTGTTCTTGCATATCCTGGATCAGTCACTTATGATAAGGCACCTTTAAGTCGCCACTGTGATATTGGTCTTGCACATGATTTCTAGCATGTACTGCTTCTAATGTGTTGAAACGCCAGACAGTTTGAACTTGGCAGAGTGATATTGGTTGCACCTTTCATATGGTGTCTAGCTTGCAGTGCTTCTAATTTGTTGAAATGCCTTCTGCTTAGTTACCACATCATAGGTGTGAATATGTCACGCCGTCTTCTTTTTCGTACATATTCCATCCTCGTATCATGTGTTTGCCTTTCATCCGAGTAGTGTTCGTCAGTATCATGCATGAATGAGTTCTGAAGAGCGAATTTTATTCCTTTTTCTTATCGGTTTGACTTCACAATGCAAAATCAATACAGCTAAAGGAAATTAGTCCGGCAGTGGATGAGGGTGGTCCTTCGGAGCAACTCAAATAAAGGGTCTCTACAGATTCTACTCCGTCATCCTACCAACAAGATTCGCAAGATAACACAAGGTTGGACAGTCAACGTAGCTGTGTAGATGATGAGCACATCTCCCCTACTCCACCATCACAGGTGCTTGCTCTAACTTGGCACTATTATATGTGGTTGCATGTTGCGTATGATGTCTAACTTGTATTGCTTCTAACTTTGTTGAATTGCATCTGCTTACTTTACACATAATGCCTGTGAATTATGACACCTGTTCCTGTTTCTAGAACATACGTGTAGATGATGAGCACATCTCCCCTATTCCACCATCACAGGTGCTTGCTCTAACTTGGAACTGTTATATGTGATTGCGTGTTCCATATGATGTCTAGTTTGTATTGCTTCCGATTTTGTTGAATTGCATCTGCGTAGCTTACAACTTATACCTGCAACGATCACTTACCCATAAGACACATTTAACTTGGGAGTGTGATGTAGGTTGCATCTTGCATTGTCTTCTAGCTTGTACTGCTTCTAATTTCTTGAAATGGCACTTACGACGAGACACTTTTTACCTGATAGAGTGATATTGGTTGCATGTTCATATGGCGCCTAGCTTTCATTTCTTCTAATTTTGTTGAAATGCCTTCTGCTTACTGTTTTTCATACATATTCCATCCTCCTATCGTATGTCTGAATATGCAATGTTGTCCTTTTTTGTATATATTCCATCCTCCTATCCCGCGCTTGCCTTACATCAATGTAGTGTTCGTATGTATCATGCATCAACCAGTTATGTAGAGCTAATTTTATTCATCTTCTTTTGGTTTTGACTTCGTAAGCCAATATCAGAAAATAGGAAGGAAAAGAGTAAGTTAGGGGATGTTGGTGGTCCTCCGGACCGACACAAACAAAGACTCTCTAGATTTTCCACTGCTACTGTTAATGAAGTTGAAGTCCCAAGTCTACATGATGAGTTCATCTCCCGTACTCCACCATTGCAGGTGCTTGCTCTAAGTTGACAGTGTGATAATTGGTTTCATGTTGCATATGTTGTCTAGCCTGTATTTCTTCTATTTTGATTAAATTGCACCTGCTGAGTTTATACGTTATACATGTGCATATAACATGCCTTTCTGTGTCTAGTATACACTGCATCTATCAAGCATACCATGTTCTTACATCAAAGTACTGTTGTTGTGTATCCCGCATCAGTCACTCATGATTGGATGCTTTTAACATGGCAGTTTCATAGTGGTTGCATCTTGCATTTATTTCTATGTTGTACTGCTTCTAATTTTTCAAAATGCCACTTATGACAAGACACTTTTAACTAGGCAGAGTGATATTGGTTGCATCTTTCATATGGTGTCTAGCTTGCATTACTTCTATTTTCTTGAAAATCCTTCTGCTTAGTTACAGATCATAGCTATGAATATGTCACGCCGTCCTGTTTTTCTTACATATTCCATCCTCATAGGGTTGTCTTACATCAAAGTATTGCTTGTCTGTATCATGCATCAATGAGTTCTGAAGAGCGATTTTATTCTTTTGTGTTGTGGGTATGCCTTGACATGGCAAAGTCAAAAAAGAGCAACGAAAATAATGTAGTAGGGAATGGTGTTACTCGTCGGGTGAAACGGAAAAGAATCTGCCCTCGAGATTCTGCTGGTACTTATAGTGTAGTAGAAGGTCCAAGTCCACCGTCTAAATCTACAAACACAGTATCACCTGCTCCACTAGCTGCAGCATCCGCTTCAACTATACAAACATCTCAATGAGTTACTCGTTCGTTTGCTCCGGAACTGGCCAGTTCCCAAGCTGCATTCACACCTAACACTACTTCCGAAGCACTGCTGACACAACAGGGCTTGGCAAGATCAGATGAACCTCATGAGCATCAACACCAAGACGGTACCTGACCGAGTCAAGTTGAAGTTGCATGCTCCTTTATATGTACTCTCACATTTTGATGTGCACTAACACTTTCCATATCCCTTGTTGAACTAGCACCACGGCGCAAGCGGAAACAGACATCAGGGATAATGCTTGACAGATTAACAAAATCTAAAGGAGGAAGAATGGAGGTCCATTTTGAGACAGGTTCAAAAAGGCCACGTGATGCTACAGAGTCATCCAAGTTAGTATTAGAGGCAGCCATTGTCGTTAGGTGTCATGCACGTATCCTCCCAACGTGGATCCAGTACAAGAATGAGAAAGACAATACCCAGTTTAACACCTTCCTTGACCATTTATCCGTAAGTAATGTTATTCATCGCAATTTGTAATATTGTCTTGCTCTGTGCCATACTTTCTAGCTTCCTCCTAATAAGACTCACATTCTTTTTCCAACAGATGAGGTTCAAGTTGGATCCGAAAGATGATGCAACTAAACAAGCATGCACTCATATTTTTCAGTCTACTCCGCGACAGTATCAGTACCACCCTAGAAAATCTCACTTTGAAGGCAAGGCTAACAACGAAATCGCCCAAACATCTCCAGTGGAATATACTACAGATGAAGACTGGACAACCCTTGTTAAACACTGGTCAGATCCAAAGTATCAGGTAGGGTATATGTATTTCATCAGACCACATATTGAACTTGTATTTATGTATGTGCCTTACAAGTGTATCTTCTTCAAGGCTAACTGTTTGAAGAACAAGACCAACCGTTCTAAAGTGAAATTCCAACAGATAACAAGATCTCGTAGCTATATTGCACACCGCGAGGCTCTTCTAAATAGCTGCTACTTTCTTCTTTTTTCTGTGCCATATTATCGTATCTATATTGACTTGTTCCAAATACAGAGGAAAACCGGTGCGGACCAAAAAGAACCAGAACCGAATGCAGTGCAAATCTTCAAGGATTGTCACACCAACAAGATGAAGGGCATGAGCACACTAGTTCAGGCCACTGTTGTAAGTCCTTACTCCTCTTTCCTTTGAACTTATCGGTACTGTGATGTGTTCATTTAACTGCTTGGTTTGCAGCCAATGTCAGTTACTCTGTTCACTTTTATACACAGTTGTCTTAACGTATCATTTCACCTTACATGGTTTAAAAGAGATGAAGGATATTCTTTTGGTCTTGATCTGTAATCTAGTTGTGATGTTCACGTGCGCACACAATTATACAATAGCCTATTTGTTTTATATCTGTTTGCCCATGATATGAATGATGTCATACTATGTTCATCCTACTTTAAACCATGTCTCTTTATCCTTAGATGTCAACGAATGTGAGGAAATAGACAATACAGTAGGCATGCTACATGGACATATGTTCTGAAAGTGATTTTATTATGTAGTTGGCACTACAATACATGCTAATGTATTACAGTAGTTCTCCAAAATAAGTTATGTATAAACGTGAAACCTACTTTGTTTGTTTTTGCCTCATTAGTAACTTATCTGGTACACTAATCTATAAGTTCAGACTTTCAGCAAGCTATGGAACAAATGATTGAACAGCCACAACCACCTGAAGGTGACGAGGCTACCACAGGCACAATGTCACCTATTGCCGCGGTGCGTCAGTATCTCTCCACTAACAGTGCAAAAAGCACCTTGCTGCGTAATTCTGGGTTGGTTGTCAAGGTAACCTCGTCCAAATCGCCTACTGAACAAAATCTTCCGGCTGGACAGAGTGATATATCAGTGCTCCAGACACAAGTCCAATCCCTAATGGACGTTGTGTCGGAAACAAAAATAGTGGTTGACAAATGTCGTGAAGATATGAATGGTTTTAAAACCAGACTATCAGACATTTGCTTCGTTGTTCAAGAGCAACGGCGGAAAAAGGGGAAGATCGTGCTGCTCCATCAGATTCTACAGCCTGAAACATAAGCACTCAGGTCAAATGATCTGTGCTTCTATAAATCTGATGGTGCTTTTATCTGCAAGGACTGTAAACTTTAAGCCAACATGCCTTTTGTTGTATGGTTGGAATTTATTTTGTTCTGATACAACATTTTTGATGCTGCCAAAGGCTGCAGTAATTACGACCCTATTTTTGTATAGTGTAGGTTTATCTTAGTAATGTATTTGGCTGAAAGCTTCGTAGGAGTCCAACATGCCAACATTCGTCGGGCCCATTTCAATTGGGCTAAAAACGATTCTGGGTCAAAATTTGCATGTAGCCCACTAAAAATATCTGGGCTAAATCAGCATAAGCTTTCATATTTTTTTTGGTAGGCTTGTGCCCATAGTGGGCCTTTAACAGGCCTAAACATAATTTGGGTCCTCAGTAATAATAGGTCGTTTACATGTGTAAATATCTCGAGCTCATAAAAAACATGGGCCTTTAATAGGCCGAAAGTAAGATTGGTCCCTGATTGTGCCAAATAAACCCAGTGGTCTTAGCAGGCCGAAATGGTGGCCCATTTACAATGCGGATCGTCCACAGGCCGAAATTCAGATGGGCTGTAAATGCGCCAACCTATTACACGAGCCTTTAACAGGCCGGAAGTTCGGTCAGGCTTGATTAGTGTCATTTTTATATGGGCCGTTAGTAGGCCCGATGTTGCGTTGGGCCACATATGGCCCATGGATTTCGTCCGACATTAACAGGACGAAAGTCACAACAGGCTGAAAGTGGCCCAAATCTGTAGTGGGCCTCTAACAGGCCGAATGTCAAACATGGCCGAATATGACACATATCCTTCACGGTCGTTTATGGGCCGAAAGTTTCAATGCCCTATAAATGGGCCCAAATGAAGCAGGACCTTTAATAGGCCGGAAACACACCGGGCCGTAATTCGGCCCAAATTCTTAGCGGACTGTTAACGGGCCAGAAGTGACCATGGGCCGCGATGATGACAAGTTTAGGATGGGCCGTTGACGGGCCGATTTGGCACTAGCCATACGGGCCATAACTGGGAATGTTGGGCCTTTAGCTGGGCTGACCCATTATGGTCTGCAAAATCTTGTGGGCCTTTAGCTGGGCCAGCCCATTATGGCCCGCTAAATCTTGTGGGCCTTTAGTTGGGCAGGCCCATTTAATCTTTATGGGCCACTTTTGGGCCGGTCCACGTGTCAACGTATCATAGGTGCATCTCGCCCATTGGATGAGTGACACCTGTGCCAACGCGGAGCTGACACGTGGTTCCGTCAGCCAATGAGAATTTTACATGTGGAAAATCGGCATTGGTCGTGGCTGTTAGCGGGTTATCAGATCCAAAACCGGACCCGATAGCTTAACGGCGTCCTGTATACGGTGGATGCCACGTGTCGGTCACCCTTGATGAAAGACATTCTATGACGCGTGATTTATCGTCATGGAAGTGGACACTTTCGTGATGATAATTTTGGTAATCTCATGGAACACTTCTACGACAACACAGGTATGACTATCTTGATTCTGTCATAAAATTGTCGTGGATGTACATGCATGACAGAAAACGTGACCCACTGTGACAAACACGTATCATCACGGAAGTGTATTTTTTTGTAGTGCTGACAGCAACGCAAGTCACCCATCGGAGCGGCGTCGAGCCCCCAAGTGACTAAGTGGCTGTTATTTGGCACGTGGCAGCCATTTCAGAAGGAAATCACCTCCAAATGACACCCGTCCAGGGACGTGTCACACAGGTAGGCGAGAAGGTGGCTGAACGGCACGACAACGCTTGCCGGGCTACGCCACGATGTGACACTAAGCAGTGCATTTAATCCACCTTGTCCTGTCTGCAGAGTTAGGTATGATAGCACTGTTTGCTATCTAATTAATACGCAATGACTGATTTGCCATTGTGGTGACCCCTTGACCTATAAAAGGAGGGTCGTGGCAACCTTAGAAATGATTGGGACCCTAGTACACTGATAAGCGCATAGCTTCTCTCATCCCGAGGCAACCTTGCCGGGCTATAGTGTTTCGTCTCCACCACGATCCTCTCATCAATCCACCAAAGCAGGACTATGGTTTTATGCCTCGCGGCGGCCTGAACCTGGGTAAAAACTTCCCGTGTGATCATTGTCATACTGCTCTGAACCCTCTGCTCTTTGTGCAATGTTCTCTTCCCCCCTGTCGAATCACAAGGGGCTGATGGCCCCATAGGTGGCCGTGGTATCCCACGACAAAACACAAAGAGATTTCTCTCACAACTTTCATAGGTTTTGGCTAAGCATCACAGCGGATCTAAGCTTTGAGAACCTATACCCCTCTTAATAGTACGGAGGTCCAATGACTCAAATAGTTGAAAGAAGAACAACGAAATGAACACTACGTATTCACTTTGTCTTCGACTTCCATTCGCTGCAGTTAATTTCTTCGGACGACCATACCGAAACATATGCTTCGCTTCAGCAGAAAATCTTTGAGGGGATTATTCCTTCACATTAGACTTCTCGTCTTCATATCTTCATCAAATATAGCTCATTCTTCTCTACAACGCAGCTATACGTCAGTGAAGTTCCTCGAACTTAGAACCGGAGACAACATTCTCTTTGGTTCTGTATGGACTATTTCTCTCTATATGCACTAGCAAACAAATCAGTCCATACCTTTTTCTGTCAACAATCTCCAAAACACAAGGTTGGCAGATATTGCACCAACAATCTCCCCCTTTTTGGATGATTGTGGAAAAAACAGATCGCATCGAAGGATAGATAATGAATGGAATGTAATGCAATGAATAATAACAGACGAGAGATATTTATGAAGATAAAACATGCTCTCCCTGAAGATATGCATCGGAGCATGATATAAACAGGAGGGAGACGAGATAATTCTTTGTATGAGTGTCATTGACAAATAGTCTTATACTAGACTTCATTGAATGCACTCAACGGTGTCTGAGGTGATTGCTGTCACATAATCTTTGAAAACAATTAGATATGAGATATACTTTGAGAGATTTGTGACGAAGAGTATAACATGAAGATTTTCTTAGAACATAAATTTAATCCACACGGGATGTAGATTTCCTGCATGTTAGATACTCGATACTAACAGAGCAAGAAAAAAACAATATGTTGCTCGGAGTGGATGTGCTTCAGATGTGGTTTTTTCCCATACAGAAAATAATAACAGAAACAACTCCAAGGAAAAAACACTTTGTTAGTATAACAGTTAGAGAATATCCAACCACATATCCAACACAACAGATATAGCCCTTTTAGTACTTGAAGTACTTCTCCTTCTTAGTATCTGTCGGATATCTGGTTCCGGCAAAACCCTTGTGGTTCGAACTCTGGGGTGCGCATGGAGATCTCTCTCCCCCTAGCTCACGCTCTCACCACGATCTCAAAGCTTAGCTCGCCGAAGCCGAAGAACAAGGGACACAAGAGTTTATACTGGTTCGGGCCACCAATGTGGTGTAATACCCTACTCCAGTGTGGTGTGGTGGATTGCCTTGTAGGCTGGGTTGAACAAGTACAAGGGAAGAACTACCTCCTGAGGAGAGGTGTTCTTGAGCTCGGTGAGCTTGTGTGTGTGAGGATGGTCCGAATGATCCCTCCTCCATCATGGTGGTGGCTAGTCCTATTTATAGAGGCTCGGATCCTCTTCCCAAATGTTAGGTGGGAAGGGGTCCCACAACTGCCAGTTTGAAGGGGGACAGCTAGTACAAGCTATCCTGATAAAAGGTGGTCTTCGCCTGCCAAAGGCTCTGGTGGTGACGCCATCGTGGCCTCCGCGACGACCTCCATCCTGCCATCCTGCTGGTCTTGGTCTCGTTGCACCGATATGGAAACCTTTGCCTCACGCCTCGGGACTCCTCGCCAACGCCTGCTCCTTTAGCACCAAAGAGGAAACATGTACTCTATGCCCGGTGGCGCCCGCCTGGCCTTGGTCGTCATGGCTCATGTCACGGGAACCTCACGAGCTGTAGCTGCAGCACGCTGAGTGTGATGCCTCGGCGACGGGGGCAGAAGTTGAGGTCGTCTCCCTGGGTAAGATCTTCATGACCGCGGATGGGGTGAGGTCGCCCGAGTTTGCCGTGCTGAGGGCGCCCTCGCCATCCACTTCGAATACGATGGCACCTCCACGATGTTCTTCAAGGTCTTCGACGAGGAAGGCCGCCGCCTCGAGTGCTGCCCCGAGGAGGCCGCCGGGAGAACACAACGGCAAGAGCCAGTCCAGCCGCTGGCCTCGCCAGCGGTTCCTCCAACAGCAGCGATGGCGCTTGGGAGTCCAGCTATTATCCCGAGCCCTACGAGACTCCGGAGACAAGCGACGATGGCTACGTGCCCCCGAGCTCTCATCATGCCCGGAGCGCAGCAGCGGTGTCCGCCTGCCGCCGTCATTGATCTGGATGGGGTTGGTGTCAGCCTCCCGTGGCCCACTATTGATGATGGCTTCGGCGGCATTGACGCTTGTAGATAGGGCTCCTAGAAACCTTCTTCTTTTGTTCCCTGCGAGGAATCGAGACGAACCCCATGGGGGCGTGTAAAGGATCTGTAGTGCCTTTTGTTAATATTGCCCTTATTATGAAGATTTACGACTGCATGTCCTGCTTCGGCTCAGTCCCCCCTTTCCAACCTTGCGGTAGCTTGGTGCTCTACGTCGACAGGTCCCGGTCCCCAGGCAGTCTGCAACCATCACTGTTATGCCAAGTCGCGATGCCGTGGTCAAGGCCAGGAGGTGAGCGGCCTGAGGTCCAGTAAGATCTCCTAAGGCGCGATGCTCAAGAGGTCCCCTTTAGCGTGCAAGCAGCTACCTAAAGATAGGAAAGGAAGGCAGCGTCGCCGTAGCAAGGCTGCAAGAGATGGGAATCCTATGCCGCAGCGCTTGGCCAACCTGAGTGCTAAACTTATCTTAGCGGTCCAGAGTCGATTCCTTGTGCAGCGCCAGGTTCGTGCGCCAATGGCCATAGTGTAGCCGGGTTAGGCCCGGGCGAGCTTCCCCCTCTTTTTCACGCTCTTCCGTGTGCCCTACGTCCTCGGGTCCCAGCCCTCGAGCAAGCTCAGCCGCCGCTAGTATGCCAGGTCGCGATGCCGTGGTCAAGGCCAGGTGGTGAATGCTGGAGAGCTAGTAAGAGCTCCTGAGACGCGATGCTCAGGAGCCCCCCTTTAACGTGCAAGAGAATTGCATGGGAAAAGAGGGAGCCCGCGGGGCCGCCCGCTGTCATCCTCTGGAGGTTTCTGCAGGTTAGTTGTAGAGGGAATATAGCCCGTGACCGTGTTGGTTACCTAGCTGTCGATTATTCCACAGGAAGGCGGAGTCACTGAGGATCTGACGAGGTGACGTGCACAGAGCGGGCCGCGAGCCAGAGCTCGATCTCTCAGGTTTATCAGCGTTGCAGGAACGGACCCGAGCACAAGCGCCGTGCCGATATGTGGAGCTCTCCCTGCGGGGTAAACAGGAGATCAGTTAGTCACACGGGATGCCACAAGATGTAATCAAACAAGTGATAGCCGTAGGGAAACCACGCAGGAAGATAAGCTAGTTCAGATAGATGCAAGAATGATACATGCCACTGGGACGGACCCGAGCAGCCTGGGATGATGCAGCCCGAGGGGCGCCCCCAACAGAGCAAGCTGAAGATGCAAAACGATACATGCCGCTGGGACAGGCCCGTGCGACCTCGGAATGATGCAGCCCGAGGGGCGCTCCCAGCTAAGTAAACCAGAAAATGACACCTGGTTCCGTTGTCGAGGGAGTGTTGAGGTAGCTAAAGGTGCGCGCTGAAGGGGTCGCTCCTCACGAGCCACAAGGGCCCTGAGCCTCAGGAGGCTCTGGGGGCTCAAGTGGTTCCTTGAGGACCGTCACCACCTCCGCCAGGACTGCATGATGCCTGGCCTCCTGAGCTGCCAGGATGCTCCGTAGATGACGCTGGTAGGTGACAGCCACGTTCGTCAGGCCAAATGGCATGAAAACATAGCTGTGAGGTGGACCCTCGCACCGGCCAACATGCGAAGGCCAGAAGCGCTCCTGAGATGCGGCCCTGTTGAGCCCTGGAATGTCGACGCAGACGTGCAGCCCGCCGTCCTCGCCAGGATGGGGAGCTGCACCGGATGGTGGGCGGCGGTCGCCGCGTATGGTCCTTGCTTCCTGAAGCTCCTGGATTGCCTGGGTGATGAACTCCTGAGCCCTTGGCGCTTCTCACCTTGTGCCCTTTTGAGGGAAACGTGCAGCGAAGCACGCCTCCACGTGGTGCCCGAGCGCCTCCCTCGTGACATTAGCTAGGTCTGAGGCCCTCCAGAAGAGAGCACCCGAGCCCAGCCTGAGGAGGGCGCTGGGCGCGCCTTCCTATGCGAGGGAGGGAGGCGCCCCGGCTACGGGCGCAGATCCTGAGGTGGTGCCACTGGAGGCACCGCTTCCCTGAGGTGCTGGGTGGAGTAGCTCTTCTTCTTCTTGGGGATGACCTTAGGAGGGTACAGGGTGACCTCGTTGTCGGGGTCTTCGATTGCTGCGGCTTGGAAGGCGCGCTCAAGGGAGCACACCGCATCTCTTTCTTCACACGGAACCATGATGATGCCGCCACTCCCTGGCATCTTAAGGACGTTGTAGCCATGGTGGGTCACTGCCATGAACTTGGCCAATGCCGGATACCCGAGGACGGCGTTGTACGGCAGACGGATGTGGGCGACGTCAAAGTCAACGAGCTCGGTGCGGTAGTTGTCCCACTGGCCGAAGGTGGCAGGGAGGCGGACCTGCCCTATCGGGGTGGTGGAGCCGTCGGTCACTCCTGAGAAAGGCTTGGTAGGTTGTAGCTGCTCGTATGGCACTTGGAGGCTATCAAACGTCTCGACGGATAGGACATTGAGCCTTGCACCACCGTCGATGAGGGTCTTGGTGACTTGGACATTGCTGATGACGGGTGAGCGAAGCATCGGGAGGGCGTCGGCAGTAGCCGCGCACTTGAGCTGGTCTGACGAGCGGAAGGTGACGGCGCACTTGGACCACCTGAGCGGGCGCGTGGCCTCGAGCCTGGGAAGGGCCGTGTTCACATCGCGAGCAAACTGCTTGAAGGTGCGCTGGGAAGCCGGGGCCTGAGTACCGCCCAAGATGCAAGCGATATCGCGCGGCTCTTAGAAGCCCCCGACCCCCTCGTCCTGATGGTGGTCGTCGTTCCTTCTTGGCGGTGGCGGCCGCGGAGGGAGGCCAAGATTTCCCTGAGGACAGTCCTCACGAGGCTGGTCCCTCTAGGCGCCCTCACGAGGTTGGTCCTGCCAGTGGTCCTCGCGAGGCCAGTCGCGCCACTCCTAACGGGGGCTGCGGTCGTCCCAGCGTCCTCCACTTCGTCCTCCTCCTCAGCCATAGCCCCGGTCGTTGCGCTCGGGGCGTCGACCGAAGCGTCCATCTCGGATGGCCCTGAGCTCTTGGCAGTCATTGGTGTTGTGGTTGTGTACGTTGTGGAAGGCGCAGAACGGACGGCTGCCCTTGGACGACATGGGATGGTCTCGGCCACGCTTCGTATCTGGCTCCGCCGCGAGCACGGCTACCCCCTTGCGCTTCACGTCCTTGGCCTTGGCTTTCTTCTCTTCTAGGTCGGCAACAGGGAGTTCTAGGAGGGAGAGGCGCCCCTCCTCAGCTCTTGCACACTTGGTCGCCATGTTGAACATCTCCAGTGCTGTGCATAGCTCCTCGTGGATAGTGAGCTCCTCCTTCATCTTGACGTCGTGGACGCCATGAGAGAACGCTGAAATGATGGCTTCGTCCGTCAGCTTGGGGATCTTGAGGCGAACGCTGTTGAAGCGCTGGATGTACTTCTGCGGGGTCTCTCCTTGCTGCTGCTTGATGCGGCGTAGGTCACCCGCGGCAGGTGGCCGGTCGCGAGTTCCCTGGAAGTTGGCGACGAAGCGGTCGCGCATCTCAAGCTTGGATGAGATCGAACCCGGGGGCAGATTCAGGAGCCACGAGCGAGCACTCTCTTTGGGAGCCATGGGAAACCAGTTCGCCATGACTTTCTCGTAGAGCTGCAAGAACTCCACAGGGTGGGGGTTGCCGTCGTAGCACGGAGGCAGGTCTTTCTTGAACTTGCCTGGCCAAACAACGCCACGCAGCTCCGGAGTGAAGGCACGGCTGCCTGATGTAGCCACCGGGGCCTGCCGCGGGGGTGGAGCTTGGTCTTGATGCCCGCGCACCGCTGCCGAAGGCGGCCTGCGGTCTTGACGTGGTGGCGCTGGGAGTGAGGGAGCGTCTTCTCGTGGTCGGGGAACTTCTTGGCAGCTTCCTTCTTCATGCACGGGCGCCCAGCGCGGCGGGTCGCGCCGAGGGGCCCCGCGTCTTGGTGCCAGGGCGCCGCTTTGGGGCAGAGGCGGTGGAGGCACTCCGTGAGCTACATCGCCCGCAGCTGGAGGAGGACGAGGCAGCGAGAGGGATGGTGCGAGGGAGCCCCCAGCGGCGCTGACGAGCTCGGCGATGCGGTCCAGCTAGTCCTCGTAGAGGTTGTCGACCGGGCGGTAGCGCAGGAGCTCCCGTGCCATGAGCAGCGCGGCCTGCGCGTCTGTGGGCACGCGACGAGCGTGGGACGACGAGCCGGCCGGAGTCAGCAACGGGGTAGCAGTGCGGCTATCCTGCCGCACAGAGGGGTGCTGCAAGGATGCTTGCTACTCGTTTCCTGCCGGGCCGGTGGAGGCGTTGGCGGCGGGTGATGTAGAACGACGGGGAGGCCCGCCGACAGGGGCTGTCTAAGCGACACGGGCCACCAGGGCGGCCCGACGCTCGGCGCGAGCTCGGCACGCGTCTGCCATGGATGCGGTGGAGCGTGGATCGACGGAAGGGAAGCCTCAGCGCTCCTCTACCCGGCGCGCCAAATGTCGGATATCGGGTTCCGGCAAAACCCTTGCGGTTCGAACTCTGGGGTGCGCACGAAGATATCTCTTCCCCTAGCTCACGCTCTTGCCACGATCTCAAAGCTTAGCTCGCCGAACCCGAAGAACAAGGGACACAAGAGTTTATACTGGTTCGGGCCACCAATGTGGTGTAATACCCTACTCCAGTGTGGTGTGGTGGATTGCCTTGTAGGCTGGGATGAACAAGTACAAAGGAAGAACTACCTCCTGAGGAGAGGTGTTCTTGAGCTTTATGAGCTTGTGTGTGTGAGGATGGTCCGAATGATCCCTCCTCCATCATGGTGGTGGCTAGTCCTATTTATAGAGGCCCGGGCCCTGTTCCCAAATGTTAGGCGGAAAGGGATCCCACAATGGCCAAATTGAAATGGGACAGCTAGTACAAGCTATCCTGACAAAAGGTGGTCTTCACCTGCCAAAGGCTCCGGTGGTGACGCCGTCGTGGGCTCCGCGATGACCTCCATCCTGCCGTCCTGCTGGTCTTGGTCTCGTTGCACCGATATGGAAACATTTGCTTGACGCCTCAGGACTCCTCTCCTGCGCCTGCTCCTTTAGCACCAAACAGGAAACCAGTACTCTGCGCCCGCTGGTGCCCGCCTGGCATTGGTCGTCATGGCTCACGTCACAGGAACCTCACGAGTTGCCCCTTGCCTTGATCTTTCTGCTCCTCATGAGCCAGCCTAGTGAGGCTGCCCCTGAGGAGGTTTTGTGTCGCCCGCCTCGCGAGGCTTGGCCCCTCGCGAGGGTCTTGAGTGTTTGCTGGTGAAGCTGGGCCGTACCAGGCCGCTAGTGGAGCCACGCCGTGGGCCGCAGGCAAGCATGTAACACCCCGGATATAACTTTCCATATTTGTAACTCCAACTCTTGCCATTTTCGGCCATGTGTTATGATATTCCCTTCGTGGTCGGGTTTTGTTTTTCGTTTTGCATTTTGTTCATGTCAAGCATTTCATATCTTGTCATCATGTGCATCTCATTTGCATACGTGTTCGTCTCATGCATCCGAGCATTTTCCCCGTTGTCCGTTTTGCAATCCGACACTCCCACATGCACTGGCGCACCCCTCTTGTTTATTTACGTGAGCGGGTGTTAAACGTTCTCGGAATGGACCGAGGTTTGCCAAGTGGCCTTGGTATACCACCGGTAGACCACCTGTCAAGTTTCGTTCCATTTGGAGGTCGTTTGATGCTCCAACGGTTAATCGGGTAACCGCAAAGCCCTTTTGTGTGTTGCAGCAAAACCCCCCTCCAAACAGTCCAATAACCCCTCTAAGTCCCCTCCATGCTCTCGGTCGTTCGATCACAATCGTGTGGGCGAAAACCGCACTCCATTTGGACTCTCCTAGCTCCCTATGCCTATATAAGCACCTCCCCCTCCGAAATTTGCGTCCAAACCCTAGCCACCGCTCCCTCCGCGCGCCGGACACGTCCGCCCGGCGCCGGACAAATCCTGCCGCCACCCTCGCCCAATCGCCGCCTGCCACGTGGCAGCGCCGCCGCCCGCCGACAGAAGCCCGTCGGGCCCGTGCCTGGCCCCCGCGGCCCGGGCGCTCCCGCGCCGCCGCCCGTGTCCTCCCGCGGGCGCCCTCCCGCGGCCACCGTGCGCCGTCGTCCGCTGTCGCTTGCCGGAGCCGCGCCTCCGCCGGAGCGCCACCTCCCGGCGCCTCACCGTCGCTCCGCCGCCCCGACGCCGCCCGCCATCGTCCTCGCCGCCCCGCGGCGCCTCTCCCTCCTCTCCGGATTCCTCTCCTCCGCCTTCCTCGAGCTCTCTCCGGCCGGCCGCGTCTCCCTCTCCTCTCCCGTCTCCGGCGACCGCGCCGACGGCCCGATCCGGATCTCGTTCGAGAGGTTGACTCCCCCCCCAATTTGCATCCTGGTGCATACTTTGTCGCATCATAACTCATTGCACACTGCTCCGTTTCGTGCGTGTAATATATAGAAATGTTCGTCTCGAGATGCTCTTCATTTTGTTCCATTGTACCATGCTCGTTTGAGTCCATCTTGATGCCCAAATATCTGGTGCAAGAGTGCTATATGATGTTTACTGCTGTTATTTATCAGAACTTGGTGTTTTGTTATTTTTGTTGCATTACTGTGTGCATCTTATGGGCATGAGATCTATAGGGGTTTTGATCTATGTCATGTCATCTTTACAGAGGTGTATGCCATGTATTTTTGTGATCTATGTGGTGACTAGCACAAGCATGCAAACTAGGCTTCGTGATGTTTCGGTTTTTAGGTGACTGCTGTTATTTTGTTGCCATGTATCCATGTGTCTACAGAGAGATCCATGCTTCGTTTGGGCATGTTCAGTAAGGATGTTTTGTTGATATAGTTGCGCTCTATCCATCCATGCCCCTGTTGGAATTATAGAGTGCCATAGCATGTCTTAATATTGCTCTACTTTTGCTATAAAATGTTCCTCGCAGATTGTGAACATGATATTCAATTTTGCCAAGCTTGTTGTAGTTGATCCATTCATGCTATGTACTTGCTCTTGCCATGGTTAGCTTCATAAACATGCCATCTTGCTGTAGGTATGATTGTTTTGTCATGCATTGCTTTGTGATGAGTGAATCAAGCTCACCAAGATGCCTTCATAATTCTGTTTACTGCCATGCTCTGTTTTCTGCCAAGTCTGAAACCTGTTAGCGAAACTTGCTATGTTTATATGGTTCCCATCATATCTTCTGATCTTTTTTGGCTCACAATCAGTCAGGGACTTTTGTTCTATGCATTTAGTAGATTCATGCCGTGCCTTGTTTTGCTATGTTAAGTTCCTGTAGCATGTGTTTTTCTTGCTCTGAACATTGCTACCTGATGCTGTTTCAGCCATGTTCAGTATTTTCACCAAGTCTGTGAACCTGATATCTTTTTCACTTTTGCCATGTTTGTTTGAACCTGTTATGTTGTGATATAGCCGTAGCTCAGTGTTCATCTTTTTTCAAGCATCTCCTTTAGATCACTGCAATATGCTTTGTTTCTATGTTGGAGTGATGTATCATAGTTTCTTGATGCATTGTAAGTGCTATCATGCTGTTAATCGCAGATTCGTGTCATTCTTGTTTTGCTTGCCATTTGCAAACCGTGCATCCGTTCTCGGTGATCTTTATATCGATTTCGACCAAAATCATCTCATCTTTCTAGTGGCATACTTGGTTTGCCAAGTTACTGCCTTGTTCATTCTTTTTCTTCCGGAGCACGCATACGCATCGCATATCATATCTCGCATACCATGCATGTATTGCATCATGTTGTTTGTGCATTTCGTGTGATTGATTGTGGTTCCATTGCTTGTGTTCTTGCTGTGGGTAGAGCCAGGAGACGAGTTCGTGAACGAGGAACCCGTTGAGTACGCTTACGAGGATCAAGCTTTCGACAACTCTGAGAACCTTGCAGGCAAGATGACCATACCCTCGAAATCTCTTCTATATTTGCTTTGCTAGTTGTTCGCTCTATTGCCATGCTGCGCTACCTAACACTTGCTATATCATGCCTCCCATATTTCCATGTCAAGCCTCTAACCATCCTTTCCTAGCAAACCGTTGTTTGGCTAAGTTACCGCTTTTGCTCAGCCCTTCTTATAGCGTTGCTAGTTGCAGGTGAAGTTGAAGTTGGTTCCATGTTGGAACATGAATATTTTGGAATATCACAATATCTCTTATTTAATTAATGCATCCATATTTTTGGTAAAGGGTGGAAGGCTCGGCCTTATGCCTGGTGTTTTGTTCCACTCTTGCCGCCCTAGTTTCCGTCATACCGGTATTATGTTCCTTGAGTTTGCGTTCCTTACGCGGTTGGGTGATTTATGGGACCCCCTTGACAGTTCGCCTTGAATAAAACTCCTCCAGCAAGGCCCAACTTTGGTTTTACCATTTGCCACCTAAGCCTTTTTCCCTTGGGTTTTCGCGAGACCGAGGGTCATCTTTATTTTAAACCCCCGGGCAAGTGCTCCTCTGAGTATTGGTCCAAACCGTCAGTCGCCGGTGGCCACCAGGGGTAACTCTGGGCTCGCCTATCGGAAGCTTGGACAATCCGGTGTGCCCTGAGAATGAGATATGTGCAGTTCCTATCGGGATTTGTCAGCACATTCGGGTGGCTTTGCTGGTCTTGTTTTACCATTGTCGAAATGTCTTGTAAACCGGGATTCCGAGACTGATCGGGTCTTCCTGTGAGAAGGTTTATCCTTCGTTGACCGTGAGAGCTTATAATGGGCTAAGTTGGGACACCCCCGCAGGGTATATTATCTTTTGAAAGCCGTGCCCGCGGTTATGAGGCAGATGGGAATTTGTTAATGTCCGATTGTAGAGAACTTGTCACTTGACTTAATTAAAATACATCAACCATTTGTGTAGCCGTGATGCTCTCTTTTCGGCGGAGTCCGAGAAGTGAACACGGTTCGGGTTATGAATGAACGTAAGTAGTTTCAGGATCACTTCTTGATCATTCTAGCTTCGCGACCGTTGCGTTGCTTCTCTTCTCGCTCTCATTTGTGTATGTTAGCCACCATATATGCTTAGTGCCTGCTGCAGCTCCACCTCATTACACCATCCTTTCCTATAAGCTTAAATAGTCTTGATCTCGCGGGTGTGAGATTGCTGAGTCCTCGTGACTCACAGATTCTACCAAAACAGTTGCAAGTGCCGACGATACCAGTGCAGATGACACAACCGAGCTCAAGTGGGATTTCGACGAGGAACGTGGTCGTTATTATGTTTCTTTTCCTGATGATCAGTAGTGGAGCCCAGTTGGGATGATTGGGGATCTAGCATTTGGGGTTATCTTATTTTCATTTGGAATTGACCGTAGTCGGTCTATGTGTGGATTCTGGATGATGTACGAATTTATTTATGTATTGTGTGAAGTGGCGATTGTAAGCCAACTCTCGTTATCCCTTTCTTGCGATAATACCACAATGCGGTTATGCCTCTAAGTCGTGCCTCGACACGTGGGAGATATAGCCGCATCGTGGGCATTACAAGTTGGTAATCAAAGCCATCCCTGACTTAGGAGCCCCCTGCTTGATCGAATTGCTGGCGTTGTTGAGTCTAGAACAAAAATGTTTTGAGTCTTAGGATTATATATATCGGAGAGTAGGATTCTTTTTACTCCTCAGTCCCTTCGTCGCTCTGGTGAGGCCTCCTGACGTAGAAGTTTTGACTGTCCTCTCCTCAAATTTCACTAAAAAAATTTAGGATCACGCGGGTATCTTGGAATCGTTCCGATGGTTTTGTGACGAGAACATTGTTCTTGGTGCCTCCTGACATTGAGGGGTTGTGGCAGTGTCCCGGGGAGTTGAGCTCCGAGGTGTTGTCGTCACAATTTTATCATTGCAGATCTGGAATACCTGAGTTTCGCCGACATTGAAAATCTCTTTCATGCAGTTGTTGGTGAGATCACCTCGACGCCACCCAGTACTGGGCGGGAGTTCAGGAGTATTGCCATAACTCGTATAACGGATGCTTTTCTAAGGTTGAGGTACACGATTTCCGAAGGTTTCTTGGTTATGTGTTGACGGATGGATACAGCTGGATCTAGGGATTGCTAGTTTGGGTGATATATTTTGTGTCCCCTGTATCCCCAACACCAGATTGCATAACCAGAAAGTTTCGGGAGTTTATAGGTGGGATTCAAGTAGCTCTTAGCATTTCTTCCCGCAGATATTTGGTTTGTGATTGGGTAATCCTTACCACTTATTTGTTCCACTCGTATTTTTTTATTTTATTCATCAATCCTTTATCAAGTGGCTTCTCACCTTAATGGAAGTGTGATGATTTACTATGGAATTCATTCATTCATCCTAGTTTGTTGAGGATATAAACCTTGGAGTCACCCGCCCGGTGGGGCCGGGTTACTCATAAGGGTCATCACCTGAAGCCCGGCGCCAAGCTTGAAGACGGTGGGCCAAAAGATGGGCTTAAGACCCGGAGATGGCTTAAGGCCCGTAGTTACAACCGTCATTATGGTAGAACTTGTAGTGTAAGGCAAGAATAGTTGAGAGTCCGAGCCGGACACTCTTATGAGCCGGCCGGAACTCTCAGAAGCTGCTGGGTGTCAACCTCTCTATATAAAGGGACGACCCGGCAGCGGTTTAGGGGTAAGAAAGATCTCGTCGAGAGCCAGGCATAGCAGTTAAGCTTCCTGGTCATCGAAACCCTAATCAATACCACCTCAACTGGACGTAGGCTTTTACCTTCACCGTAAGGGGCCGAACCAGTATAAACCCTCGTGTTCCTTGTCCCGTTTAACCCCTTCAAGCTTCCTAGCGGCGATGGCTCCACGACTAAGTCCTAGCTTGAGGACATCTGCCGTGACAATTCCACGACAGTTGGCGCCCACCGTGGGGCCAGCGCACGGTGGATTTGAGTTCTTGAAGGGCAGCTTCGAAGGGCTCAAGGGATACGCTGTGGGCCGGATGACCAAGAGTCGTCGCGGCAAGCTCTACATCGACGATGCAAACTGGGGCCCCGACGCCGGCTCAATTGAGTACGGATACCGGGTCCCCTTCGGCGGAATTCATGTTTTCATTGGCAAGATTGGTGAGCCGGGCCCTGAGCCGGATCTCTGCGCCGATCTCATCGAGACGGCTCAGCGCGCACGACCCGCCCGGGCCCTGCCTGCCTTGAAGCATGCTTTTGTGGGATGTGTCCATGGAGGGCTCTCTGATGGATCTGGATCTGGTGATGAGACGGCCGCCGGCTCTGACGGCGAGTCGTCCACAGATGAGTCAAACTCGTTGTATCAACTTCAAGATGGCAGGCTCATGGGTTGTTCCGATGGTGACAGTATTCCGGACCCGTTTGAGCCGCCGAGCCGGGTTGGAATCTTCATGGCCGGTGCGCAGCCTGTTCAGAACCCTGCTGCTGGGGCGGGAAACCCGGTGCCCTCGCCGGCTCAGGTGCTGATGGATCTCACGGACAAGATGACGGCCCTGTTGACCGCCGCGGTTGACCCGGCGGATCAAGCTCAGCATGACGCGGAGGTGGCGCAGTTAAAGTTAGATCTAGTGAAAGCCAAGGAGGATCTGGCAGCGGAAGGGATCAGGATGGCTGCGGAGAGGGCGGCTCTCGACGCCCAAACTCAGTTGATTCAGGCGCAGTCCTTCCGGCTCACGATGGATCAGAACGCGTCCAATGAGGTCATGAGAAGGAGGCATCAAAAGGCCCAATCTCGACTCCCTCCGGTCTACGATCCTCGAAACCTCTTCAACACGCCAGGTGCAGGGTCTAGTAACCCGCCAGGGATCATAGTGCCCGGGTCTGGGACCCCTGTTCAGCCACAAGTGATGGGGCCTCCCCGGGTGAACCCTGCCCCGCCTCAGTATGTGCCAATACCACCGGGTCATTATGCTAACCCGCTGGAGAACATGGTCGCCGCAGCAGCACGGCTGGCGGCCCTCCCAATTGACGGCGACTCTCCAACGGCTATTGAAACCCGCCGGGTCAGGGAACTCCTTCAGACAGCGCTGGCGCAGCAAGAGGCGTACTCTTACAGCCGGGACAGGATCCACTCGACCCCTCGTCCAGGCCGGAGCCCGAGTTATAGCAGACACATGGTCTCAGCGACCGGCTCAAGTAATGTCCGACGCCATGACCCGCCCCCTGGCCATGGCCCGGCTCATAACGGAGCCTTTCACGCAGCAGACCAAGACAGAGCGCGGCAAGAGGCGGAGCAGGTGCCTCAGTTGACGGCTTACCAGACTCCCCCGGCTTATCCGACGACTTCCGTCGACGTGGGTATCCCTACGAGGACTGGAGGTGTCCCTTGTTTAGTGCCAGCTCTCCGCAATGAACGTCTACCCAAGGACTTCAAAGGCCCTAGGAAGGTGCCTAATTACACGGCTGACTTACAACCCGGAGCCTGGATCGAAAGTTACGAGATGGCCATGGAACTGCTGGAGGTCAGTGAAGCGGCGATGGCCAAGTACTTCACCATGATGCTAGATGGGACTGCCCGCACTTGGTTGAAAGGGCTACCGCCGAATTCCATCGGATCTTGGGCTGAGCTGAAGGCCCGGTTCATACAAAACTTCAAAGACACCTGTAGGCAGTCTATGTCAATAGTGGATTTGACTAACTGTAAACAGCAGGAGGGTGAGTCTACGACACATTGGGTTCGCCGGGTCAAAGAGATCATACATTCATCGGATAAGATGGATGCCGGCTCTGCAGTCTTAATGTTGGAGCAAAATTGTCGTTTTCTGCCCCTGAAGATGAAACTCGGGCGGCTTAAGCGCGACTGCAATGATATGGGTACGCTGATGGCGGCTCTCGTCAAGTACGCCGATTCTGATAGTACCAAGGACCCCGCTTCAGATGATGAAAGGACAGGGAAGGGAAAGAAGAACGGCAATGGCAAGGGTCCTCAGCATAACCCGGGGAACCAAGGAGGTGGCAAGCGTAAGGCCGACGGCAGCCTAGAGTTCGTGGCCAACGCCAGCTCACAGGGTAATAGCCAGAGACGCAAGGGGAGGCCCCCTCCCCGAGCCGGCGGGTCAGGCCCGACGCTGGAGCAGCTGTTGAATGAGCCCTGTCCAAGGCATGGCTCTAGAGAGAAGCCAGCTACTCATCTATGGAAGGATTGTGCAATCATGAAGGCCTTTAAGAATTCCAACGCCTTTAACGGCAACAATGGCCCGGGCGGTGGCTCAGGCGCCGGCGGCTTTCATGGCCCGGGCGGCGGCTCAAATTCTAATCCTCAGAACGGTCAAGGGGGCTTTAATCAGCAGTCTGGCCAGGGTCATCAACAGCAGCAGGGGGGTTATCAGACCAATCCAAAGCAGCTTAGCGGTGGACAGTATCATGTATTTACCACCAGTCTGTGTAAGCGAGATCAGAAGCTTCATAAGAGGGCTGTGAATGCTGTTGAGCCGGCGGTTCCACGCTATTTAAGATGGTCTGAGCAGCCTATAGTGTGGAGTAGGGAGGATCACCCTCCCCGGGTGGATAATCCGGGTCACTTGGCCTTGGTGGTGGCTCCTCAGGTGGGAGGATATAAGTTCACTAAGGTGCTCATGGATGGAGGCAGCAGCATCAACATCCTCTATTATGAGACTTTCCGTCGTATGGGGTTGATTGATAAGAACCTCAGCCAGTCAAACACTATTTTCCATGGTGTGGTACCTGGTAAGTCGGCTTATCCAGTCGGCAAGATCGAGTTGGAAGTGGCCTTTGGAGACGAGCACAACTACAGGGTGGAAAAATTGACCTTTGAGGTGGTCAAGATAAGAAGCCGTATCATGCCATATTTGGGCGGCCGGCTTACGCCAAGTTCATGGCACGGCCGTGTTACGTGTATTTACAGCTCAAGATGCCGGGTCTCAATGGGACCATTACGGTTCATGGCAGCCGGAAGGTGGCCTTGGAGTGTGAGGAAGGCGATGCAGCTTATGCAGAATCTGTTTGTGCAACAGAGGAGTTAAAATTTTACAAGGACAATGTTGACCCAACAGATATGACCTCTCTGAAAAAGCCGACTACGGAGCATGAGCCGGCAATGAAATTTAAGTCGGCTGATGAGACTAAACTTGTTGATTTCGTTCCAGGTGATTCATCTCAGCAGTTTAGCATCAGTGCCAATCTGGATCCAAAATAGGAAAGCGCGCTCATCGAGTTCATCCGTGAGAATAGGGACATTTTTGCATGGAAACCTTCTGACATGCCAGGTGTACCTAGAGAACTCGCTGAGCACACTCTCAATGTTGATCCGAAATTTAAGCCGGTCAGGCAATTCCTTCGGCGGTTTAATGAAGAGAGGCGGAAAGCTATTGGTGAAGAGGTGGCCCGGCTCTTGGCGGCCGGGTTTATTGTTGAAGTCTTTCACCCAGAGTGGTTAGCTAACCCGGTGCTCGTGCTCAAGAAGAACGGCACCTGGCGGATGTGTGTGGACTACACGGACTTAAACAAGGCGTGTCCGGCTGATCCTTTTGCCCTTCCCCGTATTGATCAAATCATTGATGCTACGGCGGGTTGTGAGCGCTTAAGTTTCTTGGATGCTTATTCTGGATATCATCAGATTAAAATGGCAGTTAAGGACCAGGAGAAGACGGCGTTCATCACTCCCTTTGGAGCCTTCTGCTATGTGTCTATGCCCTTTGGACTCAAGAGTGCACAGGCGACTTATCAGCGTTGCGTGCAGAACTGTCTTCATAACCAGATTGGGCGCAATGTTCATGCTTATGTGGATGATATTGTGGTTAAATCCAGGAAGGAGGAAACCTTGATAGATGATCTGAGGGAAACCTTTGATAATCTCCGGGTCTACAAGATGATGCTTAACCCGGCCAAGTGTGTTTTTGGTGTTCCTGCAGGCAAGCTCTTGGGTTTCTTGGTTTCTAACAGAGGCATTGAAGCTAACCCGGAGAAGATCAAGGCCATCACCTCCCTGGCTAAGCCGGCGTGTATAAACGACGTCCAGCGCTTGGCGGGTCGTATCGCTGCTTTAAGCCGGTTTATAAGCCGTTTGGGTGAGAAGGCCATGCCATTATATCAGTTGATGAAGAAAACTGATGACTTTGTCTGGAATGATGCAGCTAATACTGCTTTTGAGGATTTGAAGAGGCAGCTGGCAGAGCCCCCAGTCCTTGCTGCTCCGGTTGACAAGGAGCCTTTATTGCTGTATGTGGCTGCTAACACACGAGCCGTCAGTGTGGCTGTGGTGGTGGAGCGCAAGGAAGAGGGTAAGGAGCATCCGGTTCAGCGGCCGGTTTATTATGTCAGCGAAGTGCTCATCGAGTCCAAACAGCGGTATCCACATTGGCAGAAGCTTGTTTATGGTGTGTTCATGGCAAGCCGGAAGCTTAAGCATTATTTCCAGGGTCACCCCATCACTGTGGTCAGTTCTGCCCCCCTTGGAGATATCATTCAAAACAGAGAGGCCACAGGGAGAGTGGCTAAGTGGGCTATAGAGCTCGGACCTCATGGTCTGAAATACGTACCACGCACTGCTGTTAAATCTCAAGCCTTGGTGGATTTCATCAACGATTGGACAGAGTTACAAGTGCCCGAACAAAAGCCGGATAACACATATTGGACTATTCACTTCGATGGGTCCAGGCAATTGGAGGGCTCGGGGGCTGGAGTCGTGTTGGCTTCCCCTAAGGGTGACAAGTTCCATTATGTGCTACAGTTGATGTTTCCTTGCACTAACAATGCGGCTGAGTACGAGGCCTTGCTCCACGGTCTTCGGATGGCTAAGGAGATGAGCTTGAGCCGGGTAAGGTGCTTCGGCGACTCAGACTTGGTGGCTCAACAAGTATCAGGAAAGTGGGACTCCAAGGACCCTCTCATGGCGGCTTATCGCCGTGAAGTTGATGCCATTGCTGGGCACTTTCAGGGTTACCAAGTAGAGCACATCGATCGCAGGAAGAACGAGGCGGCTGATGCTTTAAGCCGGCTGGGCTCTCAGCGAAAACCGGTGCCGCCTAATATTTTCCTGGACGTCCTGCATAACCCTTCTGTTAAGTTGCCTACAGAGGAAGACTTGGCTGTCCCTGACCCGGAGGCACGACTGGTGGCGGCTCTCCACATCATCCCGGACTGGACAGTGCCCTATCTGGCTTACATGACCCGGGGAGATTTGCCTGAGGATGAAACTTTGGCCAGACAAATAACCCGGCGGTCTAAGTCAATGGTTGTTATCAATGGTGAGCTGCATCGCCGCAGTGTTACGGGAGCGTTCCAGCGTTGTGTCTCCCCTGAGGAAGGTCAAGAGATCTTGCGTGAGATTCATGAAGGGGATTGTGGCCATCATGCCGGCTCAAAATCCCTTGTGGCCAAGGCTTTTCGTCATGGTTTTTATTGGCTGACGGCTCATGCTGATGCGGAGGACTTGGTCAGTAAATGTGATGGTTGCCAAAGGTTCTCGCGACGGGCTCATGTGCCGGCTCAGGAGCTGAGGATGATCCCAATTACTTGGCCCTTTGCGGTCTGGGGGCTTGATATGGTTGGGCCTTTTAAAAGGTCCAAGGATAAGAAGACCCACCTCTTGGTGGCAGTTGACAAATTTACAAAGTGGGTTGAAGCAGAGCCAGTTAGCAAGTGTGACGCAGCCACGGCGGTTCAGTTTATGAAAAAGGTGATCTTTCGCTTTGGCTTTCCACATAGCATTATAACTGACAATGGTACCAATCTATCCAAAGGCGCCATGGAGGAGTTTTGTCAACGAGAGCATATTCGACTTGATGTTTCATCAGTGGCTCACCCTCAATCCAATGGTCAAGCTGAGAGGGCTAATCAGGAGATTCTGAAAGGCATCAAGCCCCGGCTTTTGGTCCCTTTGCAACGGACGCCGGGTTGTTGGGTGGAGGAGTTACCCTCCGTGTTGTGGAGCATCAACACTACTCCTAACAGGTCTACAGGTTTCACGCCTTTCTTCATGGTTTATGGAGCGGAAGCAGTCCTCCCCAGTGACATCCGTCATGACTCGCCTCGAGTGGCGGCTTATGTTGAGGCGGATAATGAACAGGCGCGCCAAGATGCTCTTGACTTGTTGGACGAACAGCGTGATGTGGCAGCAGCTCGCTCAGCGATTTACCAACAAGACCTGCGCCGTTATCACAGTCGCCGGGTTAAATCCCGGGTCTTCCAGGAAGGCGATCTGGTGCTCCGGCTCATCCAAGATCAAACAGATGCGCACAAGCTATCCCCGCCTTGGGAAGGGCCCTTTGTGGTCAGCAAGAATTTGCACAACGGGTCATATTACCTCATTGACATTCGGGAGCACAAAGATTCACGTAAGTCGGAGGAAGAGACCCGTCGGCCGTGGAACATAGCTCAGCTTCGGCCTTATTACACTTGAGCCACCGGCTCTCATAAGGTACATATTTCTCTAAGCCATGTATATATTATGATAAGCAATAAAGCAGGACCTCTGTCCTTTTTTCTCCTCCAAAGGTGAACGTGTTGTTTCATTGCAAGATCACATGATAACTTGAAGGAGGATCCGGCTTATGATCGTATTCGAATCTAGCCGTACGCAATATAAGTCACTTGGGGGCTTCCTGTTCAAACATAGGTCGTATTCGAACCAAAGAGAACATAGCTGTCGATACCCATTTGATTGGCAAAGTGCCGAGCTCATTGGGGAGTTTTCTTTGATCATATTTGAATCATAGTTCAACCCCCTTCGGGAACCGACGTGGATCGTATTCGAATCAGCGTCGTTAAACAACTCTTAAGGTCATTTGGGGGCTTCCTGTTAAAACATGGGTCGTATTCGAACCAAAGAGAACATAGCTGTCGGTACCCTCTTGATTGGCATCGCCACACCCACTGGGGGCTATATGATCGCATTCGAATCTTAGCATAACCCCTTTGGGACGGGTCTCTGGTCGTATTCGAACCGGAAGCCCCTAAGTTTTTCTGATCTACAACGAGTTCTTCTGATTGTTTCAATAGTGTGCAAGGCGGGTCTCACTTTGCCGGCTTAACTTTGATTCATAGTACTAGTCGAACACAATCGGCGTTGTTAAGACTGGTAAACCGGGATTGAGGTACCAGCCTTATTACCCGGGTTATATAAACCGAAAGTGTGCTTAAAGGCCGGTAAGTGTGTTGTTACGATTGTATCAAGGACATAATTGAGGACCAGTCTTTTGTGATTCATATTCCGGGTTATATGTATAGGACTATGATTCACAGTGCGGTAAGCCGCCTAGAGACTTGTGATTTGTCTTTCTATGCAGGATAGTTAAAGACAACTATTTGAGCTTAAGGAACATGAATGATCATTTATGACCCAGAGGAATATAAGGAAACAACTTCCATGGAATTAAGTATTCAGCACGTGCACGATGCCATGACAAAGTTAAAATGGGCCTATTCTATTACAAGACTCGTCGAGTCCAAAAGGGTGAAGCATTGTTTGAATAAGCCGCCTACAGAGTTAAGATGCTTGCTGGGTTGAAGCTTCCGGCTCATCCCTCTCTGCTCCTCCGGCTGTTCCCAAGACCTGGAAAGTTGACGATTTCCAGTCAATGCCACTCAGAGCTTCAAATTGACCTTCCTCGTCAATTAACCCGGCCGGGTCAATTTCCGGGGCAAAGGTGTGCTTACGAGTCGGCGGAACTAAGCTGATGGCTTCATAACGCGGAGTGGGGATCCTCTGATTATCTGCATCGTAACCCGGCTGGTACTTGGTCAGATCCGTGTCATTTCTAATCAGGGTGGCCACCGGGCGCACGATCTTCACGCAGGCTGCAAAGTCCCTTTGGTCGAAGGGGGTGCCGTCTTCCTTCAAGCTGGGATAGCCAAGGGCAATGTCCGCCGGGTCTAATTCTGGAAGGAACGCCTTGGCCCGGCTCAGAGCAGCTATGGCTCCGGCTCTTGCAGAGGCCCGTCGCAGCTCTTGGACACGCTGAGGAAGAACGGCAAGCCGGCGAAGAACTTCCGCCAGGTGAGTCGGCACCTCATTGGATAGGGCCACCACGGCCAAGGCGCGCTGTGACCCGGTGTAGAGTTGCTCCACCAGGGTGTACACGGCCTTCAACTTGGTCAGCACACTTTGGTTGAGGTTGGCGCTTCTGGGACCTGTTTAACAGAGTAAGATAAGCCGCTGGCAATGATGGGTTATGAGACATAAAGATTATAAACTGGACAAGAGCCAGTGGAATGACTTACCGAAGATTGCGGCAACCATCTGTGACACGTGGCGCTTTAAGCCGGAGAGTTCGGCGGTTTTCTCCGTCAGAGCCTTCTCCGCCTGTTCGGCCCGGCTCACCAGAGCAGCCTTCTCTTCGGCCCAAGTTTTCCGTTCAGCTTCAAAGTTCTTCTTCAGCTTCTCTTGAGCGGCAATACTGGACACAAATTTGGCGTTGGCCTTCCGGGTCTCAGTTTCCTGCGTCCTCAGGCGGGTCTTCAGATCCGAGATGTTAGCCTCAAGCTTCTTGCAAGCAGCCTGCACAATTTCCGGGTTATAATATGAACAAGTTACTATGCAAATTTAAAGTCCCAAGCGCTTTCCAAGCAAAGACACTTGGCACTTGGGGGCTAATGCATGTCGAACGTTTCTATCTACAAATTACCGGTTCATGGAAGTAAGCCGGAACTTAAGTCTACAACATATTCAATCATAAGTCGTCGACTTGGGGGCTAGTATGGTAAAGATAACTATGCAGTAAGCAGTAGAGTGGTACCTCAGACTTCTGCTGTATCTGATTCACCATGTTGATCTCCAAATCCCGGCTCTTGTGCACCTGACTCACATAGCCGGAGACGATCTCTCCGACGCTCAAGTTTGTGTAATTGGTGAGGTCCAGATTGGCCCGGCTGCGCTCTAGCAACTCTTCCTTGGCGGAGTGCTTGGCCAGCACAGTGGGTCTCCCCGGCTCAACAAACTCCGTCCGGGTGATTACCACGTCCGGGTCATCGGCTGGCTGAGCCGGGCTGGAGATATCCGGGTTGGTGGAAGTCTCCATGGCTGGCTCGTCGGTGGGAGCGGTGGCTTCAGGAGCAGAGGCGGCTGGCGGCTCTTGAGCGGAAACTTCCGGTTCCGTCACGACCGACTCCTCCGCCGGCTTATTCTTCTTTGCTCTTTTACTGAGCTTTGCTTGAGCACTGAAAGGACAAGAGGTTAGTACAAAAGTATGAGTAAAGATAAAGCACAGCAAGGGATGATCATCATTACCCGGGTACGGTCTTGAAAGCCGGCAAATTCGACTGCATCGAGTCACCAGAGGAAGGAGATGTTTCCTGATAATTTGAATCAGAAGAATTGAGAGGTTGACGTATAACACCCGCCAGAGGATGAAAAGGATATAAGTTGGAGATAACCTCGGTCCGGCGCTTCCTTGATGCCTCAGGTAAGCCGGAGGAGAGGTCAGCATCCTTGTTGGTCCGGGTGTGCCGCCGGCTCTCATGAATCTGTTGCTTCAAAAGAAATTGAGGATCTTGATAAGCTAAAGGATGTGAAAATCTTACTTTCCGGGTTACCCTTCGGACTTTCAGCCTTGGCAAGGGCTCCGAGTCGGAGGAAAGTGTCATTACCTCTTCAACCACCGGGTTACTTGCTCCGGTGTCATCCTGTTGATGAACAGTATTGATAAGGTGGACAGAAATAAACAAGAAATACAACAAGAGCTTACAGGTTCAGGGGTTACCTCTGACTCGGAGCTGTCACTCAGTTGAAGCAGCTCTGAGGCAGTGGGCCTGCTTCCCTTCTTGCGGGGAGCGGCTCTCTTGGCGGCTTTCTTAGCCTTCCTGGCCTTCTTGGCCGCCTCATGGTCATATTTGACCTTCCAGAATTTGTCATCAGCCTGAAAAATACAATGACGATTTCTTAAGGTTCAGATGAAAGCTATCTACAGAAGAAAATAAGATGTTCAGATCAGCGGCTTACCGCTGGGGCCGGGTTGGTCTTGCAGAAGGGGCTTAAGCCGGTCCTCCCGCAGTCTGCCAGGCTCTCGTTCAAGAGAGCCTTGGTCATGTCCTCAGCAACGTCTTCAGGAAGATCGTTGCGGCTGTGTCTCAGGGGGTCATCTTTCCGGCCCGTGTACTCACACATTAAGCCGGGGCGGCGGCTTAAGGGGATCACCCGCCATGAGATCCAGACTCGGACCAGATCAATGCCATTAAGGCCATTTCCCAGGAGAGCCTTGATTTTGTTGATGGTGGGGATCAGAGGTTGGCGCTCCGCCTGAGATAACTTGTCTGACAGAGGGTGAGTTGGTTCCAGACGCGAAGGACGAAAGCCGGGCAGCGGGCTCTCGTCAGCCGGCGACGTGTCTTGGCAGTAGAACCACGTCTGGTTCCAGTCCTTTGGGTGGCTTGGCGGCTCGGCGTAAGGAAAAAGGCAGTCTCTCCGTCGCTGAATGGAGATTCCACCAAGTTCTAAGCTCAGCACGTTGGCGCACTCGTTCTGGCGGTTCAGATAAAAGAGTTCTCTGAAGAGCAGCAGGCTGGGCTCTTCTCCAAGGTAGACCTCGCAGAATACTTGGAAATTGCATATATTCGACACCGAGTTGGGTCCTATGTCTTGTGGCCGCAGATCAAAGAAATTCAGCACATCTCTAAAGAACTTTGAGCCGGGCGGTGCGAAGCCCCGGCTCATGTGATCAGCAAAAATTACCACCTCCCCGTCCTTGGCTGTGGTCTCTCCTCTGATGGGTCGGGGGCACGGTAGGACATGACGTCCTTCTTGGGCAGGTAACCCGACTTCACGAAATCTGCTAAGGTCTCGTCGGTGACGTTGGACCTCATCCAATTGCATGTGATGGGTGCTTTGGGAGCTTTGGGAGGCATGGTGAAAGTCGGAAGCCTATGATAAAAGGAAATGTCCGGTTTAATTATAAGCCGGAGGAAATTTACAGTTCAATGTTTAAAGTGGCGGCTTATGGAGGGGCCTAATGACATATATCTAAGTGCATCGGGTTATCTAAGCCGCTGGAGGTATTGAGAGTAATTCAATTGTCTACAGCCTTGTCGTAAATGAGCCGGAAAATTTTACGGCGCGTGGCTTCTTTTGAGCCGGAAGGTTTTACGGTGCGTGGCTTCTTTAAGCCGGAAATGTAAACCGCCATGACTCAGCAGGTGCAGTTTTTTACTAAGTGTGGTGAAAACAGGTTTCACACATCGCAGTAAATAATTTGGATCAAAATGGTCGGCTAAAAGGAAAGTTTCTAGACCTAAAACAGACGCAGGAGAAGTTCGCAGGTTCGAACGGAGCCTTATGCAGTAAAAGGGATCTATGAACATTGGAATGGGCGTGAAACAACTACCGCGCAGTCTATGCAGTTAAGATCAAGAAAGGTGTAAAAATAAAAACTACCAAGAACTCGCGAGAACGGCGAAGAACACGGGAAGAACAGCAGGAGCTTAATGTAGATCTATCTACGAGAGGAAGGAACTTACAGATGCAGGTGCTGCGAGGTTCGCCGCGTTTCTCTGGACGGTTCAGGGTGATGCAGCGGCCAAGGTCGACGAGGACGAGCTCTGCGCGGCGGGCGGCGGCGGAGCTCGAGCAGCACAAGAGTAGCGAGAGGAAGAGGACGACAGAAGGGGGAGAATGGAAAGACCCGAGGGTCGGGCTATTTATAAGGCCAGACTCATAAGTGGGCGCGAGAAACGAGGAGGCCACGGCGCGGTTATCTCACCATAAAACGCCTCGATTTTCGGGATGGCAGTAAAGATAAGATCCGTTGCGGATATGGTGGAGTAAAAAATGGACTTAATGGAAGATGACGTCACGGCGGATTACCCGGAATCCAGAGGATGACGTCACGCCGGGTTATGGCCTTCACACAATTGTAAGCCAGAGATTTTCTGTCGAAAGAATTGAAGATTGACATGAGCCGGCTCAAATCAATCTGGGGCCTAATGTTGAGGATATAAACCTTAGAGTCACCCGCCCGGTGGGGCCGGGTTACTCATAAGGGTCATCACCTGAAGCCCGGCGCCAAGCTTGAAGACGGTGGGCCAAAAGATGGGCTTAAGACCCGGAGATGGCTTAAGGCCCGTAGTTACAACCGTCATTATGGTAGAAATTGTAGTGTAAGGCAAGAATAGTTGAGAGTCCGAGCCGGACACTCTTATGAGCCGGCCGGGACTCTCAGAAGCTGCTGGGCGTCAACCTCTCTATATAAAGGGACGACCCGGCAGCGGTTTAGGGGTAAGAAAGATCTCGTCGAGAGCCAGGCATAGCAGTTAAGCTTCCTGGTCATTGAAACCCTAATCAATACCACCTCAACTGGACGTAGGGTTTTACCTTCACCGTAAGGGGCCGAACCAGTATAAACCCTCGTGTTCCTTGTCCCGTTTAACCCCTTCAAGCTTCCTAGTGGCGATGGCTCCACGACTAAGTCCTAGCTTGAGGACATCTGCCGTGACAATTCCACAACATCATTCGAATGTTTGTTGTGAAGACTATATGTTGCAATTTCTATCCGTTGATTCAATTTGCCTATCTGTCTATCAAGATGCTAACGGATGTCACCCTCTTCAGGATGGCTTCGCCAACGCGTCAGAATCCGGAACGCAATGAGGGGAGTCAGGCGAACCCTCCGCCACCACCTCCGCCTCCGGAGGCATGGCAAGCTATCATGGAAGCCACCAACGCCAATGCTCAGATGATTTTGCAACTCTTGCAAGAACGCACCCAAGGGCAAGGCAATCTAGGAAATCAAGGCCAAGGTAACAATCAGCCTCACTTCGCTACCCTCAACCAGTTCCTCGCAAATTAGCCGAAGTCTTTCAGCTGCTGTGCCGAGGCCACAGATGCCGATGATTGGCTCGTGGACATCAACAAGCATTTTGAATGTAGCAATGTCAGGCCTGAGGACTTTGTCAAGTTCGCTTCTTTTCAACTCAAGGATCAAGCTGTCGAGTGGTATCAACAATACAAAGATTCCAGAGGAGGTTGTGTGATTACCTGGGATGATTTTCGCCGAGACTTCAAAGCTCACCACATTCCACAAAGTGTTGTTGAGAGCATGCGTGAGGAGTTCCGCAATCTCAAGCAAGGCAGCATGTCCGTGTATCAATACAATACTCAGTTTCAAAAACTCGCTCGCTTTGCTAAGCAATACGTTCCTGATGAAAAGAGCATGATCTATCAATTCAGAGGTGGCCTCAGAGAGGATCTGCAGTTACCTCTTGTGCTTTTTGAGCCGACCAAGTATGATGATTTCTACAACATGGCTCTGAAGCAAGATGCTGCTCAGGTCAAGTGTGAGGCTTCTAAGAAGAGAGTCAGGGACGCAGTTCAGTCTTCTTCTTCCTCACTAGTGGCTGCTAAGCAACAGAAGTTCTGGTTGCCTCATCCTCCTCCGTTTCGTAAGCCTTTCCAGCAGAAGAACAAAGGTGGCCATGGATCTTTCCACTCGTCCAACCCTGGCTATCAGAACAAGTCTCAGAATCAAGCTCCAAAGTCGAATGCTCCTTATGACCATCCACTCTCAGAGGTGACTTGCAACAAGTGTCAGCAGAAAGGTCACTATGCTAACAAATGCTTCAACCAAAGGCGCCTTCCGTCTCCTCCTCCTGTGAGATCTTCCAGCAATGCAGTGGTCAAGCATAATCCCAAGTTTGCAAAGGTCAACATGATGAACGCAGCTCAAGAGGAGGAATCTACTGATGTGATAATGGGTAATCTCTCAGTTAATGATTTTCTTGCAAAAGTTCTTTTTGACTGTCGGGCGGTTGGTGCGACATACGCCAACGGATGGCTTATCTGTGTGGGTGCCAATAAGACGTCGCCGGTGCCTGGAAACGGGATGAGGCGAAGACATGCACGCCGGCGGATCTTACCCAGGTTCGGGGCCCGAGGAGATAACACCCCTAGTCCTGCTCTGCGGGGTCTCCGCATGATCACTAGATCAGGGAAGGTAGCTACAATCGCTCCTAGAGCTGTTTTGGGGTTCAAGGGAGAAGAAGAACAAGGCTAGCTCTAACTTCTCTCTATCTATGGTGTGTGTGCTATGCTTAGAAGCCAACCCTTTGCATGGGTGCTCCGGGGGGTTTACATAGGCCTACCCCCCGGGGGTACAATGGTAATCCGACTGGGCGCTGGTCCCAGCCGTCAGTGTCTACGCTCGCCGGCTTCTCCACCGGCTGTTGGGTCCCGCGGTCTGGTGGGTCCCGCCGGCTGCCGGCTTCTTGGTCGACAGACGGGCCCCGCCGCCTAGGGTCTTGTCGGCGGCTGCTTACTGTAGCCTCGCCTCTGATGACGAGGGCTTTGTCGAGGTAAGCGTGGCTACAGTGGGCCGCCTCGGGGGCTCTCACTGTAGCCTTACCTCGTCTTGTCTCCTTAATGGGGCTCCTGCTTCGAGGAAGGGAGTAGCCGGCTTCTGGGGGCCGGCTACGCCCTTGGCCGACTCGGAAAGGCCGGGCCGCCTTCACGCCTCTCTCTGGCGGAAGGGGCCCGGCGCCTGCGGGCCGTATAGGAGTCGGTCGTGGATGACGTCGAGGCTGGCATGGCTACAGTGCCGAGCCGAACAGGAGACGGTCATCCCGTACGGCCTCCTGTGGCCATGCCTGCCTTGGGCCTCGGGGGTAGTGGGCCGCACTGTGGCCACACCCTGTCTTGTCGCCGTTATGTGGGAGTAGCTTTGGTGGTTGTGGTCTCGGCCGGCTTCTTGGAGTCGGCGCTCTTCTTGGCCGGCTTCTTGGAGTCGGCTACCCCGTAGTCGTCCCGGGGAGGGGTTGCTGAGGCTGGGTCGCCTTCCGGGAGTCGGCTTCAGAGGTAGCCGGCCAGGGAAGGCGGCCCAATGCTTGGAGTGCTTGGAGGCCCGAAGGCCTGATAATTTTTTCAGAAGAACCAGGGGCAGTCGGTTAGGCTACCCGTGGCCATTTACTCCGACAGTAGTCCCCGAAGCTGATTGGGCTTTGAGGTTGAGTAGGAGTTGAGAAGCGCGATCAGCTTCCCTTCTTAGCAAGCTGGCAGCTGGGAGCCGGCCTTGGTCAGGCGCGCCGCCAGAGTCGAAATCTTCTGGAGTCGGAGGGCGGTAGCCCGCTAGTGCGCGCACCGGGCCGGCCATTGGCCGTCTGCGAACCACGTGGCCCCTCTTGGCCGGAAAGCCTGCCAGCCCACGCGCGTGACGGGACGTCGCCGCAGGGAGGGGGCCCGCCACGTCCACGCCCTGGCCCAGGCATGGATTATCTACATCCCGAAACCGCCCGCACGTCCCGTGCGGCAGTTTCGGCTCGCATTTATGCGCAATAATCGCGAGGCGTGGGGGGAGTGGGTGCAGTTAATCCCACGACTCCCCCCACGTTCGGCTTCCCCGGTCTTGCCTTGCGAAGCTATAAGTAGGGGGAGGTGGCAGGCGGCAGGCCCTCACACGCTCCTCCTACCTCCACCATCTTCTTCGCTCTCCCGTTCTTTCGACAGCGCCTCGCCGCCGCGCTCTTCCACTACGCATTCCTCCGCCGCCGCGCTTGTTTTTGCCATGCCTCCCGCCACGGAGCAGCATGGCGGGGATTGGGATGGCTCCAACGTCCACGACGACCACGTCGAGTTTCTCCGCAACAAGCGGCGGCTGCCCGACGCGGACAAGGTGGAGGTCCGCCTCGCGCCGGTGAAGGAAATCACGCCGGAGCCGCAGGAGGGCGAGCGGGTGGTCTTCCGCTCGCACTTCTTGCGCGGCATCGGCCTTCCAGTGAGCGCCTTCTTTCGCTCCTGGCTCGAATTCTATCAGCTCCAGCCACACCACCTCACCCCGAATGCGGTGGTGCTGCTGTCGGCCTTCGTCACCCTGTGCGAGGGCTACCTTGGCGTCCTCCCCACCCTCGAGCTCTGGGGGGAGTTCTTCCAGTCCAAGCTGGGCACGCGCAGACAGGGCGTGCCGGCTCAAACTGGGGCCTTCAGCGCGTCGCGGAGGTCGGTCGCCGACAACCCCTTCCCCGTCATCCCGCTAATCCAACCGGTGAAGTAGTGGCAGAAGTCGTACTTCTACGTGCGGAACATCGCCCCACGGGGCGACTACATCAACCTGCCGGCTTACGTAGCCGGCCCACCGGCGGGCAGGCTGCCCCAGTGGTCCTTCCGGGCTGTGACTCTGACGCCGGCCGGGTCCGCAGCCGTCGCCCGAGTGCGAGTGATGACCCAGTCGGAGGGCTTGACGGGGGCTGACCTTCTGGCCGCCTTCGTCACGCGCTGGGTTCTTCCGCTCCAGAGCCGTCCTCATCTGATCTGTCAGATGAGCGGCCAGCTCGATCCGAGCCGGATGTGCACCAAGGACATGCCGCACGAGGAGGTCGCCTATATGGTGAACTACCTTGCGAATTGCAAGCTCTCCGAAGAGTGGCAATTCAGCAAGGAGCCATACAGCCGAGCCAATCCACCGCCCATGGTATGCTCTCCCTGTGTCTTCTTTTTCTCTCAACTTCGTTGCCGAGTTCCTCTTGGCCGACTCTAACTTAGTCGGCTTGTTCTTTGATAGAGTCCTCTTCTTCAGCCGGCCAGCGGGTCAGACACGGAGCATCGATTCGTCCCCGACCGGACGGAACACGATCTGGAGGACCCCGACCTGGGGGTGGCCGGCATGGACGACAACATCGAGCCGGGCGGCGGCCAAGCCGGCGGCGAAGCAGGCGGCTCCGGGCTCGGAGTCACCTTCGACGACTGGCCGGACGACGACGAAGCCGAGGTCGTCCCGCGCCGCCAGCCGGCTTCTGGGTGCGGCGCGGGCTCCTCCGCTGCACCGCCTGCTCGGGGCGGAGGGCAGAAGCATCGCGCCGCCCAGGGTCTGTTTGGCAGTCGGACGAAAAAACCCAGGGGCGGGGCGGCCGCCACCAGGCGGGAAGAGGCGGCTGCGAAGGCGGCTCGCTTCCGCAATGCGGTGAAGCAACTGCAGACCGTGTCGGCGTAAGTCCGAATTTTTCTTTGTGTACTCTCTTTTTTTCTTTCCTTTGGTGGTTCCTGAAACCTTGTCTTTTTTCTCCAAATGATCAGAGCTCCGTTGTCGCTTGAGCGGGCGGCTGCCGGCTCCGTCGTCGAGTCGCCAAGGGGGTCTGGGAGTACCACTCGCCGCGTGGACCCCCGTGCCGACCTTCAGGAGGCGACAGAAAGGAACGCGCGGGAGGCGCGGGCGGAGCGAGTGGCGCGGGAGGCGGAGGCACGGAGGGCGGCCGCCGCCCAGGAGGCACGGAGGGCGGCCGCCGCCCAGGAGGCACGGGAGGAGGAGGCGGCAAAGGCACTCGCCGATGCCGCAGCCAGGGCCCAAGCAGAGGCTGCGGCCGCGGCGGCGGCGGGGGAGGTTTTGATGGTCACCCCGCTGCGCGTCATGGCGCCTGGGGACGTGGAGCCCTCGCCAGAGGGAGCCAGCGGCGACCAGCCAGGGCTGGGGGAAGCGACGACGTCATCATCCTGGAGAGGGCGCCGGTGCCGACCCCGCCAACTGGGGCGGCTCAAGGCGGCCGGCCTGATCCGCCGCCTGCACAGTCGGCGGGGGGCGAGCTGGCCGCGAGGGCTGAGATGGCGGTCCGGATTCCGTCGAGCCGGCGCGCGGGGAAGGCCGCGTCGGAGCCACAGAAGGCCGCGTCGGAGCCGCAGCCGGCCGTGGGCTCCAGCTCGTCGGCCCGGGATGCGGAGGCGGCCAGCGCTACCTCGGGGTGGACGCCAGGCGGAGGGACGGCCGTGGTGAACGTGGCTGCACAGGACGTCCGGACCCGGCTCCAGGGCCAAGCTGCGGCGCTGAGGCAGTTCACCGACGAGTTCCTCGCGACGCGGGCGGCCATCCGGGTTAGTATTCCCATCTTGCTTTCTTGATCTTGATTCTTCTTGATCTTGATTTCTTCCGTGGGGGCGCGTCAGCGCACCCACTGGGTGTAGTCCCCGAGTTCCGAGTCGGCTGCTGAGCAGGCGGCTTGGAACTTCTTGGTGGATTTGCCTTTGCTATTTTTGTTCTTACTTCGGTCTTCTGTCCATCTTGCAGGACTACCACAACCTTCGAGCGGCCGCCTTCAACTCCCAGGCTCGGGAGCTGACTCAGAAGACCGCCGACCTTACTGAGAGCCGAGGTACGTGCTTTGTTCTTTATCTCATGTGGGGGCGCGTCAGCGCACCCACTGGGTGTAGTCCCCGAGATTCGGGCCGACTGCTGAGCAGTCGGGTCGGATCTTCCTTGACGACTTCTTACTGTTCTTCTTTTCCTGCCGTCTCTGCAGCGGCCAACGCCAGTCTGAGGGCACAGCTGGGAGAGTCTCAGACTGCCCTTCGTGCCAAGGATGCCGAGCTCGCCGCCTTGGTGCAGGAGCGCGACCGCCTGGTCAAGAAGCTGGCCGACCAGGAGGAAGGCCACAAGGCGGCCCTGAAGGCTGCGCAGGACCGCGAAGCCACTCTCCAGGCCGAGTTCGAGACGGAGGCGGCTGGCTGGGCTGAGGCCAGGCAGACTCTGGTCTCTGGCTATGGCCAGATCGAAGATCTGGTTGACGGTAAGCCGCCTACCTCTTCGTCCTTTCTTGCCATCTGCCACTTTGGCTTGTTTTCTGATTTTGGTGTTCTTTTCTTCCTTTCTTCTTCTTTCTTGCGCAGAGTATTTCCCTGGCTATTCTACTGCCGCCAACCAGACCATCGAGGCCCGTCGCCAAGCGCGAAGGCAGGCTGGCTTTGAGATCTCGCCAACCGCCGGCCGCTCGCTGGAGGAACAGCTCTGGCGATCCAGGCCCGCATCCAGCCGGCTCACCGACTGCTCCGCCGGCTTCAGCGTGCCGGGGCGCAAGGTCTTGGCCGCCCTCTGGCCCGGCCAAGTGGTTCCTCGCACCCCCAGTCGGACTGCCGACTGGCTGGAGGTGGCAGTCGGCCGCTTCGAAGCTTGGAAGGCCTCGGCGGCTCGCTCCGGCGCCAGGCGGGCGCTGGAGTTCGTCAAGGCCTGGTATCCCGGCCTGAGCCTGGACCAGCTGGCTACCTGGCGGCAGCAAGCCGACACGGAGCTGGAGCCGGCGCGGCCGGCCATCATCCGGCGGGCTTCGGCGATCGCCGACTACACCGACACCAGCGTCTTCGCCCCCGAGGTGGACGACAACGGTGTCGCCCAGCCGGAGGAGTGGTTCGGGCTGAACCCGGCGGACGGCGAAGACTCGGCGGAGGAGATCGACTCCAGCGACGAGGGTGAAGAAGAGGAGGAGGAGGGTGAAGACGCCGAGCCGGCTGGTGGAGCAGCCGGCCAGCCTCAGCCTGACCGCACCTCCAGCACCACGTCGCGCGCGAGTGCGTCGCCTGCCGTAGGTGGTGATCAAGCCGAGACCCGCTAGGCGGCCACTCCTTCAGCCGGCGAGGCCGCCTTCACCGACCAGCTCGGCCTCCGCATCGCGCCTTAGTCTGCCTTCTTTTGTTTTCCTGTCTTGTTACTTTTGGAACAATGTTTGGTTAAGTCTGCACAATTCCACCCACTGGGTGTATTCGAACTTATGTCTGTTGCCAGCCTGTTGGGGGCTTTATGTGTATATATAACTTATGCATGCATTTGGCCTTTCCTTGTACTTTGCTTTTTGTCCTTCTGCTGTTTCCTTTGCCGCCCTCCCTTGGTTGCCGCCTCCCCAGTCCAACAGTTGCTCTGCAATCTGTAGCTGGAGGAGTGCTTGGCCAATTGGGGGGGGAAGTACTTTAGCTTTGCTGGACTAAAGCTAAGTGTTTAGGAAGCCGGCCAGCCGGCTGTTCTGGCAGCCGGCAGGCATGTTTGGAGGCCGTCTCTTTTGCTATATAGGTTCGTTGTTCCTTAGCCATTTTTCGTGTGGGCATCCTTTCTGCCTTGCCTCTTGCTAGTCGGACAGTCGGTTCTTCGAGCTGCGACTTTCAACAAGAGAGGACTCGGGAGCCGGCACACTACTTTTCTGACTTAGGTAGAACTTTCAATATAGCTCAAGGCGGCCAGTCCCCGGGCCGACTAGTCGAACCCGGTGCCGGACAAGAATTCAAATGTAATAATACATTCATGGATATGACACTTGTCATTCATAGATAAACAAAGGCAGTCCCCGAGTACTGTTCGGGGGGCCTGTTGGTTTGTACTTAATACAAAAGGGGTAGCATGATACATACTGCTTTCAACTGTAAAATCGTCTTAGGAGGTTTGCGTTCCATGGTCGCTCCGACTCCTTGCCGGAGTCGTCTCTCTTGCGTGCTCTTGGTTTTTGCGCGTCGATCAAGTAGTAGGAGTCGTTGCCGAGTGCCTTGCTGACGACGAAGGGGCCTTCCCAAGGGGCCGAGAGCTTGTGCTGGCCGGCTGTTCGCTGGATCAGCCGGAGCACAAGGTCGCCCTCTTGGAAGGATCTTGGCTTGACCTTGCGGTTGTAGTAGCGGCGCAGCCCTTGCTGGTAGATGGCGGACCGGCTGAGTGCTAACAGCCGGCCTTCTTCCAGTAGGTCGACGCCGTCTTCTCTTGCTTCCTTGGCCTCCTCCTCCGTGTACATGGTGATCCGAGGCGAGTCGAACTCGATGTCTGTTGGGATGACAGCCTCGGCACCGTACACGAGGAAGAATGGAGTGAAGCCGGTTGACTTGTTGGGTGTAGTGCGCAGACTCCAGAGGACAGCCGGCAGCTCTTCGAGCCAGCAGCCGGCCGATCGCTCCAGTGGTACAACCAGTCGGGGCTTGATGCCGGAGAGGATGAGTCCATTTGCTCGCTCGACCTGGCCGTTTGACTGCGGGTGGGCAACGGACGCTAAGTCCAGTCGGATGCCCTGCGTCGCGCAGAAACGTGCCAGTGCTCCTTTGGCGAAGTTCGTGCCGTTGTCGGTGATGATGCTGTGCGGCACGCCGTACCGAGTAGTGATGTCGGTGATGAATGTCACGGCAGTCGGCCCGTTCAGCTTCTTAATCGGCTTTGCTTCGATCCACTTTGTGAACTTGTCCACAGCGACCAGTAGATGTGTCAAGCCGCCGCGGGCTGTCTTGAAAGGGCCCACCATGTCCAGTCCCCAGACGGCAAAAGGCCAGGTGAGGGGAATGGTCTTGAGTGCAGAAGCCGGCAGGTGTTGCTTGGAACTAAAAACTTGGCATCCTCTGCAGCTCTTGACTATTTCTTTAGCATCCTCCAAGGCAGTCGGCCAGAAGAAACCATGGCGGAAAGCCTTGGCCACAAGTGATCTTGAGGCTGCGTGGTGGCCGCATTCGCCTTGGTGGATGTCTTTGAGGATTGCCACTCCTTTTTCTGGCTCGACACAACGCTGGAAGACTCCAGTGACGCTGCGCTTCACAAGCTCTCTGTTGATTATTGTGTATGCTGCGGCTCGTCGTTGCACTAGTCTTGCTGAGATCTCATCAGCCGGCAGCTCTCTGCTGACTAGGAACTTGAGGATGGGCTGGGCCCATGACGGAGCTGTGACTTCTTCTTCTGTTAATGTGGCCACCATGACTCGGGTGGGTGGGTTGGGTGGCGTTGAATTGGAGTCGGCCACCGCTTCTTGTGTCGTTGCAGTCCCCGGGCCGACTGCTGCAGTCCCCGGGCCGGGTTCTGAAGTCCCCGGGCCGGGTGCAACTACGGCAGTCCCCGGGCCAGTTGTCGAAGTCCCCGTGCCGCCTGCGGGATTTCTCCAGTCGGATCCGGCTGTATCTGGCGCAGGCGGTACGAAGATGGAATCCGACTCTGGAGACGGCTTGATGGACGGCTTGAGGAGGCGCTGGAGGGAGACGCCAGTCGGTATGGCTTGTCGGGTGGAGCCGATCCGTGCTAGGGCATCTGCTTGGTCGTTGTCGGCCCTTGGCACGTGAAGGAACTCGCACCCTTCGAAGTATCCGCTGATCTGCTGGACGAGGAAATCGATAGCTCGCCATGTTCGCGTCCTTGGCGTCCCAGTCGCCAGACGATTGCTGGACCACCAAGTCTGAGTCGCCGTAGCACAGGATCCGGCGTATGCCGAGTTCTTTGGCTAGCCGGAGCCCATGTACGAGCGCCTCGTACTCGGCCACGTTGTTGGAGGCGGCGAAGTGGATCTGCAGCGTGTACTTGAGCTTGTCGCCTTTGGGAGAGGTGAGGACGATGCCGGCTCCCAAGCCGGTGCGCATCTTGGACCCGTCAAAGTGCATCCGCCAATGGGTAGAGTCGGGAGCCGGCGGTAGGTACTGGGTCTCGGCCCAGTCGACGAGGAAGTCGGCCAATGCTTGCGACTTGATGGCGGTGCGGGGTTGGTAGAAGATTGTGTAGGGCGCCAATGCAATGGCCCATTTGGCCACCCGGCCGGATGCATCCCGGCTGCCTATGATCTCGGCGAGCGGGGCAGTGCACACGACCGTGATGGGGTGCTCTTGGAAGTAGGGCTTCAGTTTCTTGGCAGCGAAGTACACCCCATAGCACATCTTCTGGTAGTGCGGGTAGTTTTGCTTTGAGCTGGATAGCACTTCGCTGAGATAGTACACCGGCCTCTGGACTAGCTGGGCTCGGCCTTCCTCCGGGCGCTGGACCACAACAACAGTGCTGACGACTCGGCTAGTCGCGGCGATGTAGAGGAGCATGGGCTCCTTCTCAGTCGGCGCAGCCAGGACAGGCGGAGTGGTCAGCATTTTCTTCAACTCATGGAAGGCTTGGTCGGCTTGATCATTCCACTCGAAGTGAGTGGACTTCTTCATGAGTCGGTACAGGGGGAGAGCCTTCTCTCCTAGTCGGCTGATAAAACGATTCAGGGAGGCTAAGCAGCCAGTGAACTTCTGCACATCTCGCAGCTTGGTGGGAATCTCCATCCTCTCGATGGCCTTGATCTTGACAGGGTTGCATTCGATGCCGCGTTCAGAGACCAGGAAGCCTAGCAGCTGGCCGGCTGGCACTCCGAACACGCACTTCTCAGGATCGAGCTTGATTTGGAATCAGCGCAAGTTGGCGAATGTTTCTTTCAGGTCTTCCAGCAAGGTACCGCGCTTCTCTGTCTTCACCACAATGTCGTCTACATAGACGTGGGCATTTCTGCCGAGTTGTTTCAAGAGGCATTTCTGCATGCAACGCTGAAAAGTGGCACCGGCATTTCTCAAGCCGAATGTCATTGTCAGGTAGCAGAAAGCTCCAAAGGGTGTGATGAAGGCAGTCTTCAGGCGGTCAGCCGGGTCCAACTTGATCTGATGGTACCCTGAGTACGCATCCAAAAAACTTAACAGCTCGCATCCGGCTGTGGAGTCTATCACTTGGTCAATCCGTGGCAGAGCAAACGGATCCTTTGGGCAGGCCTTGTTCAGACTGGTGTAGTCTATACACATACGCCACTTGTTATTCTTCTTCAGAACCAGAACTGGGTTGGCAAGCCACTCTGGAAAGAACACTTCCATGATAAAGCCAGCGGCAAGGAGCCGGGCTATCTCTTCTCCCACAATTCTTCGCTTCTCTTCTGACAGTCGGCGGAGGGGTTGCTTGACCGGCTTCGCATCAGCTCGGACATGTAATTTGTGCTCGGCGAAATCCTTCGGGACACCCGGCATGTCCTTTGGGGACCATGCAAAGATGTCTCGATTCTCACGGAGGAAGTCGACGAGCTCGCCTTCCTATTTACTGTCCAAGTTCGCCCCAATGACAGCGAACCTCTCCGGGTTCTCCGGGTCCAGAGGTATCTTCTTCGTCTCTTTGGCAGGCTGGAAGGAGCCCTGCGCATCACAATCCTTGGGGTTGGGGGACAGGGCCGGCTGCTTGCCGGCCATGGCCACAACCCGTTCCAACATCTTCTTCTCTTCTGCCACCACGAGGGACTCGGCCAGCCGGCTACTGGCCATGGCGCACTCGATGGACTTCTTGTAGTCGCCGGCTACCGTGATGATCCCCTTCGAGCTCGGCATCTTCATCTTCAGGTAGGCGTAGTGGGGCACAGCCATGAACTTGGCCAGAGCAGGTCGGCCAAGCAGTGCATGATAGGGGCTCTCCAAATCCACTACCTCGAACCATATTGCTTCTCGGCGAAAATGATCTTTGTCTCCGAAGAGAACATCCATTTTGATCTTGCCGATTGGGGAGCAAGACAGGCCGGGGACGATACCATGGAAGACGGTGCGGCTCGGCATGAGCTGCTTTGCTTTGATGTTCAGCTTCTCCATGGTATCGCGGTACAGTATGTTGATACTGCTTCCGCCGTCTATCAGGACGCGGGAAAATCTGGCAGCTCGCCTCTCCGTCGCGAGGGTGACGTCCAAGACCATTGCATAGGAGCCAGGCGAAGGCATCACCTCTGGGTGGTCGGCCTGGCTCCAGCTGATTGGCTTTTCTGACCAGTGCATGAACTCGGGGGTGCTGGAGGCGACTGCATTCACTTCTTGATGCTGTCGGCGTCGGCTGCGCTTGTCGTCGGCTTGACTGGTGAAGACGACGTAGGCGGCATGCTCTTCGGGGAATTCGTCTTGGATGGCGCCGACTGCCGGCCGAGCCGCCGGCTGCTGGGGGGCTGGAGGCGGCGGGCCGGGAGGCGGAGGCGGCAACATCCCCTCGCCCTTGGTGATGCGGGTGAGCCAGTGGCATTTCCGGGTTGTGTGGTTGGACGGCTTCGCGCCGCTGTGGAACTTGCAGGGGGCGTCGAGAGCTTGTTCGTAGGAGAAAGACGGCTGCCAAGCCGGCCTTCCACCCTTCTTCTTGGGAGCGGGCCGTTCTTCGGGCTGCTCGTCTTCAACTGTGGCCACCTGCCGACTGGAGGAAGTCGGCATGGGGGCCTTGCGCTTGTGGTCGTTCTGGTAGGGGCGCCGATTAGGGTCGCCAGCCGGCGTCTTGGGAGCCGGAGCAATCACCTTCCCCGAGGCGTCTACTCGCAGCTCGGTCTTCATTGAGGAGTCGGCTGTGGCGTACTTGTCCGCGATGACCAGCAACTCGTCGAGGGTAGCCGGCTCGTCGCAGAGGAGTCGGTGCTTGAGGAGGGTGCCCTCTCGGCACCCGGCGGTGAAGTACTCGATGGCCTGGACCTCGTGCACCCCCTCGCAGGAGTTGCGGAGCTCGGCCCATCGCGTGAGGTAGTCGCGGGTCGACTCGTTGGGCCCTTGGACGCAGAGGGAGAGCTGGCGAGGCTTGGGAGGCCGCTTGTAGGTGCTGGTGAAGTTGCGGACGAAGACTTCGGTGAAGTCCAGCCAACTGTTGATGCTGTAGGGCTTGAGGCTGTTGAGCCATGTGCGCGCCGTGCCTTGCAGCATGAGGGGGACGTACTTCACGGCGACGCGCCGATTGCCGTTGGCTATGCTGACGGCCGTGGAGTAGTCGATGAGCCAATCTTCCGGCTTCACCGAGCCGTTGTACTTGGGCGTGTCTCTGGGGAGCGAGAACCCTTTGGGGAAGGGCTCGTCGCGGATGCGGGGGCCAAAGCATGGCGGGCCGACATCGTCTTCTTCTTCTAACGCCAAGGATCGAGCAAGGCGGTCGATCCTGTGGCGGGCGTCGTTCTCGCCGACTCCTTCTCGGCGGCCGAGTCGGTCGCCAAGAGTCGGGTGTGTGATAGGCGGCGGAGTGAGGCGTCTTTCTCTTCGAGGCGGGGGAGGAGGCAGATTTCCTTGGTGCTCTACTGCTCGAGGGCGGCCCTCCGCGTCGCGCTCGATGGTGATGCGAGTCCGGCTGCGGCTGGCAGCCGGCTCCTTGTCTTTCTTCTGGCGCGCGCCGCTCGCAGTCGGCGAGCGGGACGTCGCGGCGTGCTCCCGGCGCGGGGGATGACTATCAGCACGGGCGCCGGCTTCGTGCCGTTCTGCAGCCGCGTCGATCAGCTGCTGGATCCGTCTTGTCATGTAGGGGAGCTCATCGGCTCCCAGCCCATTGAGCTCTTCTGCGGCCGCCTGAGCGGCTCGCAGATTCTCGAGCGGGGTGGCGTAGACGGGGCGATCTGCCCCCAGCATGCTGGCGACGGCCGCGCCGCGCTTCTGGACGAAGCCGGCTCGGCTCGGGCCGCTAGGCGGCGGCGTACCGAAGGCGGCGCGGTCGACTTCGCGCTGGTGGGCCTCGGTGAGGCGTCTCATGGAGGCTATCTTCTGGCCCTCCGCGATGAGGGCGAGGCGGCGTGCCTCCAGGGTCTCGGCGTCGGCATCGGCCGGGATGGGGACGGAGAGGTCGTGCATTGCCGCTTGCAGGGCGTCGTGGGCGTTCTCGCCCGAGTTGGCGACGTGGCTGATGACCAGCACTTCGGTGACAGCGCTGCTGCCGCTGTCAGCTCGAGGGAGGGGGTCGTCGAAGACCACCACGTCGGAGGGGTAGGCGTCAAGCGATGCGTGTCGGAGTCGACGAGCATCGGGTCGGTGGAGCCGACCGACTCCATGTCTGCAGCGGGCTCGCTGGAGACGTGAAGCTGGTCGAGGAGGCTGACGAGGCGGCTCTCGGGGTAGTCCGTGCCTGCGTCGGACGCAGGCTCGTCGGAGATGCGAGTCTCGCCGAGCAGATCGGCGAGGCAGCTCGCTGCGCAGGCGTCGTCGACGCCTTGCAGCGCGTCGAGGCAAACGCCATCGGGCGCAGCAGGCTGGCTGCGCTCGCGGGGGAGGAAGAGGGTTCCCGTCCAGAACAGGTCTCCGGACGATGGTGCACTTGGCCCCACGGTGGGTGCCAAATGTCGGGTGGTTGGTGCGACATATGCCAACGGATGACTTATCATTGTGGGTGCCAATAAGACGTCGCCGGTGCCTGGAAACGGGATGAGGCGAAGACATGCACGCCGGCGGATCTTACCCAGGTTCGGGGCTCTCCGAGGAGATAACACCCCTAGTCCTGCTCTGCGGGGTCTCCGCATGATCACTAGATCAGGAAAGGTAGCTACAATCGCTCCTAGAGCTGTTGGGTTCAAGGGAGAAGAAGAACAAGGCTAGCTCTTGCTTCTCTCTATCTATGGTGTGTGTGCTATGCTTAGAAGCCAACCCTTTGCATGGGTGCTCCGGGGGGTTTATATAGGCCTACCCCCCGGGGGTACAATGGTAATCCGACTGGGCGCTGGTCCCAGCCGTCAGTGTCTACGCTCGCCGGCTTCTCCGCCGGCTGTTGGGTCCCGCCGACTGGTGGGTCCCGCCGGCTGCCGGCTTCTTGGTCGACAGGCCGGCCCCACCGCCTAGGGTCTTGTCGGCGGCTGCTTACTGTAGCCTCGCCTCTGATGACGAGGGCTTTGTCGAGGTAAGCGTGGCTACAGTGGGCCGCCTCGGGGGCTCTCACTGTAGCCTTACCTCGTCTTGTCTCCTTAATGGGGCTCCTGCTTCGAGGAAGGGAGTAGCCGGCTTCTGGGGGCCGGCTACGCCCTTGGCCGACTGGGAAAGGCCGGGCCGCCTTCACGCCTCTCTCTGGCTGAAGGGGCCCGCCGCCCGTGGGCCGTACGGGAGTCTGTCGTGGATGACGTTGAGGCTAGCATGGCTACAGTGCCGAGCCGCACGGGAGACGGCCGTCCCGTACGGCCTCCTGTAGCCATGCCTGCCTCGGGCTTCGGGGGTAGTGGGCCGCACTGTGGCCACACCCCGTCTTGTCGCCGTTATGTGGGAGTAGCTTTGGTGGTTGTGGTCTCGGCCGGCTTCTTGGAGTCGGCGCTTCTTGGCCGGCTTCTTGGAGTCGGCACCCCGTAGTCTTCCGGGGAGGGTTGCTGAGGCTGGGTCGCCTTCCGGGAGTCGGCTTCAGAGGTAGCCGGCCAGGGAAGGCGGCCCAATGCTTGGAGTGCTTGGAGGCCCGAAGGCCTGATAATTTTTTCAGAAGAACCAGGGGCAGTCGGTTAGGCTACCCGTGGCCATTTACTCCGACATTGACACTGGTGCATCGCTTAGCTTCATCTCAAGACCATTTGCATCTAAGCATGAATTGAATTTCCAAGATTTGCCTAGAACGTCAGCAGTTGTCTCTCAGGGCAAATGCATGAACGCAAGCTACATGGTTCCGGATGTTTCCATCAAGATGGGGGACTATAAATTTCTGTCTAAGCCAATTGTCCTTGGTGACTTGGATATTGATCTAATTCTCGGGATGGACTGGATTTCTAAGCACAAGGCTCAACTTGATTGTGCTGCCAGGGAAATTCAATTGACACATTCTTCTGAGCATGTTATCATCTATGCCGCTCGTGATGAAACCATTCGGTTGTTTTCTCTCAATGAGAAGGGTGAGTTGGATGCTATTTCTCAAATTCCATTCGTTTGTGAGTACCAAGATGTCTTTCCAGAAGAGCTTCCGGGTATGCCTCCTCACCGGCCAGTTGAGTTCGTTATCGATCTTGAGCCCGGCACTGAACCCGTTTGCAAGCGTCCATACAAGCTTGGACCCAAGGAGCTGAAGGAATTTAAGAAACAGCTCGATGAACAAGAGCGTCTGGGTTTGATCAGACCGAGTTCATCTCCATGGGGTTGTGGTGTTCTTTTTGTCCAGAAGAAGGATGGCACGGACAGACTTTGTGTCGACTACCGTCCATTGAACAAGAAGACAATCAAGAACAAGTATCCACTTCCCAACATCAATGAGCTATTCGAGCAACTTAAAGGTGCTAAAGTTTTCTCCAAGCTTGACCTTCGTATGGGTTATCATCAGATTCGCATTCGTGAAGAAGATATTCCCAAGACAACATTCAGAACAAGCTTTGGTTCTTATGAATATATTGTCATGTCTTTCGGCCTTGTCAATGCTCCTCCAACATTCTCTCGAATGATGAATTTCATCTTCAACCCCTATACCAATGAATCCGTCCTGGTGTATCTCGATGATATCTTGGTCTTCTCCAAGAATAAGAAGGATCATGCCAAACATTTGCGATTGGTGCTCGACAAGTTCAGAGAGTATCATTTCTATGCGAAGTTTTCCAAATGTGAGTTTTGGCTCGATGAAGTTCTTTACCTTGGTCATATCATCTCTGCCAAGGGCATCGCTGTTAATCCCGAGAAGGTGTCTCTAATTGTAAATTGGGAACCTCCTCAAAATGTCAAGCAGCTTCGCAGTTTCCTTGGTCTTGCAAGCTATTGCCGAAGATTCGTTGAGAATTTCTCTAAGATTGCAAAGCCTATTTCCAACCTCCTCCAGAAGCATGTGAAGTATGTCTGGACTCCTGAGTGTGACGTTGCTTTCAACACTCTCAAAGAGAAACTCGTCACAGCTCCTGTCTTGACTCCTCCTGACGAATCCAAGCCATTCGAAGTTTTCTGTTATGCTTCTCTTCAAGGTCTCGGTGCTGTGTTAATGCAAGAGAAGAAATTTGTGGCCTATACCTCTCGTCAGTTGAAGCCCAACGAAAAGAACTACCCCACTGACGATCTTGAGTTGGCGGCAGTTGTGCATGCATTAATAACATGGAGACATCTCTTGTTGGGAAGGAAAGTGGACATTTTCACCGATCACAAGAGTCTCAAGTACATCTTCACTCAGCCCAACCTCAACCTCAGGCAAACTCGTTGGGTCGAAATGATTCAAGAGTACAATCCGAGTATTGAATATACTCCAGGCAAAGCCAATGTCATTGCAGATGCTTTGAGCAGGAAGGCTTATTGCAACAGTTTAATTCTCAAGCCATTTCAACCGGATCTTTGTGAAGCTTTCCGCAAGCTGAATCTCCAAGTTGTTCCTCAAGGCTTTCTTGCCAACCTCATAGTCTCTCCTACTTTGGAAGATCAAATTCGTGAGGCACAACTCCTGGATACCATGGTGAAGAACGTGAAACGTGGTGTCGACAAGGGCCTTTCCAAATACAAGTGCTATCGCATTGATGACAGAGACACTTTATTCTTCGAGGACCGGCTCGTGGTTCCTAAAGGTGATCTAAGGAAAGTCATTATGAACGAGGCGCACAATTCTCTTCTTTCCATTCATCCTGGAAGTACGAAGATGTACCATGACCTCAAGCAGTCGTATTGGTGGACTCGAATGAAGCGAGAAATCGCTCAATTCGTGAACGAATGTGATGTTTGTCGAAGGGTGAAAGCAGAACACCAACGACCAGCTGGTCTCCTCCAACCTCTTGCTATTCCGGAATGGAAGTTTGACCATATCGAAATGGACTTCGTGTTTGGATTTCCAAAGTCCAAGCGCGGAAATGATGCTATCTTCGTTGTCATCGACAAGCTTACTAAAGTGGCTCATTTCCTTCCAATCAAAGAATCTATCACAGCAGCTCAGTTGGCAGAGCTATACACCTCCAGGATTGTCTCCTTGCACGGCATTCCACAATTGATTTCTTCAGATCGTGGAAGCATGTACACTTCTAAGTTCTGGGACTCCTTCCAGAAGGCCATGGGCACCAACATTCGCTTCAGCATAGCTTTCCATCCTCAAACTAGTGGCCAAGAAGAGCGAGTCAATCAAATCCTTGAAGATATGCTCAGGGCTTGTGTCATTTCCTTTGGCATGAAATGGGAAGATTGTCTTCCATATGCCGAATTCTCCTACAACAACAGCTTCCAAGCGAGTTCGGGCAAGGCCCCATTCGAGGTTCTCTATGGCAGAAAGTGCCGTACTCCTCTCAATTGGTCAGAGACTGGTGAACGCCAACTTCTTGGCAACGACTTAATCACAGAGGCTGAAGAAATGTGTAAAGTCATCCGTGAAAATCTCAAAGCCACGCAATCGCGCCAGAAGAGTTACTATGATAGTAAGCACCGTGACTTGGCTTTCGAGATCGGAGACCATGTCTACCTCCGCGTCTCTCCAATGAAAGGCACTCGTCGTTTCGGTATCAAAGGTAAGCTTGCCCCTAGATACGTGGGTCCTTTCAAGATCATTGGCAAAAGAGGCGACCTCGCCTATCAACTTGAGCTTCCCTCCAACTTCGCGAACGTGCACGATGTGTTCCACGTGTCTCAGTTTCGCAAGTGCTTCAAGACTCCTGAGCGCACCATCAACTTCGAAGAGATTGATCTCCAAGAAGATCTGTCTTATCATGAGCACCCCGTTGCTATTCTTGAAGAAACCGAGCGCAAGGCTCGCAACAAGTCAATCAAATTCCTGAAAGTGAAGTGGTCGCACCATTCCGACCGAGAAGCCACCTGGGAACGCGAGGACCACCTCCGTTCCGAATATCTAGAGTTCTTTCAGTCCTAGATCTCGGGACGAGATCCTCTCGTAGTGGTGGAGTGTTGTAACACCCCGGATGTAACTTTCCATATTTGTAACTCCAACTCTTGCCATTTTCGGCTATGTGTTATGATATTCCCTTTGTGGTCGGGTTTTTTTTTTCGTTTTGCGTTTTGTTCATGTCATGCATTTCATATCATGTCATCATGTGCATCTCATTTGCATACGTGTTCGTCTCATGCATCCGAGAATTTTCCCCGTTGTCCGTTTTGCAATCCGACACTCCCACATGCACTGGCGTACCCCTCTTGTTTCTTTTCGTGAGCGGGTGTTAAACGTTCTCGGAATAGACCGACGTTTTCCAAGTGGCCTTGGTATACCACCGGTAGACCACCTGTCAAGTTTCGTTCCATTTGGAGGTCGTTTGATGCTCCAACGGTTAACCGGGTAACCGCAAAGCCCTTTTGTGTGTTGCAGCAAAACCCCCCTGAGTCCAATAACCCCACTAAGTCCCCTCCATGCTCTCGGTCGTTCGATCACGATCGTGTGGGCGAAAACCGCACTCCATTTGGACTCTCCTAGCTCCCTATGGCTATATAAGCACCTCCCGCTCCGAAATTTGCGTCCAAACCCTAGCCACCGCTCCCTCCGCGCGCCGGACACGTCCGCCAGGCGCCGGACGAATCCCGCCGCCGCCCTCGCCCAATCTCCGCCTGCCACGTGGCAGCGCCGCCGCCCGCCGACCGAAGCCCGCTGGGCCCGTGCCTGGCCCCCGCGGCTCGGGCGCTCCCGCGCCGCCGCCCGTCTCCTCCCGCGGGCGCCCTTCCGCGGCCACCGCGCGCCGTCGTCCGCCGCCGCTTTCCGGAGCCGCGCCTCCGCCGGAGCACCGCCCCCCGGCGCCTCACCGTCGCTCCGCCGCCCCCGACGCCGCCCGCCATCGTCCTCGCCACCCCGCGGCGCCTCTCCCTCCTCTCCGGCTTCCTCTCCTCCGCCTTCCCGAGCTCTCTCCGGCCGGCCGCGTCTCCCTCTCCTCTCCCGTCTCCGGCGACCGCGCCGACGGCCCGATCCGGATCTCGTTCGAGAGGTTGACTCCCCCCCCCCCAAATTTCTGCCAAGTCTCGTGATATTTGCATTCTAGTGCATATTTTGTCACATCATAACTCATTGCATACTGCTCCGTTTCATGCGTGTAATATATCGAAATGTTCGTCTCGAGATGCTCTTCATTTTGTTTTATTGTTTCATGCTCGTTTGTGGCCATCTTGATTCCCAAATCTCTGGTGCAAGAGTGCTATATGATGTTTACTGCTGTTATTTATCAGAACTTGGTGTTTTGTTATTTGTTTTGCATTTAATGTGTGCATATTATGGTCATATTTACAGAGGTGTATGCCATGTATTTTTGCGATCTGTGTGGTGACTAGCACAAGCATGCAAACTAGGCTTCGTGATGTTTCTGTTTTCAGGAACTTAAAATTTTTGCCAAGTCTGTGACTGCTGTTATTTTGTTGCCATGTACCCATGTGTCTACACAGAGATCCATGCTTATTTTGGGCATGTTCATTAAGGATGTTTTGTATATATAGTTGTTCTCTATCCATCCATGCCCCTGTTTGTAATTATGGAGTGCCATAGAATGTCTTAATATTGCTCTACTTTTGATATAAAATGTTTCTGGCAGATTGTTAACATGATATTCAATTTTGCCAAGGTTGTTGTAGTTGATCCATTCATGCTATGTATTTTCTCTTGCCATGGTTAGCTTCATAAACATGCCATCTTGCTGTAGGTATGCTTATTTTGTAATGCATTGCTTTGTGATGAGTTAATCAAGCTCGCCAAGATGCCTTCATAATTCTGTTTACTGCCATGCTCTGTTTTCTGCTGTCTGAAACCTGTTAGCGGAACTTGCTATGTTTACATGGTTCCCATAATATCTTATGATCCTTTTTGGCTCATGGTCAGTAAGGTACTTGTGTTCTATGCATTTATTAGATTCATGCCATGCCTTGTTTTGCTATTATAAGTTCTTGTAGCATGTGTTTTTCTTTCTCTGAACATTGCTACCTGATGCTGTTTCAGCCATGTTCAGTATTTTCACGAAGTCTGTGAACCTGATATCTTTTGCACTTTTCCCATGCTCGTTTGAACATGTTATGTTGTGATCTAGCCATAGCTCAGTGTTCATCTTTTGTGAAGCATCTCCTGTAGATTACTTCCATATGCTTTGTTGCTATGTTGGAGTGTTGTAGCATAGTTTCTTGATGCATTCTAAGTGCTATCATGCTGTTAATCGCAGATTCGTGTCATTCTTGTTTTGCTTGCCATTTGCAAACCGTGCATCCGTTCCCGGTGATCTTTATATCGATTTCGACCGAAATCATCTCATCTTTCCAGTGGAATACTTGGTTTGCCAAGTTACTGCCTTGTTCATTCTTTTTCTTCCGGAGCACGCATACGCATCGCATATCATATCTCGCATATCATGCATGTATTGCATCATGTTGTTTGTGCATTTCCCGTGATTGATTGTTGTTCCATTGCTTGTGTTCTTGTTGTGGGTAGAGCCGGGAGATGAGTTTGTGAATGAGGAACCTGTTGTGTACGCTTACGAGGATCAAGCTTTCGACAACTCTGAGAACCTTGCAGGCAAGATGACCATACCCTCGAAATCTCTTCTATCTTTGCTTTGCTAGTTGTTTGCTCTATTGCCATGCTGCGCTACCTACCACTTGCTATATCATGCCTCCCATATTGCCATGTCAAGCCTCTAACCATCCTTTCCTAGCAACCGTTGTTTGGCTAAGTTACCGCTTTTGCTCAGCCCTTCTTATAGCATTGCTAGTTGCAGGTGAAGTTGGAGTTGGTTCCATGTTGGAACATGGATATTTTGGAATATCACAATATCTCTTATTTAATTAATGCATCTATATATTTTGGTAAAGGGTGGAAGGCTCGGCCTTATGCCTGTGTTTTGTTCCACTCTTGCCGCCCTAGTTTCCGTCATACCGGTATTATGTTCCTTGAGTTTGCGTTCCTTACGCGGTTGGGTGATTTATGGGACCCCCTTGACAGTTCGCCTTGAATAAAACTCCTCCAGCAAGGCCCAACTTGGTTTTACCATTTGCCACCTAAGCCTTTTCCCTCGGGTTTTCGCGAGCCCGAGGGTCATCTTTATTTAAACCCCCGGGCCAGTGTTCCTCTGAGTGCTGGTCCAAACCTAGAGCCCTTGCAGCGCCACCTCGGGGAAACTTGAGGCCTGATTTAGTTGTACGGACTGCTCATCCGGTGTGCCCTGAGAACGAGATATGTGCAGCTCCTATCGGGATTTGTCGGCACATTCGGGTGGCTTTGCTGGTCTTGTTTTACCATTGTCGAAATGTCTTGTAAACCGGGATTCCGAGAATGATCGGGTCTTCCCGGGAGAAGGTTTATCCTTCGTTGACCGTGAGAGCTTATAATGGGCTAAGTTGGGACACCCCTGCAGGGTATTATCTTTCGAAAGCCATGCCCGCGGTTATGAGGCAGATGGGAATTTGTTAATGTCCGGTTGTAGAGAACTTGTCACTTGACTTAATTAAAATACATCAACCGTGTGTGTAGCCGTGATGGTCTCTTTTCGGCGGAGTCCGCGAAGTGAACACAGTTCGGGTTATGAATGAACGTAAGTAGTTTCAGGATCACTTCTTGATCATTCTAGCTTGGCGACCGTTGCGTTGCTTCTCTTCTATCTCTCATTTGCGTATGTTAGCCACCATATATGCTTAGTTCTTGCTGCAGCTCCACCTCATTACACCATCCTTTCCTATAAGCTTAAATAGTCTTGATCTCGCGGGTGTGAGATTGATGAGTCCTCGTGACTCACAGATTCCACTAAAACAGTTGCAGGTGCCGACGATACCAGTGCAGATGACGCAACCGAGCTCAAGTGGGAGTTCGACGAGGAACGTGGTCGTTATTATGTTTCTTTTCCTGATGACCAGTAGTGGAGCCCAGTTGGGACGATCGGGGATCTAGCATTTGGGGTTATCTTATTTTCATTTGGATTTGACCGTAGTCGGTCTATGTGTGGATTATGGATGATGTATGAATTTATTTATGTATTGTGTGAAGTGGCGATTGTAAGCCAACTCTCGTTATCCCTTTCTTGTTCATGGGATTGTGTGAAGATAACCCTTCTTGCGACAATACCACAATGCGGTTATGCCTCTAAGTCGTGCCTCGACACGTGGGAGATATAGCCGCATCGTGGGAGTTACAAAGCAAGTCTAGGGACCCCCGTTCCCAGAACGCCGACAGTATCATCACTTGATGAGTTCCTGTTCTTCTTCGAAGAGCAAATGTTTTTCCCTGTATCTATCTATCTATCTATATCTATCTATCTATCTATACCTATACTAATTACAGACTCCCTAAAAATTCCCACGTTAATTAGAAATTACTAGTCGTACATCTAAGGTGGGACCGAATTATTACGATGTAGATTAACCTTGGTAAAAAAAGGTAGCAGTTCGGCTGAAAGAAGATTGATTAGAAAGCCCAACACTCCGCTGACAGGCCCATAATACCCTCCGCCATCTCTTCCTCCCCAGGTGAAAAAAGCAGCGCCTTGATGCAATCTTACTCTCCTTAATCTCTCACGTCTCTCTCTCTCTCCCATGATCTCACGTCTCTCTTCCTCCCTCACATCTCTCTCCCCCCCCACATGGAAAACAAATCTGTTCTCTCATGATCTCACGTCTCTCTTCTTCCCCATATGAAAACAGATACGTGTTTCTCACAAATAGGAGCAAATAAGTTGGGGCATGAATCCTACTCATGGATCGTACCACATTAAATTTTGTTCCTCAGCTTTGTTTTGATTTTTTATCGGATTATAATTGAATTGACCGTATTTTTTTGGTGGATTCAGACTCAATATTTTTCTATCACGCCCTTTAAAAGAGCTATACCTAGGGATCCAATTCCAAATCCTCTCACGCTCTTTGGATAGCTCATGGAGATCAGCTCGGAGCACAGCTGGGCCCATGAGGCTAGCTTATATATTCAACCTGTGGCCTAACACAAACTATCTCAACATAAAGGAGCCTCTGTCGGTTGTCAATTGATCAAGCTTCTCATGTCAGGTACGATGGTTGTGTCTCTGCTAAGTTTCTTTCTCGTCCATTTTTTCAGCGATTATTTGTTCCGTTGGTTCAGTTATATATTATTAGGCTATGCACCTCTTCATTCTTACTCCCACTATAAAGAAATATAAGAGCATTTATAACTAAAGTAGCGATCTAAACACTCTTATATTTCATTACGGAGGGAGTACAAACAACAAGACGACCATGAGCTTCGGCTATGCACATCTTATTTCTTACAAATAACATGAAGACCATGATCTAATCATTCTTTCCAATTAAAGCCTTGGAGTTGGTAGAGACTCAACAAGTACTGATCTTGAAACTGTGCTCGCTTACAGGTCACTCTTTTTACCTTCAAAAATGATGGCATACGCTATGCTCCATGCGATTACCAATGGAAAGGAATCCTGGAAAGTGAAGGTCGGAGTAATTAGGCTATGGGATGCATTAACCTCATCAACAATGAACTTATTAGCCTTGGCATGATACTAATTGACGAAAATGTCAGCTCATTGGTAAAAGAATATGGGGTTCCAACATAAATAGGCCACTATGAGTTATATATCGATGCATCTCCTCACTATTAACAAGTTTAGGCCACTGGTCCAAGAATGATGATCACAAGATGGCTTTGATGTTATAATATAATTAGTTTACTGCAGTCTTGGCAAATTGATTTTTGTTGATACATATGGTGGAACAGGAAAGAAGTTTCTGTGGAAAGCATTTATGAAAAAAATTAAGGTCCGAAGGGAAGATACTTCTAGCAGTAACTTCAAGTGGTATAGCAGCACCTCTTTTACAAGGTGGAAGCACAGCTCATTCAAGATTCCACATTTCACTGAAGATCACTAATGAGTACACATGCGGCATCAAGCTAGGAACATTTCTTGCGGAGCTAATAACGAGAACTTCGTTGATTACACACAAGCATTGACAAGAGTTTGAGACATACTTTGATTCACAAATGAGGATGCCGAGCAGAGAACATTTGGAGGAATGACTATAGTCTTGGTAGGTGACTTCAGACAAATCCTACCGGCTATACCAATGGGGAAAAGGGAACATATTTGTTTCCGCATATATAAAGAGATCCTACCTATTGAAGAACTTTCAGGAGTACCGACTCACAAAAAATATGTGTCTGAATTCAGTTGAAGGTAGTCCAATAAAGAAAGAAAAGACGACGAAATTTCCAAGCTGGATGCAAAACATCAGCAATGGTGCAGCAACAACAACAAATGAAGAAGATTGGATTAGCATCCCCAGAAGACCTTATTTTACATGAAGGAGATAACCCCATAACATCCATTGTTAATAGCATCTAATTCCCTGACTTACAAAGCTGGTACACTCATAGAACATACCTAGAAGAAAGAGCGATCATGTTCCCAAGAAACGAGATTGTCGACGAGATTAACACCCATATCATGAGTCAACTTCCTGGAGAAGAGGTAACATATCTTAGTTCAGATACAACATGCAAACAAATGTCTACAGTGGAAGATGAATATATGTTGTACCCAGCTGAGTTTCTAAATAGTCTTAAATTATCTTGAATACCAGAGGCTGAAGTTGGATCTTCCAGTAATGCTTATGATAAAAATCAACCAAAGTGCGGGACTTTGCAATGGGACAAGACTAACAATAACACAGTTAGGAAGGCAGTTCATTGAAGGCCAGGTAATAAACGACCTAACATTGCTGAGAGAATACCCAATATCAGTGTGATTTTGCTATGACTATGAACAGAAGCAAGGGGCAATCTCTCAAAAAGGTTGGGCTGTACTTATAAAAATGTTCACACATGGCCAACTATATGTTGCATATACTCACAGCGGTTGAAGAGCGTCCATTCGGCAGCGTGGCAAAAAACATTATTTACAAGAATGTATTATAGATATTTGATTTGTTGCCGCTATGATTAGAACAAGCAGAATCATTCTTATTTGTCTAAATATAATGCGGACATAGCTGCCTTTTCTGTTTAAAACTATTGTCTCTGCAATATTATATTTGTGAACAAGGTACTTCTATCTGCATCTACATCTAAACAAAAATATTGGTTTAAGGGCTCACAACTGATTTGAGAAAGCCAAGATGCTTATGTATGCATCGCCATGTGTAGTTCAGACGAGGAGACGGACCCACTAAAGATTACTTTAAACCAAGTCGTAAAGGTACATAAGCATAGACGAAGAAAGATCCTTTTCTCACTTCATGTATCTCTTCTTTCTTAGATAGATCCAGCAATTCAGATCCAGTTTCCCAAATAATACGTGATTCCCAAATAAATTAATGAAACAACTAATTCGGAGCCGTGCTATGCCAGCCCGCAGAACAGCACTAACCGTGCAAGCTAGCTCTAGGACACCTTCCATCTGCCGCTGGACGAGGAAACTCCGCTCGACGATGCGAGCGTGGGAGTACAATGCAGCTTCGACGGAGACGTCGTACCACACCACAAAGGGGAACGGCCGGATGACCAGCGCCCCGACCGCCACTACAATAGGATTTGCGAGGGCACATATGCGGGCGTTATCCAGGAGAGCCGCCGGCGTAACCGCTCTCATGGCGCCGCTCAGACGGAGCGCAGTAGACTAGAGGCACCGTTAAACGACGCCGCCAAACACGCCGACGATTCGTGACAAAATTAATCATCACAAATAAAAATACGCACATCTCAATAGCCACGCGTCTCCGTCTGACTGAGTACAGAAAATTAGAAAATACAGTTGTTACCTAACTAAATTTTGTTTCATATTAACATAATATACGTATAAAATTATATGAGGTGCAATAAAATTAACTACCACAAAATATGTGCAATGAAAATGAAAATAATTATTTATCTTTCTGACATATTTTTTAAAATGAACTATGTCACTCAGTGCAAATAAAGCACTAGTCCTCCGATCCATATTAATTGTTGTTGCTTTAGTATAAAGTTGTTGTACTAAAACAGCGACAAATACAAAGTTATACTAAAGCAGCGATAAATAATATGGACCGGAAGGAGTATTACATTAAAAGAAAAGTATTCTTCACTCTCACTACATAAGTCATGATATAAATAATACTCCATCCGTTCCTAAATATAAACTTTTTTTGAGATTCCAATACAGAGTACATACGGAGCAAAATGTGTGAATATACACTCTACAAACGCGTCTACATACATCTGAATGTAGTGCGTATTAAATTCTCTAAAAGGCCTTATATTGAAAAAGGGAGGGAATAACAATTTTTATTTGTTGAATATCTAATACGTCTATGTGTTTCAGAAAAGTTTCTAGGCTACCATCGAAGAGAGTTAGGAGTCCACCTAAATATGCAAGTGTCGGGACCCCGATTCCAAGTCACACCGATCTAGCCTGTAACACCTCATATCACTTTGCGGCCTCACGCACGGTACTCCCACGGGTGTCGCCTTACCATGGCCCGGGACCGTTTGCGCCTTTTGGCTCACGTATATGACAATGTCGCTAGCATCCATATGACAGAGAACCCGGGCCGACATGGCTAGTCGTGAACCCAAAGCGGCACTAACGTATGGGGACAGGCATACATGAATCAACATCGAACGTGTCGGTCAACAGCGTGCGAATCCGGGCTGTAGCACTGGGCTAACAGGACTCCGGGAACCCGGGCTGTAGCAGGCTAGGCAGGACTCCGGATGTCACCGCGTGACATTTCCCCGAAGGGACAGACACAGGAACGATATGAAACACATGCCGGCCAGTCAAGTGTCCAGAGCAGTAGTGCTGGGCTAGCAGGACTCCGGTGAACCGGGCTGTAGCGGACTACTATGGCTCAAGGAGGCACTAGACTACATTTCCCCATAAGAGAGGCTGCTAAGGATAGACAACTAGGTTGTCGGATCCCACACATACCAAGCATTTCAATCATACACACAATATGCTCGATATGTACAAATACAACATGGCATCACAACAAGACTCTACGACTCAGAGTATTTATTCATTAGGCTCCGAAGAGCGAGGTATTACAAACATGGGTCTCATGACCCAATATTCAGAGCATACAAGTCAAAGCACATGCGGAAGCTTAACATGTCTGAGTACAGACATCTACAAATGAAAAAGGCTGAGAATCCTGACTATCTACTAGATCCTGCTGAGGGCACAAGATCGTAGCTGAGGTATCAAGCTAAACGTCGAAGTCCACACGGAACTACTAGCGAGACTGACGTCTCTCTGCAAAACATAAAATAAGCAAACGTGAGTACAAATGTACCCAGCAAGACTTACATCAGGACTATCTATATATGCATCGGTATCAACAAAGGGGGTGGTGGAGTTTAACTGCACCAAGCCAGCTTTGACTCGGTAGCTATCCTAAACTATGACTGCGAGTAACTCTTTGAGGTGGCGCACACGAGTCCACATATTCACCATATCAATACACCACTATGGATCCGCTCCCGTCTCCCTACGAGAACGCCATCCATAGCACTCACGCTTATCTTGCGCATTTTAGAGTATCCACTTTCACTTGTCTATGAACTGTTATAGGCAACCCAGAAGTCCTTTACCGCGGACACAGCTATTCGAATAGATCATATTAACCCTGCAGGGGTGTACTTCGTCACACACGCTCTCGCCACTTACCACCATGTACACGTCGCGTACCTCGGCAACCTTCAAGCGGAAGCCTGGCGAGGGAGTCGGCCACGACCTGACTAACCACACAAGTCTCTCGTCCAGGTTTATCGACTATTCGGGTTCCATCCGCAAGGAGATCCGGCCGGGGTGTCGCTCACGGCCCCAAACGATGTGTGCAGGGTTCCCGAGCCCACCATCCGGGTGCCACTCGGTACACCAGGCCACGTGTGCCTAGTCTGTCCCAAGCCCACCTGTACCGGGTGCCACTTGGTAGACTACTAACACTACCTACAAACACCAGAAACTAGTTGCAACTCCTGGACAGAGATCGAGGCGGTTAATAAGCCGAGAGGGGTCGAGTTACCGGAGCCCAATGTGTGGTAGTAACTGTTCATGGATCATAAACACAGAACTCAGTTCCTGAGGACGTTTTCAATGAGACAACCCACCATGTACTCCTACATGGCCTCTCACCGCTACCTTTACCAAATCGTGTTCACACACTTAGCTCTCACACAGTAGGACATGTTCACAACTTTCCAATTCATTCCCGATGAATCAGACCTGACACAACTCTAAGCAATAGCAGGCACGACAACAAGCATGAATGAGTAGGCACATCAGGGCTCAAACAACTCCTACTCATGCTAGTGGGTTTCATCTATTTACTGTGGCAATGACAGGTCATGCAGAGGATAAAGGGGTTCAGCTACCGCAGCAAGTAACAGATGAATCGTTGTTGTCCTAATGCAGTAAAAGAGAGCAGGAGCGAGAGAGTGGGATTGTATCGGAATGAGCAAGGGGGTTTTGCTTGCCTGGCACTTCTGAAGATAGCATTGAGTCTTCATTAGTGTCAGCGATCACAACGTCGGAACATCGTCTACCGAGAGGGGACAGATACCGGCAACAGAGAAGAAATACAATCAATGCAATGCACAATATGATGCATGATCATGGCATGGCAATATGCTGTGGTTTGGGCTAATGCAACTAGCAGCAAGTTAAATGGAGTTGGCTTGAATCAAAGATTCAAATTCAAACTCCATATGTGATTTCTTAAATGCCATTTAATTGAATTGTCCTAAACAGTAGTCATAAGTTGTTCTAACATGCATGGAAATGGTACAGATGGATAGATTGGATTTTTCTGATCATTTTTCATATATAAATGTTTTCCATCTGAGTTATAGATTATTTTCTATGATTTTTAGAAGTTTATAGGATTTTCTGGAATTTCCTGAATTATATTAAATCCAGAAAAGGATTAATTGCGTCAGCACTGCGTCATGCCTGTGTCAGCAGTCAACTGGGTTGACCCAGGTCAAACCTGACGTGTGGGGGCCACACGTCAGCGACACAGGGCTAATCCCGGTCAAACCCAGCGCTGACTGAGGTTTGACCAGGCCTGGGGCCCACTGTCAGTGGTTGTGGGCAGTTTAAGGAGCAGGGTTAGCGCCTAATGATGGTGCCACGTCATCGGTCGCCGGAGCCTTGCCGGCGGCGACCAAAACGACGGCGGCTCGGCTCGGATTTGAGCTACGGGTGGTGGTTTGGTGAGCTAAGGGCACCGGGGAGTAGCTCTTGCTCGTCCGCATCCAAAGGACCGGACGGGAGGCAGCGGGGTGGCCGGGAGCAGCGCCGGCGGCGAGCAAGGCGGCGGCCGGAGTTCGGGTCTCGGCGGTTTCGGTGTTGCGAAGCACGGCAGGGGCAGCTGGAGGGGGTTTTGGGCTTCTGGCGTTGTGCTGAGCACGACTATGTGCTCGGTTGCAGCTCTATGTGACAGTGGCCACGGCGGCGTCATGGCCGGCGGAGCCGGGCTTCGGGCACTTGTGGAACGATGGCTAGAGGATGGGAACGGAGGGGGCGAGCAAAGAGGAGAGATGAGGAGCTCACAGGGAGGCGGCACAGAAAGTCAGTGGCCTCGGGGATGGACGGAAACCGACGAATCGACGGAGACGATCTCCGGGCGCCGGCGGTGAAGACGAGGACGTTGGCGACGAAGCACAGTCCTCCGGCTCGTTTCCTTCGGCTTGGGGATGTGGTGCCTGATTGCGGAGCTGCTGGGCACGATCACGGAACAAGGGGTGGCCGGTGGTCATGGCTACGGCGAGCGGCGCTCTCAGGTGTGTTCGGTGACGAGAGGAAGGGAGAGCAGAGGAGGAGGAGGGGTCCAGAGAGAGTGAGAGGGTCCGGGGTGTGCGTGGCGTCGCGGGAGGCGCCCAGGGCAACGAGGGGGCAGCCAGGCAGGGTGGAGGTGGCGCTCGTGCGGCGAGCACACGCCCTCCTGCCTACTGGCAGGAGGTTGAAGACGGTGGCGGCTGCGGTGGGCTGGGCCGCACAGTGCTGGACCAGCACAGGAGCTGGGCCGGCTCTGGTGGGCTGCACAGGTAAGCACTTCTCTCTCTCTCTCATTTGTTTCTGTTTTCTATTTCTGTTATTTTGTTTTGATTTAGTTTATAGCCCAAATCATCTTAATAAATCCTGAAAATAATTGTGGGCATTTAAATGAATTATTACAGAGGCCCTTAACTATTTTCAGAATTGTTGGAGCATTAGAAAATATTGATAGTATTTAAATGCCCTAATTCAAATACAATATGGATTAATTCAAAGACCATAAATGGCTTGGAAAAATGTGCATGACCTCTGGTAAAGGTTTTAACCTTTTTCCATAATAATGAACATTTTTTTAAAGGCATTTTGGGTTCATTGAAAATATTTTTATTTTGAACCTAGTTGAATTCATTTGGTGCTAGGGTTTAACAATCCCCAATTCAACTTTAAATGAAATTTAGACATGATGCAGCAACCAAGCTAGTCCAAGTGCATAGCAAGGCTAGGGACGTGACAGCAAGGATGCAACGCAACTGCAAATCAAACTCCGGATTTGTATGGCAATTATAGTTCTCGCGAGGATGACAAATTTCTTTAGCAAACATGCAATTTTTTGCCAGTATTTGCCATGCTTGCTAAAGTAAATTAACATCATCGCTAGAAGTATAATTCTCATGAGAAACATACAATTTTCTATGTTTAAAAAATCTGACATTAGATTTTTACCGTCGTCAATAAAAAAGTAAAAAATTTGACTACGATGATGGAACCTACTCAATATGAGGAGAAAAATGATTAATGTATAAAACAGTAATTTTATCACCAAGAAAAATAAAAGGTAATGTCCATAGATAAAAGAAATCTTTTACGTTTCCAATTATACACTAAATCTAAGTGTTTCATATGTCCCACTGTTCAAACAATTAATAGAACAATTCAAGACTTCTATAATAGATCTAAATCCATTAGTATGGGTACTGACCAAAATGGAAAGATGAAGAAATATGCTAGCCCGTGCGAATGCACGGGTAGACGACTAGTGATAGATAATTATCAAGGATAAGCATTGCAAGGGAGAAACACATTCGAAGGTACCTGCAAATAGGGATGAAAACGGCGCGGAAACGGACGGAACTGGGTGCTATCATATTTTTTTTCATACTTTTTTACAGAAGTCGAAACGAATACAGAAACCCCGGAAACAAATACGGAAACAGATACTACCGGAAACAAACACGGAACCAATATAGAGCGAAAACGGAAACAAAATTGTATGTTGACCGGAACTTAAAAACCCCTTGAACCATAGAGAAATACAGACAAAAAACAAACAAATTGATGAACTTCTTAACATGTCTACAAAATAATATGGTTGTGTTGGTAACATAGGTTAGTATTGTAGTAGTACATGACAATTTCATATAGAGTCTAGCGTAGTATGTGTGTGGTAGTAAAAGTTGCTACTCAAATGATACATTCTACTCATTGTGTCATGGTGTGTTGTTTGGTAGTTGGGTTACAAAGCAACCATGGGCCTATAGTAGAAACGGATATTCCATATTAATGGAAACGGAAAGTTCTGTTTCCACGTATGTTCCATCGGAAAACACCATTCCGTTTTTGTTTCCGTTTCCACATAAAACATTCCATTTCCATTTTCGTTTTGCAAATTTCCGTTTCCATTTTCATATTTCCTCTCCGTTTCAATTTTTCCTCCGAAAAAGCGGAAACTTTCCACTTCATTTTCATCCCTACCTGCAAACAGATAGTACGAAGGAAATAACATTGCAGGTGGGGGGGGGGGGTTATTAACGTTACATGGCGACCGAGTATTTCAACACCACAAGCGGTGCGTTAAGTTCATCAAGCAAATTTTTCAAGGGAAAACCAAATGTGAATAAAAACACCCTGCGAAAGCCTCGATAATCTATCACTCGATGTAATTCTCCCCCCTTTTTGTCAACAATTGTCAAAAAGGAATGAGAACACATACGAGGAACTACTCTTCTGAAGAGTCCTTAGAATCAGAATTGAAACCACTCGACGAGTCAGAATCCAAAGAGCGAGGAATGGTCGAGGCAGAAGCAGGAGTAGCAGTATGGGCACTTGAGGACTTGGCACGGTGATCATCATGCTTGAAGATAAGAGTAATAGATGTGTCTACAATTTCATCAGGTCAGTTGAAGAAGAACGTTGTGGTAGCACGGGAGTTTGTCGTCGGATGCGAGGAACAACAAGTAAGTCCATGTAGTTATACTCCTTCATGATGCCCTTTTTAGCTAACTGCTTGCAAGAGTAATGCTGCCTTAGCAGAGTCCATGATCGATTCTTTGCCTCCTTCTCATGAGGAAGAATTTGGCGAGTATGATTATGAAGCAAATTCAGCTCAGTCATTAACTCCAGCTTTTCCTTTCTATCCAGCTTGATGTGGCTTTCCATTGTCTGCTATGTGCGAATGAAAGAGATGGATTTTCTTCACGAGGGATTTCAACCCTGGCTTTCTTGACCTTAGGAGAATTTTCAGAAGTGCTAGCAACATCAACAGGTTCCTTTCCTTTTCCAATATCCTTCACTATGCGCAGAGTGTCACGAACTGGTGGCATGAATACTTTCGAAATATAAGCCTAGAAGAATTTCTCATTGGTGAGCTGCTCAATTACATACATGATCCATGGAGCATACGGCTTCAATGACTGAGGGCTGTCAGCAGCACATGCCAAATTTTGAATGAAAAGATCAGGAACATCAAAGCGAATTCCTTGAGAGATAGCCATGAGTGCATTTCCCACAATGCCATTGATGGTATTTGGTATGTTTGTTGGCGTGATAGTATTGTACAGAATGTGAAACGTCACATTGTTGTCATAGGCCAACTTCTTCGGATCAACATCAATGCATTCATCACCAACCATGGTGGGATCCATCTGAATGTGGAGTTGTGCTTCGAACACTTCCCAGAAATGCAGCCTATGTTCTCTATCATTCTCAAATTCACACCGAGGAAGATTTATCATAGCCAAAAATTAATTTGATGAGAACTTGATCTTTTCTCTGCCTGTCATCCATTTGAGAATCCAGGATGAGGTGTTTCTAAGCTCCCCTGAGATATACAATGTGACATAGAACTAAAGGATAACTTCTTTGTTCCAGCCATGATTGAAGCACATGTGTCGGGGATATCTAGCGACATATGCCAGGGGTGGCTTATCATGGATGGGGACAAAAGTACGTCGATGGGCACTAGAAATGGGAGTGAGCATGACCTAGAACACCTACGAGGTTTACCCAGGTTCGGGGCTCTCCGTGGACATAACACCCTTGTCCTGCTCTATGGGGTCTCCGCATGATGACTATCGTCAATAGAGTAGCTAAAAGATTGCTCCTAGAGCTGTTTCGGCTAAAGGAGGAAGAGAGCAAGGCTAGCCCTAACTTCTCCTTCTATGGGTGTGTGTCTAATGGATGGGGTTCCGAACCCTTTGCATGGGTGAGCCTGGGGTTTTTTATATAGGCCTACCCCCCAGGGGTACAATGATAATCCGGCCGGGTGTAGGACCCGACCGTCAGTGTCTCTGGGGACCGGCTGTTGGGGACTCGGCCGATAGGTCGGGCCTACCGTCTACAGGCCATGCCGTCTGCTTTATACCGTTGCCTTGCTCCTGATGAAGGATGCTTTGTCGGGGGGGGCATGGCTACAGTCCCGCCGCCTAGCGGGCGCCCACTTTGAGGGGGGAGGGCCGCCTGCTGAGAGTCGGCCCGCCCTCGATGCCGCCCGCTTGGGATTCGCCGCCTTCTGGTTGCTTGCGGACAGGTATTGCCGCCGCCTACGGGCCGTACCGACCGCACATCATGGGAGCGTGGCTCCCTCTGACATAGGTGATGTCACGGGCTGCATGGCAACAGTGTCTCGCCAGGCGAGGGGTGTCCACTTGGTACACCCGCACTGTGGCCATGCTCTGCCCTGGATTCGGGGGTGGAAGGTCGCACTGTAGCCACGCCCCATCTCGTCGCGGTAATGGGGTGCAAACTTTGAGGGGACAAGGGGCCGCCTGATAAGAGCCGGCCCCCTCGTCGTATCCTTCTGAGAGCCAGCCGTCCTCTGGCAGCAGGCCCGTCTAACCAGGCGGCCTAAAGGGTTGGCCTTTTGTCCGGGAGGTGTGAGGGTCGCAGCTAGCCCCGATGTCTTGAAATACCATGGGGGCTGATGAGGCTGCCCGTGGTCATTTACTCCGACAGTAGTCCCCGAAGCTGGTAGGGCGCCACGGCTGAAATCGAGGAGCCTCAGCAGCTTCCTACTTCGAGTGCTTTGGTAGTCTTGCTTTGTCCGTCTTCTGGAAACGTCGATTGTTAGGAGCCGGCCAAGGAGCGGCCGGCCGACTAGTGAATTTGAACCGTCGAGGTAGAGGCCGGTGGTGCGTCAGCCGGGTGGCTGGCTTGCCGCCCGTTGCTCGTTCGCCACGCGACGCCAGCAGACCAGGCCGGCCTGCCCGCCCACGCGTGCAATGGCACGTCACCGCAGGCCTGGGCCCGCCACTACAGGGCCTCGGCGTGCGCGCGGATCCGCTGCGGCCGAGGCAAACGGTTGCCCTTCCGGGGGCATTAACTGCACGCTGTAATGGAGCGGAAGGTGCGGGGTCGTGGGGGAAGTGGGCGCAATTAATCCCATGCCCCCATGTTTTGCCCCCTCGCCTCCACCGCTGCGGCCTATAAGAGGGGGGAGGAGGGTGCGGCGGAATGCACGCGCGCTCCCCCCGCTCTCCATCTTCTTCTTGCTCTGCCCACTGTTGCTCCATGCCACCCCGCAGCTTGCTGCCGAACACAGCCTGTTGCAGTTCGTCCTCGCCACGCCGCCGCGCCACAGGGCCACCGCCACCATGGCGCGTGACGGGCGTTCCGGCGACTGAGACGGCTCTTTGTCCAAGTCGAGGACATCGATTATCTCCGCGCGACGTGGAGGCCTCCCGGCGAGGAGTGCATGGGGAGCGGATCCCTTTGGAGCAGAAGATCTCGCCGGCGCCGGAGCCCGACGAGTTCGTGGTCTTCCATAGCCACTTTCTCCACGGCTTTGGCTTGCCGGCGAGTGGTTTCTTCCGCGCCTTCCTCAACCTCTACGGCTTGCAGCCGCATCATCTCACACCCAACACCGTGGTACTCCTCTCCGCCTTCGTTACTTTCTGCCAGGGTTATCTTGGAATTTTGCCCATGCTCGAGCTGTGGGGACGATTCTTCTACCTCAAGGTTGGCACCACGGCTAAGGAGAGGAATGAGCGGGAGGCCGCGGCCCAGGTGAAGGTGGAAGTGACCGAGGCGGCGCGAACGGAGGCCGACACAGTGGCCAAGGAGCAGGCGGACGTGGCCGCCAAGGCACAGGAGGAGGAGGCATCCCGCAGTAGGGCTCCAGAGCCCACCGTTCCACAGCCTGCGGAGCCGATGGCGCTGGAGGGCCAGGCGCCGACTGGAGGGATTGGTGCTGACCAGCTGGCCCTGGAGAGGGGAGGGGCAAGCCCCGTCGTCTTGCAGGCAGAGGTGGCTCCGTGCGCGCCGACTGCCGACCCGCAGGGCAGTCGGCCTGAAGCGCCGCTGGTGCCGCCATCTGGCGGCGAGTTGGTGGTGGGCCCGATTCCCACGATCTGCGCTCCTGCGCGCCAGCGCCCGGAGAGGGCGGCCTGAGCGCCAAGGCTGATGTAGATCGGGGCCGCGAGCTCGTCGGGGCCCGACACCAAGGCCAACAGCGCTGCCCCACCAGACTGGACGTCTGGGGCTGCCTCGGGTGTCCTGAATGTGGTTGTTCAAGACATCCTAACCCGGTTCAACACCCAAGGCGCCACTCTCCAGCAATCCATGCAGGAGTTTTTGGCAACGTGGGCGGCTGTACGGGTACGCTTCTTGTTTTTCAATTCCTGTGATCTTCCATGGGGGCGCGCTAGCGTACCCACTGGATGTAGCCCCCGAGTTCCTCAGCAGCCAGCTCGGAACTTCAAGGTGAGCTCCGTGTGCTGACTTGTTTTTTCTTCCCTTGTCTTTGTAGCAGGATTACCACAACCTCCGTGTGGCCGCCTACAACTCCCAGAATCAGGAGCTGGCCAAGCGGACCACTGACCTGAATTAGAGCCGAAATAAGCATTTCGTCTTCTTTTTTTGCGGGGGCGTGTTAGCACACCTGCTGGGTGTAGCCCCCGAGATTCTGGCCGACTGCTGAGTAGTCGGGCCGGATCTTTTGGCAACTACATGTTTTTGGTTGGTGTTGACATTTTCTTTTCTTTTCTTGTCTTGGCAGAGGCCGCCGCCGATCTGTGGAAGCGCCTGGGCGAGGTTGAGTCTGAGCTCCGCACCAAGGAGCAGGAGCATAGCCATGCCACCCAGGAATGCGACCGACTTGCGAAGGAGCTGGAGGACCAGGCGGCCAAGCACTAGGCAGAGGTCCAGAAGCTGACGGAGAGCGAAACCCTCCTCAAGGCCGAGTACGAGACTCAGCGCTCGAACTGGGCCAAGAGGGAGAAGTTCCTGTCCGACGGCTACGGCGAGATCGAGGATATGATCAATCGTAAGTTGTTTCTTCTTTTATATAGCTGTCGGCTGCTGCAGGAGCCAGCTTCTGGCTTCTAACTCCTCTTGGCTTTTCTTCATGTGCAGAATTCTTTCCCGGTCGTTCCGTCGCCATCAGGCAGGCCATCGAGGCACGGCGTGACCAGCGGAGGAGGGCGGGAGTCGATATTCCACCGAACACGCCTCGTAACCTTGGCGAGCAGCTTCTGGCCGTCAATGCGCGTCTGCAGCCATCTCATCGCACACTCCACCGCCTGCAGCGCGCCGGGGCACACGTGTTGGCCGCCCTCTGGCCGGATGCTCAAGTCCCCCGTACCCCCAGCCAGACTGCCGACTGGCTGGAGGCGGCAATTGGGAGCTTCGAGGCTTGGAAGGGTGTTGCGGCTCGGGCGGGCACACGGACGGCCTTGGAGTTCGTCAAGGCTTGGTATCCGAGGCTGGACCTGGCCAGCTGGCCACCTTCCGACAGGAGGCCGGACCGGAGCTGGAGGCGGTGAGCCGCGATCTCACCCGTCACGCGGCAGCAATTGCCGAGTACACCGACACCTCCGTCTTCGTCCCGGAGCTGGATGATGACGGCGCTGAGGTGCCGCCCAACTGGTTTGGGCTGGACCCGGAAGTGGAGGAGGATTCGGCGGAGGAGATCGCATCCAGTGACGAGGGCAAGGACGAAGAGGGCAAGGACGGCGAAGACATCGCACCGGACGATGGAGCGATCAGCCGGCCTCAGCCTGACCAAGCCTTGACCAGCGAGCCGCGGGATGCCGCGCCGACTACCGCCGGTGCCGACCAGGGCGAGACCCACCAGTCGGCCGCTCCGCCACCCAGCGCCTCTACCTCCACCGACCCGTCTGACCCTCCTGCTACTCCTCTGCCTAGGCGGCCACTTTATCTTTCTTGTTTTTTGTCTTGTAATCTTTCGAACAAGTTAGATTCGCACAGTTCCACCCGCTGGGGGTGTACTTTCAAACTCTGTTGAATGCTGACCATGAGCCTTTTGCTATGTATACAAGTTATTCTCGCACAAGTTTGTGTTCTTGCCGAGTTCTAGCTTGGTTTTGCTTTTCTGTTCTTTTTGGCTTTTTCTTTAGCCGCCTTCCTTTGGCTGTCGCCCTGCCAGCCAGACAGCCGCTCTGCTGTCTGTGGCTGGGTCAGGGACTTGGCCGTTTAGGATAGACAAGTACTTCGGGCACCTAGAACATAGCTAGTCAAGCGAGAAGCCGGCTGGCCGGCCGCTTCAGCAGCCGGATGGTGAGGCGAGGAGCCGGCTTGGCCTATGCTAATATTTTTCCTTCATCATTTTCCGTGTGGACATTATTTCCTGCCTTTAGATCTTGCCAGTCAGACAGGCGCTCTGCGAGCTATGGCTTAAGGCAAGAGAGGGCTTAGATGTCGGCACACTACTTGTCCGAATGCAAGTGCTATCAACATAGGACAAGGCGGCGAGCCCCCGGGCCGACTGGTGTGACCCAATGCCGGGCGAAGGAATGAAAATAATACATTCACGGGCATAATATTATCATATAGATAAAAAAGGGTAGCCCCCGATTGCTCGTGACAGACCCGTTCTCTTTGCTCTTAATACAAAAGGTAGCGTGGTACATACTACATTAACTGTAAAATCTTCGGAGGAGATTTGCGTTCCATGGGTGCCCTGTTTCCTTGCCAGAATCATTCCTCTTGCGTGCCCTAGGCTTCTGCACGTCAATGAGGTAGTAGGAGTCGTTGCCCAAGGCTTTGATGATGATGAAAGGCCCTTCCCAAGGGGCCGAGATCTTGTGCTAGCCGGTTGTTCGCTGGATCAGCTGGAGCACAAGGTCCCCCTCTCGAAAGGATCGTGGCTTGACGTTCCGGCTGTGGTTGCGGCACAGGCCCTGCTGATAGATGGCGGACCGGCTGACTGCCAGCAGCCGGCCCTCCTCCAGGAGGTTGACGCTGTCTTCTCGCGCCTCCTTCGCCTCCGCCTTCGTGTACATGGTGATGCGAGGCGAGTCAAACTCGATATCAGTTGGGATGATGGCCTCGGCCCCATACACGAGGAAGAAGGGAGTGAAGCCGGTTGCTTTGTTCAGCGTGGTACGGAGGCTCCAGAGGATGGCCGGCAGCTCTTCGATCCAATAGCCGGCCGAGCGCTCTAGCGGCTCAACCAGTCAGGGCTTGATGCCGGACAAGATAAGGCCGTTTGCTCGCTCGACTTGGCCGTTTGACTGCGGATGGGAAACAGATGCTAAGTCCAGTCGGATGCCCTGCGTTGCGCAGAAACGGGCCAAGGAAACATTGGCGAAGTTTGTGTCGTTGTCGGTGATGATGTTGTGTGGTACACCGTACCGGACGGTGATATTTGCGATGAAGGTCACAATAGTCGGACCGTTCAGCTTCTTAATTTGCTTTGCTTCAATCCACTTGGTGAATTTGTCCACGGCGACCAGCAGATGGGTCATCCCACCGCGTGCTGTCTTGAATGGGCCCACCATGTCCAGCCCCCAGACGGCAAACGGCCAAGTGAGGGGGATGGTCTTGAGTGCAGAAGCCGGCAGGTGTTGCTTGGAGCTGAAGCATTGGCATCCTTTGCACTTTTGGACCAAATCCTTGGCGTCTTCCAAAGCAGTCGACCAGAAGAATCCATGGCGAAAAGCTTTGGCGACAAGGGATCTGGAGGCCGCATGGTGGCCGCACTCACCTTGGTGGATGTCTCTGAAGATTGCTTTGCCTTTCTCCGGCTCTACGCAGCGCTAGAAAACGCTAGTCATGCTGCGCCTGACAAGCTCTCTGTTCACTATGGTGTATGCTGCTGCCCGGCGTTGCACCTGCCCAGCCAAGATCTTGTCGGCTAGTAGCTCTCTGTTCACTAGGAAGTTGAGGATGGGTTGTGCCCATGATGGTGCTTCTACCACTGTTATCACGGCCACTGGTACCAGGGCGGTTGGGTTGGGAGGGGGCGGGTTGGAGTCGGCCGCCGCTTGCCGTGTCGTTGAAGTCCCCGGGCTGGCTGCCGCTGCCCACGGGATGGATTGTGAAGTCTCCAGGCCGGGTGTGACTGCTGCAGTCCCCGAGCCGCCTGTGAAAGTCCCTGGGCTGGCTGCTATAGCCCCCCGGCCGGGTTGTGAAGTCCCCTGGCCGGGTGCGACTGCTGCAGTCCTAGAGCCGGATCCGACTGTTCCGGGAGCAGCCGGCACAAAGATGGACTCTTATTCTGGCAAAGGCTTGAAAGACGCCTTGCGCAGGCACTCGAGGGAGACGCCGACTGGTATGGCCTGCCGGGTGGAGCCAATCTGTGCTAGGGCATCTGCTTGCTCGTTGTCGGCCCGTCACACGTGAAGGAACTTGCACCCGTCAAAGTACCCACTGATCTGCTGGACGAGGAAGCGAAAGCTCACCATGTTTGCATCCTTGGCGTCCCAGTCGCCAGACGACTGCTGGACCACCAAGTCTGAGTCGCCGTAACACAGCACTCGGCGGATGCCAATCTCTTTGGCCAGTCGAAGCCCGTGGACGAGTGCCTCGTACTCGTCCATGTTGTTGGAGGCGACAAAGTGGATCTGCAGCATGTATCTGAGCTTGTCGCCTTTGGGAGAGGTGAGGACGATGCCGGCTCCCAAACCGGTGTGCATCTTCGAGCCATCAAAGTGCATCCGCCAATGGTTGGAATCCGGCGCTGGCGGCTGGTACTGGGTCTCGGCCCAGTCGACGAGGAAGTCGGCCAGTGCTTGGTACTTGATGGCGGTGCGAGGCTGGTAGAGGATGGTGTTGGGAGCTAGCTCGGTGGCCCACTTGGTCACCCGACCTTATGCATCTTTATTGCCTATGATCTCGGCAAGTGGGGTAGTGCAGACAACCGTGATGGAGTGCTCCTGGAAGTATTACTTGAGTTTCTTGGCGGCAAAGTACACGCCATAGCACATCTTCTAGTAGTGGGGGTAGTTCTGCTTGGAGGTCAACATCACCTCACTCAAGTAGTAGACGGGCCTCTGGACCGGCTATGCCCTGCCGTCTTGGGTGCTCGACCATAATGACAGTGCTGACCACCCGGCTGGTGGCAGCGATGTAGAGGAGCATGGGCTCCTTAGCAGCCGGAGCCGCCAGGAGAAGCGGTGTGGTCAATATCTTCTTGAGCTGGAGGGAAGCCTCGTCTACCTTGTCGTTCCACTCGAAGCAAGTGGTTTCCTTCATTAGCTGGTAGAGGGGAAGAGCCTTCTCACCCAGCCGACTGATGAAGCGGCTGAGATATGCTAAGCACCCGGTGAACTTCTGGACGTCTCGCAGCCGGGTGAGTCACTCCATCCGCTCAATGGCCTTGATCTTCACCGGGTTGCACTCGATGCCGCGTTCAGAGACAAGTAAACCAAGGAGCTGGCCGATCGGGACTCCAAAGACACACTTCTGTGGGTTGAGTTTGATTTGAAAACGGTGTAGATTATCAAAGGCCTCCTTCAGATCCTGTAGGAGGGTGCCACGCTTTTCCGTCTTCACCACAATATCGTCTACATAGACGTGGGCATTTCTGCCGAGTTGCTTGAGGAGGCACTTTTGTATGCAACGCTGAAACGTGGCGCCGACATTTCTCATGCCGAACGTCATGGTCAGGTAGCAGAAGGCTCCGAATGGTGTGATTAAGACGGTCTTCAGCCGATCGGCCGGGTTCAGCTTGATCTGGTGGTAGCCGAAGTAGGCATCAAGGAAAGACAGCAGCTCGCATCCAGCTGTGGAGTCAATCACTTGATCTATCCAAGGCAGGGCAAATGGATCTTTGGTGCATGCTTTGTTGAGGCTAGTGTAGTCAATACACATGTGCCACTTGTTGTTGTTCTTCAATACAAGGACTGGGTTGGCAAGCCAGTCCGGGTAGAACACTTCCTTGATGAAGCTGGCTACCAGAAGCCGGGCGATCTCTTCACCAAAAATTCTTCTCTTCTCTTCTGACAGGCGGCGGAGGGGTTGCTTGACTGGCTTCGCATCCGATCTGACATGTAGCTTGTGCTCGGCGAAATCCGTCGGAACACCCGGCATGTCCTTGGGAGACCATGCAAAATGTCCCGATTCTCACGGAGGAAATCGACGAAGTCGCTTTACTATTTGCTATCAAGGTTGGCCCCTATGACAGCGTGCCTCTGCGGGTGCTCCGGGTCCAAGGGTATCTTCTTGGTCTCTTTGGCCGACTGGAAGGAGCCCTGGGCCTCTGACTCCTTCGGGTCTGGAGACATGTCCGGCTGCTTGCTGGCCATGGCCACAACCCGGTCAAGGAGTCTCTTCTCTTTGGCAATGACGAGGGCCTCGGCCAGCCGACTGTTGACGGCAGCACATGCAGCCAACTTCTGGTAGTCGCCGGCTATGGTGATGATGCCCTTGGTGCACGGCAGCTTCATCTTGAGGTAGGCGTAGTGCGGTACTGCCATGAACTTGGCCAACGCAAGCCAGCCCAAAAGAGCGTGGTAGGGGCTCTCCAGGTCAACTACCTCGAACTAGATTAGCTCACGGCAGAAGTGATCTTTGTCTCCGAACAGTACGTCTATCTTGATCTTGCCGATCAGGGAGTAGGAAAGGCCACGTACAATGCCGTGGAAGAGAGTCCGACTGGGCTGGAGCTGCTTCTCTTTGATGCCCAGCTTCTCCAAGGTGTCGCGGTAGAGGATGTTAATGCTGCTACCCCCATCTATCAGGACTTGGGAGAAGCGACAGGCTCACCTCTCTATTGAGAAGGTGGCATCCAGCACCATGGCATAGGAACCCGGGGAAGGCATCATGTCCGGGTGGTTGGTGCGGCTCGAGCTGATGGGCCTCTCGGACCAGTGCATGAACTCTAGGACTTCGGAGGCGACAGCATTCACCTCACGGTGGTACTGATGCCGGTTGTGCCTGTCGTCAGCCACGCTGGTGAAGACGACGTAGGCTCCATGCTCTTCGGGGAACTCATCTTGGATTGCGCCGACTGGACGGGCCGCCGGCTGCTGAGGAGGCGGAGCCGGCGGGCCGACAGGTGGAGGAGGCAAGCCCTCGCCCTTGGCAATTTGTAACACCCCAAAAATTTGACCTTGTTTTATTAATTAAAATTTTGCCAGGAAATCAAATTTTTATTTTTCTGGATTTCTCTTTGATTTCAGAACCCCTCTTATCTTTAATATTGTGGGTTTTTAACTCAAGTGGAAACTTTTCAAAAGTATTATTGGACTTGTATGCTCTCTTTATAAAAACAATTCTCTATCAGTGGATTTATTTGCATAATTGCTTTTCCTGAGTTTTATTCTTTTAAAATGATCTTTCATAAATTTGGAGCCTCTTTTGCACTGCAAACATTTGATTAATGCATTTAAAATTTTCACCAAAATTTGGGGATGTCATGTGATGTTCCCACCTCACTTTTATGCAAAAACATCTTTTGGTTATTGGAGATTTTGAGCTCTACATCAACTTTTCAAATCTGGTCCAGTAGGTATTTTTACACTACAACCTATTTAAATATTCCTTTAAAATTTCTTCGAAGTGTTTGGAGATGTCAGTAGATGCTTATAACTCAGCTTCATGCAAAAACCGAGGGATGTTCTTCGAAAAATTTGAGTGAATCAACCTCTTTTTCATTCTGGTCCAGTTTGGTGATTTGTACTGCAACCATATTTTATCCTGCTCTTGTTGCCTTGGGATTTATCCTTCTTATAGACCTCCCTGCAAAACCCTTAAGTCCAGGTGAGTCGACCCATTGGAGGATTTTTAATGCATGCAATGCTAGCTTTTAGTTTCTGCCCAAAACTGGTTTTCTCAAAAACTTGCACTAACAAGTTTCTGTTTTTGCCAAACTAACCTTACCACCTTCTTTAGCTCCTAAAGAGACTAGGATCTGGAGATTTTGGCCACCCCAAGAGTTGCCTAGATACCCATGGCATTCTGTCGAACACCCTGTGTGCAGGAACAGTTTTGGCATGTTTCCTAGTTTGCATTGTGGACTTGATCCCCTGACCCATCGATCATGTCTACTAAGCTCCTAGCTATCCCTGACCCAGGCCTGCTGATCCCCAGAATCACCCTAGCCCTCTAGCACGCGCTGGCATTTCGTCGAGCACCTGGCGTGCGTGCTCTGGGCGCGGCCAGAGCGCGCATTTTGCACGTGCGTGCGCTCGGGTCGCCGCGTCGCACCCCTGGCCCTTGCTCGCCTGCAGAGCCACGCCCTGCCCTCGCCCACTCACCAGAACCCTCCAAGCCTCCCTGGCACCCTACAGCACCGCCGTCAGGGCTCCCTTGGCGGCACGCCGGCGTCGGCAGCGGGCTCTGCCGTGGACGGCGCCGCCCAAGCCACCCGCGCGCGCCAGCTGCCCCCTGGAACAGCCCGAGCCTATCCTCAAGCCCGTCGACTAGTGCTTGTCGCCGCCACGTCGCCCTGGCCACTACAGAACGGCGACTCGCCGTCGTTCTTATCCACCACCGCGGGAGCCAGCCTCGTTGCGCTATAAAAGGAGGCCCCGAGCCCCTCCGAGCACTCAGGCGACCTCAGGCCTTCCCCCTAGTGCTCCCCTAGCCGCGGATTGACCGGAAGAGGCCATCTTCCCCACCTCCGGCAGGTTCGGCCGCCGCCGCGCTCCGGTGCCCTGCGTCGCGAGTAGAACCTCCCCGGTCCATCCAACGCCGTCATTCGACCCCCCTAGACCTTGCCGAGCTGCCCCGCGCCTCAGCCTCGACCAAGGACCACCACAGCCCGAAGCCCCTTTTGCTCCCGAACCACCGTCCGCCGCGGAGCTCGCCGCCGGTGACTTCCTCCGTCCCCACCTGCCTAGCACCCACCGGGAGGACCGCCCTAGACTGGCGGATCCATCCCTGCCCTCGGGGCCCCGTGGGGAGCTGCCGTTCGTCGACGGCGATCGCCGGAGTCCTGCCTCCGTTCGGGCAAAGGGAGAGGAGGGAGAAAAGGACTAGTCAAACCTGACCAGTGGGCCCCCTGGACCCACTGTCAGTGACCCACGCGCCACCCGCGCTGGCTTTAGTGGAAGCGCAAAGTCCCGAGTACGTCTCCTCTGCTTTGACAGCGTATTCTGTATCGAAACGTTTTCTTTTTCTAGTTTTATTAAAAACAGAACTTTGACTGGTTATATCTTTTAAAATAAAACTCCAAATGAGTTGATTCTTTTTCCTACCTCTTTAAAATTTCATCTACTTTATTTTAAGATTTATTTCAAAAATATTTGGGACAACTTTTTGTACTGTTTTTGAAATATGTGTTATTTGAATATTTCTCAAAATAGGATTTTGGAGAAAAAGGCAACCTTCAAAAAGTGCACCCCCACATGCATACACCTGAAGGCAAGCATTCTGAACCCTGGCATAATATTTTTGGATGTTGTTGATACGGTTACACCACCACCTTGACTTGGAGCATACGTTATTTTTATATGACGATAAAATCATACGCATGGTTGCATATTGGCGATGCTTTGCTGTTAGAAATGGATATGCTGGTGATGGTAATCATCCTCGTAAGCTTCTCATGCATACCGGAAGGAAGCCGGGAAAGTCGCGGTCTTGGGTAGACACGAGCTTGTCCCTAGTTCCTCGTTGAGATGAGTATGTCCGGTATGGCATGGTGAGGCTTGATGAGTGGTGAGCTTACCTGTTAATGGAAATATTTTTTTGTTATGCTAATCATGCAGAGAATACTTGAACCTCCTGAGTCGGCCGTAGATCGAGTCTTGTTCCAGTAACCCCCATACTTGCTTCGTACTACCACTTGTCCCTGCCATAGGTAGGGTACGGTTCAGTAAGTTGTCAACCCCTTTCTAGCACACACCGTACAGAGAGGCCGTGATGAGGGTCCCATGGCCATGGATTAAAGCCAGTCATCCGGTCCGGGGGCATGGGTGTTTCAGTTGTAGCCGAAGGGGTAGCTCCCCTAGTTTGCGCGCGGTATAAATTTTGTGATCCCATGCTACGTCGAGGTTGTAGCCTCCCCACTTAGAGTTTCGCTTGACAGGTGTCGTGGGTGATTCCAGACACCGGTAAGTTAGGCTGGTGTGTGCAGGTCAGGCGTGTTTTCAACCAAAAGACCGTAGACGGAATTAGTCCCGATAGACTAAAGAAATCCGTTACCCGTGGGCAAAGAGTACACCCTCTGCAGAGATTATACATCTATTCGAATAGCCGTGTCCATGGTTAAGGACTACAGTCTGGGATGGGTCAAGTGTCGGTCTTAGTGTCGGTCTTCGGAGGAAAAACTGCTAAACCAGAACATTGATTATGAACTGTGACACATGTGGATTATGATTATTATTATTGTGGACTAACCATTTACTTTATTTGAATTATTGAGTATCCCTGGGACGGTTCTACCTCCTGGATATTCATCGTGATTATTCTTATATAAGCCCTCTATGTGGTGTCGCTCAGACGCCCGACTGCGGCATGCTTGTTATTTTATTATTCTTTATAAGCCCTCTATGTGGTGTTGCTCAGACGCCCGACTGCGGCATGCTTGTTATTTTATTATTTTCTTTATAAGCCCTTTATGTGGTGTCGGTCAGACGCCCGACTGCGGCATGCTGGTTATTTAATTATTCTTTATAAGCCCTTTATGTGGTGTCGCTCAGACGCCCGACTGCGGCATTGTTAATTTATTTGCACCCTTTCGAGGAGTCATCTCAGACACTCGATCAGTGCAATTAATTTCTACTCCCGTATCGCATATTCATATTTCTCCCGCATGCGTACATCATGGACTTCGTTCATTTCATGACAGACGTTATGATCATAGAATATTTCGGAGCATGATTACCCCTTGTTATATTATATCCGTGTTCGTAATGTTTGCGAGTACATTCAAACGTACTCACTGGCTTGTCCCTGGCTATTGTCTTGGCCAGATTTCTTGCGTGGGGAGGAGCGTTTCAACGACAGCCCCGGAACCCATGTAAAGGTGATAGCAGCCTCGCGAAGATAGGAGTTATCCTGGTCAGCTGTTCTTGTGGGAAATGGAGTCCCATAGACGCAGATGAACCACAAACCGCTTCCGCCATCAACCACTAGAAACCAAGTGTTGTACTCATAGGCCACAATGGTCTTGTACTTCATATTTTGTACTTTGCTTGGAATTTCTGTATCAAGTTGGTGCCTCATCAGCTAACAGTAATCCTGCGGCTGGTGAGCACAAGGGCCATTTTCTGGAAAATTAATATCCCAGAAAACCGGTCCTGACAGACTTGGTATCAGAGCCAGGCTGACCATTGGCTAACCCTATCTTAGCCAGGTCAATAAACCTAGGTTAACCAACCCACCAGACCTTAACCCAACCCCGGCCAAGCTTCTCTTGTAAGATAGCCACACAGTGACCCCGACGCTTTTGGCAGTCGGTGCCCAACCTATCAGCCTAGCCTGTCGATCACGCGCCAGTGACCGACACCTAACATGTCTCATTCGCAAGCATGCGAAGGAAGACTCCGTCCCCCTTTTCTATAAAAAGGGCGCGCTAGCCTCAACACAGCACAGCACAGCCCCTTTTCCAAACCAAGCCACGATGCCTGGCCCCATTGTTCACAATGAGACCACAGCCACCAACCTTGGAGGTTTTGTGACCGTGCTCGCAAACCTCACCCACCGTGCCTATGCATTAGAAGAGCCCCCAGAATATGTTGTGTACCAAGGACTCATGAGCGGTGAGAGCCGTCAGTTCTGGGCCACTATACACATTTATGGTAGGGGTCTATCGCCAGAACGCCCCTACAGGTTCACTGGAAGGACAACTTCCTTTGAGCCACAAGCCATCCAGCTGGCAGCTCGAGAAGCTATAGTTCAACTCCGGCACTTGTCGCCCAGAGTTAACTGTCGCTCATTCTACTACTACCCTAGCCGTGACGGGTATGGTAGATCGCCCCGGGTTGCCAACGAAGATCACGAGACGGATCCTGCACTATTGCATCTGGTGCGCTATGTAAGTGCACTAGAGGAACTGTTCGATCAAATCACCCTTGATCTGATCGTAGCTCGTGGAGAACTGGTTCGCCGAGCCCCGGCGAGAGGAGAAGTGGAGCCCGACACCGACAACCCAGTCGTGCTGTTCAGACACCCGATCGAGCCCTTGAGGTCTGCCCCAGCCATCGACCAGAATACCTTGGTGTCCCCCGAAGTGCTCCGTCGCCTTTTGGGAACACACTCCAACGGGATTGTGGCCAACAACCCCCGCGATGGCCATCATCGCCACCACGACCCTGCAGCCCCTCAACCTCATCCGGCTAATCCCGATGGTGAAACCCATGGAGAAACTTCGACGTCCACTAGACAAGCCCGCTTAGATATTAACGTAGTAGACTAAGTCGCTCGAGTAGTAACGAGCCTTAATATTTCTACGCCTTGTAATTGTGTGATCCTGTATCATTTTTTTATGCTGTCTGCTTGTGCGCCCCAGTACCAGAGACGTTTTCTCAGGACCCTATCCTTTTGCCGTTTTCATTGTAAACGTCATAGCTATGTTTATTTGTGTGTTGCAGTTTATGATTGTACCCTAAGTTTGTGCTATGAGCAAGCTCTTGGTTCCAACTAATGGGAGTATTATTTTAGAAACAACCCTTAGCAAATCTCGAGGACGAGATTTTTCTTAAGGGGGGTAGTGTTGTAACACCCCAAAAATTTGACCTTGTTTTATTAATTAATTTTTTTCCAGGAAATCAAATTTTTATTTTTCTGGATTTCTCTTTGATTTCAGAACCCCTCTTATCTTTAATATTGTGGGTTTTTAACTCAAATGGAAACTTTTCAAAAGTATTATTGGACTTGTATGCTCTCTTTATAAAAACAATTCTCTATCAGTGGATTTATTTGCATAATTGCTTTTCCTGAGTTTTATTCTTTTAAAATGATCTTTCATAAATTTGGAGCCTCTTTTGCACTGCAACCATTTGATTAATGCATTTAAAATTTTCACCAAAATTTGGGGATGTCATGTGATGTTCCCACCTCACTTTTATGCAAAAACATCTTTTGGTTATTGGAGATTTTGAGCTCTACATCAACTTTTCAAATCTGGTCCAGTAGGTATTTTTGCACTACAACCTATTTAAATATTCCTTTAAAAATTCTTCCAAGTGTTTGGAGATGTCAGTAGATGCTTATAACTCAGCTTCATGCAAAAACCGAGGGATGTTCTTTGAAAAATTTGAGTGAATCAACCTCTTTTCATTCTGGTCCAGTTTGGTGATTTGTACTGCAACCATATTTTATCTTGCTCTTGTTGCCTTGGGATTTATCCTTCTTATAGACCTCCCTGCAAAACCCTTAAGTCCAGGAGAGTAGACCCATTGAAGGATTTTTAATGCATGCAATGATAGCTTTTAGTTTCTGCCCAAAACTGGTTTTCTCAAAAACTTGCACTAACAAGTTTCTGTTTTTGCCAAACTAACCTTACCACCTTCTTTAGCTCCTAAAGAGACTAGGATCTGGAGATTTTGGCCACCCCAAGAGTTGCCTAGATACCCATGGCATTCTGTCGAACACCCTGTGTGCAGGAACAGTTTTGGCATGTTTCCTAGTTTGCATTGTGGACTTGAGCCCCTGACCCATCCAGCATGTCTACTAAGCTCCTAGCTATCCCTAACCCAGGCCTGCTGATCCCCAGCATCACCCTAGCCCTCTAGCACGCGCTGGCATTTCGTCGAGCACCTGGTGTGCGTGCTCTGGGCGTGGCCAGAGCGCGCGTTTTGCACGTGCGTGCGCTCGGGTAGCCGCGTCGCACCCCTGGCCCTTGCTCGCCTGCAGAGCCATGCCCTGCCCTCGCCCACTCACCAGAACCCTCCAAGCCTCCCTGGCGCCCTACAGCGCCGCCGTCAGGGCTCCCTTGGCGGCACGCCGGCGTCGGCAGCGGGCTCTGCCGTGGACGGCGCCGCCCAAGCCACCGCGCGCGCCAGCTGCCCCCTGGAACAGCCCGAGCCTATCCTCAAGCCCGTCGACTAGTGCTCGTCGCCGCCACGTCGCCCTGACCACTACAGAAAGGCGACTCGCCGTCGTTCTTATCCACCATCGCGGGAGCCAGCCTCGTTGTGCTATGAAAGGAGGCCCCGAGCCCCTCCGAGCACTCAGGCGACCTCAGGCCTTCCCCCTAGTGCTCCCCTAGCCGCGGATTGACCGGAAGAGGCCATCTTCCCCACCTCCGGCAGGTTCGGCCGCCGCCGCGCTCCGGTGCCCTGCATCGCGAGTAGAACCTCCCCGGTCCATCCAACGCCGTCATTCGACCCCCCCCTAGACCTTGCGGAGCTGGCCCGCGCCTCAGCCTAGACCAAGGACCACCATAGCCCGAAGCCCCTTTTGCTCCCGAACCACCGTCCGCCGCGAAGCTCGCCGCCGGTGACTTCCTCCGTCCCCACCTGCCTAGCACCCACCGGGAGGACCGCCCTAGACTGGCGGATCCATCCCTGCCCTCGGGGCCCCGTGGGGAGCTGCCGTTCGTCGACGGCGATCGCCGGAGTCCTGCCTCCGTTCGGGCAGAGGGAGAGGAGGGAGAAAAGGACTAGCCAACCTGACAAGTGGGCCCCCTGGACCCACTGTCAGTGACCCACGTGCCACCCACGCTGGCTTTAGTGGACGCGCAAAGTCCCGAGTACGTCTCCTCTGCTTCAAAAGCGTATTCTGTATCGAAACGTTTTCTTTTTCTGGTTTTATTAAAAACAGAACTTTGACCAAACTTTGACTGTCTATATCTTTTAAAATAGAACTCCAAATGAATTGATTCTTTTTCCTACCTCTTGCAAATTTCATCTAGTTTGTTTTAAGATTTATTTCAAAAATATTTGGGACAACTTTTTGTACTGTTTTTGAAATATGTGTTATTTGAATATTTCTCAAAATAGGATTTTGGAGAAAAAGGCAACCTTCAAAAAGTGCACCCCCACATGCATACACCTGAAGGCAAGCATTCTGAACCCTGGCATAATATTTTTGGATGTTGTTGATACGGTTACAACACCACCTTGACTTGGAGCATACGTTATTTTTATATGACGATAAAATCATATGCATGGTTGCATATTGGCGATGCCTTGCTGTTAGAAATGGATATGCTGGTGATGGTAATCATCCTCGTAAGCTTCTCGTGCATACCGGAAGGAAGCCGGGAAAGTCGCGGTCTTGGGTAGACACGAGCTTGTCCCTAGTTCCTCGTTGAGACGAGTATGTCTGGTATTGCATGGTGAGGCTTGATGTGTGGTGAGCTTACCTGTTAATGGAAATATTTTTTTGTTATGCTAATCATGCAGAGAATACTTGAACCTCCTGAGTCGGCCGTAGATCGAGTCTTGTTCCAGTAACCCCCATACTTGCTTCGTACTACCACTTGTCCCTGCCATAGGTAGGGTACGGTTCAGTAAGTTGTCAACCCCTTTCTAGCACACACCGTACAGAGAGGCCGTGATGAGGGTCCCATGGCCATGGATTAAAGCCAGTCATCCGGTCCGGGGGCATGGGTGTTTCGGTTGTAGCCGAAGGGGTAGCTCCCATAGTTTGCGCGCGGTATAAATGTTGTGATCCCATGCTACGTCGAGGTTGTAGCCTCCCCACTTAGAGTTTCGCTTGACAGGTGTCGTGGGTGATTCTAGACACCGGTAAGTTAGGCTGGTGTGTGCAGGTCAGGCGTGTTTTCAACCAAAATACCTTAGACGGAATTAGTCCCGATAGACTAAAGAAATCCGTTACCCGTGGGTAAAGAGTACACCCTCTGCAGAGATTATACATCTATTCGAATAGCCGTGTCCATGGTTAAGGACTACAGTCTGGGATGCGTCAAGTGTCGGTCTTAGTGTCGGTCTTCGGAGGAAAACCTGCTAAACCAGAACATTGATTATGAACTGTGACACATGTGGATTATGATTATTATTATTGTGGACTAACCATTTACTTTATTGGAATTATTGAGTATCCCTGTGACGGTTCTACCTCCTGGATATTCACCGTGATTATTCTTATATAAGCCCTCTATGTGGTGTCACTCAGACGCCCGACTGCGGCATGCTTGTTATTTTATTATTCTTTATAAGCCCTCTATGTGGTGTCGCTCAGACGCCCGACTGCGGCATGCTTGTTATTTTATTATTCTTTATAAGCCCTTTATGTGGTGTCGCTCAGACGCCCGACTGCGGCATGCTGGTTATTTAATTATTCTTTATAAGCCCTTTATGTGGTGTCGCTCAGACGCCCGACTGCGGCATTGTTAATTTATTTGCACCCTTTCGAGGAGTCATCTCAGACACTCGATCAGTGCAATTTATTTCTACTCCCGTATCGCATATTCATATTTCTCCCGCATGCGTACATCATGGACTTCGTTCATTTCGTGACAGACGTTATGATCATAGAATATTTCGGAGCATGATTACCCCTTGTTATATTATATCCGTGTTCGTAATGTTTGCGAGTACATTCAAACATACTCACTGGCTTGTCCCTGGCTATTGTCTTGGCCAGATTTCTTGCATGGAGAGGAGCGTTTCGACGACAGCCCCGGAACCCATGTAAAGGTGATAGCAGCCTCGCGAAGATAGGAGTTATCCTGGTCAGCTGTTCTTGTGGGAAATGGAGTCCCATAGACGCAGATGAACCACAAACCGCTTCCGCCATCAACCACTAGAAACCAAGTGTTGTACTCATAGGCCACAATGGTCTTGTACTTCATATTTTGTACTTTGCTTGGAATTTCTGTATCAAGTTGGTGCCTCATCAGCTAACAGTAATCCTGGGGCTGGTGAGCACAAGGGCCATTTTCTGGAAAATTAATATCCCGGAAAACCGGTCCTGACACAATTTGGGTGAGCCAGTGGCACTTCCGGGTGGTGTGGTTGGACGGCTTTGCACCTTTGTGGAACTTGCAGGGAGAATCAAGGGTTTGCTCGAAAGAGAAGGCGGGCAACCAAGCAGGCTTGCCGCCCTTCTGACGCTTGCGGCCGGGCTGCCCCTCCGGCTGCTGGTCTTCAACTGTCGCCACCTGCCGGCTGGTGGATGCCGGCTGCGGGACCTTGCGCTTGTTGTCGTTCGGCTGCTGGCACAGAATGGAGTCACCAGCCAACGTTTGAGCAGCTGGAGGGAGCACGTTCCCGGACGCGTCCACCCGGAGCTACGACTTCATGGAGGAGTAGGCAGTGGCGTACTTGTCTGCTATGATCAGCAGTTCGTCGAGCGTGGCCGGTTTGTCGCAGAGGAGCCTATGCTTGAGCAAGGTGCCTTCTCTACACCCGGCAGTGAAGTACTCTATGGCTTGCACGGCATGCATCCCTTTGGAGGAGTTGCGTAGCTCGGCCCAGCGCGTGAGGTAGTCACGAGTGGACTCGATCGGGCCTTGGACGCACAGGGAGAGCTGGCGGGGCTTGGGCGGCCGCTTGTAGGTGCTGGTGAAGTTGCAGATGAAGACATCAGTGAAGCCCAGCCAGCTGTTGACGCTGTAAGGCTTGAGGCTGTTTAGCCATGTCCAGGGCATGCCCTGGAGCATGAGCGGAATGTACTTCACAGCAACGCGCTTGTTGCCGTTTGCTATGCCGACGGCGGTGGAGTAGTCAACCGGCCAATCCTCTGGCTTCACGGAGCCATTGTACTTGGGAGTGTCTCGAGGGAGCGAGAACCCTTTGGGGAAGGGCTCGTCGCGAATGCGGGGGCCAAAACAGGCCGGGCTGATTGCATCTTCTTCTTCTAGTGCCAGGGATCGAGCCAGTCGGTCGATCCGGTGGTGGCCGTCGTTCTCTCCGACTCCTTCATGGGGGCCTAGCCAGCCTCCGAGAGTCAGGTGCTCAACAGGTGGTGGGGAGGCGCACCTCTCCCTGCGTGGAGGAGGCGGACGATCGCCCTGCTGTTCCACTGCTCGTGGGCGGCCGTCTTCGTCACGCTCGATGGTGATGTGGTTGCGCTGCGTCCGACTGCGGCTAGCAGCCGGCTCTTGATCTCACCGATCACGGGCACCGCCTGTCGGGGACCGGGAGGTCACCCCATGCTAACGGCAGGGGGGTGGTTCTCGGCCTACAAGCTAGGTTCCACCACGCGGCAGCCGGTTTCTGGCTGCATGGCAGACGCGTCGAGGAGCTGCTAGATGCGCTCCATCATGCAGTGACGCTCATCGCCCTCCAGGTAATCTAGCTCATCTGCCGCCGCCTGGGCGGCGCGCAAGTTCTCCATCGGGGTGGCATAGACCGGGCGGTCGGCTCCCAGCATGTTGGCGATGGCCGCACCATGCTGCCGAACATTGCCCACCCGGCTGGGTTTGCCAGCAGCCGGCGTGCCACAGACAGCGCGGTCGATCTCGCGCTGGTAAGCGTCAGTGAGGTGCCTCATGGCCTCTAGCTTGTTGGCTCTATCAAGGAGCGAGACGCGGAACGTCTCCAGCATTGCTCCATCGGTGTTTGCCGCCACGAGCACGGATAGGCCTCGCATTGCCGCCTGCAGCGGGTCCTGGCTGGCCTCGTCAGAGGCCCCATCATGACTAATGACCAGCACCTCTGTGACGGTGCTAGTGCAGGTGCTACTGTCCGCAGAGGGGAGCGGGTCGGCGATGATCACCATGTTGCCAGGGAAAGCATCAGCAGGCATCGCGTCGGCGTCGATGATCATGTCGATAGGCGGGTCGGTGGAGCCGACGGACTCCAAGTCAAAGGCGGGCTCGTTGGCGATGTGGAGCTTGCCGAGGAGGTCGACGAGGCAGCTCTCGGAGCTGGCTACTCCTGCACTGGGCAGAGGCTTGCTGGAGAGGCAGATCCAGCCGATAAGATCTGCGAGGCAGCTTGCGATGCAAGTGGCTTCCATGCTGCACAGCGTGTTGGCGCAAATGCCATCGGGTGTGTCGGGCTGGCTGCGCTCGCCAAGAAGGAAGAGGGTTCCCGTCCAGAACGTGTCTACGGACGATGGTGCACTTAGCCCCACAGTGGGCGCCAAATGTCGGGGATATCTAGCGACATATGCCAGGGGGTGGCTTATCATTGATGGGGCCAAAAGTACACCCACACTGGGGCCATGCTCTGCCTTGGATTCGGGGGGTGGTAGGTCGCACTGTAGCCATGCCCCGTCTCATCGTGGTAATGGGGTGCAAACTTTGAGGGGACGAGGGGCCTCCTGATAAGAGACTGCCCCCTCGTTGCCGCCTTCTAGGAGCCAACCGTCCTCTGGCAGCTGGCCTGTCTGATCAGGCGGCCTAAATGGTTGGCCTTTCGTCTGGGAGGTGTGAGGGGCGCAGCTAGCCCCAATGTCTTGAAATACCATGGGGGGCTGATGAGGCTACCCATGGTCACTTAGTCCGATAGCATGAATCCTTTCAGGAGGGCATGTTCAATATGCTCGATTCCATGGAGGAAGCAGGGCATTTCTTCGAGTTTAGCAAAGTTTAATATCTTGTGATTGAAGATCCTATTCTTGCCAAACAAGATCCGAGCATAATATACGGCTTGTTCTTGAGTCCAAAACCTCAATAACAGTGAAGTTCTCTCTCCTTCATATGGGGTGATTCCATAGAAGGCTAGCTGCTCATTAAAGGCTGGACATTCGTACCATACTCAGCAGGGAACAAGGATGTGATTCCTGAGGATTTTTCTGATTTCTTCATCACTTATTTCCTTCGGCTGAACATCATCAGATACTGCGCATTTTCATCGATATGCTTTAGAGGAGTAAGGGGCCTTTTCACTTTCTTTGGTGAAGATGGCATTGGGCCACTTATGTGTCCTTCTTTTTCCTTCACTGGAACTCCTTCAGCTGTAATTTGACTATCAGGCACTAGGGCCTTTTCTTTCGGTGCACTCACAACAGAGGGAGGCACAACAACTTCCTTGGACACTTGGGTCACAACTTGTTCTTTGGCAATCTCCTGGGGTACCATTGCTGGGACAACTGGTGGGACAGCTTCTTCTTCGTGAGCCATGGGCTCTTCCAATTTCTTCTCTTCTTGTTCTGGATGTGAAGCCGTAGAACCAGGAGCAGGATCAACCTCCATCTGGGTAGTGGCACCAGATGAGGTGACCGGGGTGGTATTTCTTCAGGAAGCAACTTGCTCCCCCTCAACTTTCTCATCCTCCTTGTTGGATCCAGAGGCCTCAAGCTGCATTTCCTTCTGAGGTGATGAAACTGCCTCCTCAACCAAAATCTCTTCATCAACTTTCTCCTCCGTGCCTTGTTGCTCGGGCAAGACATTTCCTTCGTCGGGATTGTTTAGAAAGACATCCATCACATCTGTCTCTTGGGCACTAGCGGGAGGAATGATAAGTACCATTGGCTCAGCTTCCTGCATGGTTTCTTCCTCGTGACAAGGGGATGGTGGTATCTGCTGCAGAGGAGCACTTGTATTAATAGGAGCATGAGTTGCTACATGTTGAATACGACGATCTGAGGTTGCCTTCGATTTGTTGACACTTGCCTTAGCTTTCGGACTCCTCTCTTCTTTTTCTCTTAGTCGAGCAAGATCTACATGCACTAGTAGAAAACAGGGCTTTGGTTCGGGCCTACCCAGCCCATTAGTCCCGGTTCTACATGAACCGGGACCCATGGGGTGCATTTGTCCCGGTTCGTGAGCCCAGGGGGCCGGCCGGGGCCTCGTGGGCATTGGTCCCGGTTCGTCTGGACCCATTTGTCCCGGTTCTGGGCATGAACCAGGACCAATGGTCCTCGCTCCTGGCCCACAGCCATTTGTCCTAGTTCGTTCCTAGAACCGGGACAGAAGGGGGAGCTTTAGTCCCGGTTCCAGCCATGAACTGGGACAAATAAGTTGCCTATATATACCCCATCGCCGCAGTAGAGCACTCCACAGTGCTCTGTTTTTTCTGGCCGGCGAGGGGAGGGCATTTGGGTGCTCTAGCTCACCTCCTATGAACATGAGGTGTTCGATGAAATGCCCGAGCCACACTAGTTAAGCTTTCTCCTCTCGAAGCTCGACCTTCGAGCTCCATTTTTCCCGAGATTTGTCTAGGTTTAGCGGTCTGTCACGCCCCGTCCCCGTCTTCACCGCCATCGATCGCCCACGCCAATCTCGTCGCCGGCACCACCGTGGTGAGCCTCTTGTTCTTATCTTCTTTCTAAAAAAGAAAAATTCTTACTTTAGATAGATACTTGTCTAATTTTCTTACATTTGACACACATAATTATATATAATGCACGCTGATGAACCGACAATGGATGTATGGTGACAGACACACCTGCGAGTACATTAAGGGCGTGCATAATTTTCTCGAAGTGGTTGAGGCAAACAAGCAGACTGGTTTTATGTGTTGTCCATGCCCTAATTGTGGGAATACGAAGTCTTACTATGACCGGAAAATCCTTCACACCAACCTGCTTTATAAGGGTTTCATGCCACACTATAATGTTTGGATGAGGGACGGAGAAATAGGGGTTATGATGGAAGACAGCGAAAAAGAAGAGGACGATGACAACTATGTGCCCCTGAATACGGTGATGCTGCAACGGGGGAAGCTGCTGAAGATCAAGAGGAACCAGACGATGTGCCCGATGATGGTGATCTCCGCCGGGTCATTGTTGATGCAAGGACACAATGCGAAAGTCAAAAGGAGAAGCTGAAGTTTGATCGCATGTTAGAGGATCACAAAAAAGGGATGTACCCCAACTGCGAAGATGGCAACACAAGTCTCGGTACCGTACTGGAATTGCTGCAGTGGAAGGCAGAGAATGTTGTGCCTGACAAAGGATTTGAGAAGCTACTGAAAATATTGAAGAAGAAGCTTCCAAAGGATAACGAATTGCCCGACAGTACGTACGCAGCAAAGAATGTGGTATGCCCTCTAGGATTAGAGGTGCAGAAGATACATGCATGCCCTAATCACTGCATCCTCTACTGTGGTGCGTACGAGGATTTGAACGCATGCCCGCTATGCGGTGCATTGCGGTATAAGATCAGACGAGATGGCCCTGGTGAAGTTGACGGCGAGCCCCCAGGAAGAAGGTTCCTGCGAAGGTGATGTGGTATGCTCCTATAATACCATGATTGAAACGTCTGTTCAGAAATGAAGAGCATGCCAGGTTGATGTGATGCCACAGAGAGGGTTGTAAGAAAGATGTCACGACTGGTTTTTCAATAAAATAATTATTGAGAGACCAATCCCTTTTACGGACCAGCGAGGAAGAATTCCTTCTCACTGATAGACAATATCTTGGTCACAGAAGAAAAATACCAGGAGTACTAAATATAATACAAGGTTGAGCAGGGACTGCCCAACAATTTATTACATGCACGCCGCTAAAACAAAACGGTGGATAGGGTGGCAACTACTAACTCACGATAATGATGGTGGTGGAAATATCATCGCGAAGCGAGTGATATGATTCCAGAAGACTACAACTCATCGAGCGTCGGAGTGAGGCTCGAGGAGATTTATTGCGGGTGGCGGAAGCGTATACAATACAAGTGACCAATATCCGGGATCGCGCAGGACTGACTGGGACTCCTCTAGGCGTCGGACGCGCTATCAAACTCTTCATCCAAGAGATCGCCTTCGTCAACATCTGGCCAAATCAACAAGCCAGGTGAGTACTATTAAAGTACTCGCAAGACAGTTCGGACATAAGATATAACAAACGTAAACATGAAGCAAATGAACAAGTTAACCGGTGCGATTTGACATAGCGGTAATAAATACTGGGTGCCAAGCGAGGGTCTGAATGACGCCTCGAGCGGAAACTGCAGAATAGTAATACTGGTGCCAAACGAGTGTCTGAAAGACTCCTCGAGAGGAAAATGCAGAATAATAATGCGCGTGCCAAACGAGTGTCTGAAAGACTCCTCGAGCGGAAAATGCAGAATAATAATACAGGTGCCAAACGAGTGTCTGAAAGACACCTCGAGCGGAAAATGCGGAATGATAATGCCACAGTCGGGCGTCGGGGCGACACCACATAAAGGGCTTGTAACAGAAAATAAAGATAGTGCATATCACAGTCGGACGTGTGAGTGACATCACATAAAGGGCTTATATTTAAAGTGAAGAACAAGAACACGCCACAATCGGACGTCTGCGCGACGTCACAAAAAGGGCTTATATCACAACTCAATAATACAACAGTTCGGGTACATAAATTATCACAAGCGTGAGACAAAAATAACGTTAGTCCATCCACAGGAATAACAATAAATCTGAATTTACCACTTGAGCTTGTTCACCGGGGACAAGATTTTCACACGGGTAGATATGGATATAAAGTTAGCACTACTGATCATGGATACGATGATTTGGAAAGAATTGACTCTGCAGAGTTTGTACTTAACCACAGCCAACGGATTTCAGTAGTCACGGGGACTAGTTCCGTCTACGGTATTTTGGAAGAAACACGTCTAACCAGTACACACCCAATTCAACCATCCGAAGCCAGGGATCACCCTCGGCAACGTCCAAGAAAAACCTTGAGACGGGGAGGCTACAACCTCGCGTAGCATGGGATCAAATTTCTATACGCGCGCTCTAAGGGGGTGCCCCCCCTCTCGGTCCCAACCGGAAACACCCATGCCCCCTGACCGGATGACTGGCTTTAATCCTGGGCCAAGGTACCATCATCCCGGCCTCTCTGTTTGGTGTGTACACGGAAAGAGGTTACCAACTTACTAAACCGCATCCTGGCAATGAGACATGTGGTAGCACGGAAGGGGAAAGAACGGTAACACGGCTCCAACCATGTTAACGTCGGAAAAGTCGGATGACACAAGGCTGGTATGCTACAACAGTACCACCTTGCTGCCCTTCATGTCACCACATGATTAGGCCATCTCTCATCAGAGATCATCGCAACTTTGGAACGTGCGGGAAAAGAACGATAACGTAGCTCCAACCACGTTAACATCGAAGAAAGTCGGATGACGCAAGGCTGGTATGCTACAACAGTACCACCTTGCTGCCCTTCATGTCACCACATGATTAGGCCACCTCTCATCAGAGGTCATCGCAACTTTGGAACAACCGGGTCGTTGCCTTACAAGCAACGAGGTATTTACCGACACTCATATGCCACGCACAAACTCTCACGTGAACATGCAAAACATCTGTCATATCAAATGTTCAAAACATGCTTGCCTGGTTCGGAGAAGTCGGAGTCTAGCTCGGCGAAGTTCGCGGCCCCTTCACCTCTCCCGGAACCTACGGCAATCACGAAACGGGTACTAACGTGAAAACCAACACATACACAGAAACTTTTCCAAATATTTTTCAAATAAATCCCATAAAAAACTAGACAAAATTTGAAGATTGTCAGAAAAAGAATCACTCAAAAATACCTTTTTATTAAAAAGTTATAAAGGTTTCTGTCCAGGGACTTATCTGTAATGAAACAGAAAAGTTCCAGGGTTTTAACTGAGAAAACAGAAAACGCTTCGGCTGGGAATGCGCAAGCGCAAAGGAGAAGACGTATTTTGCCCGAAGGCGCCAACAGAAAACGGTTCGCGAATAAAAGAACAGAGGCTGACACGCGGGGTCCACATGTCAGGTTTGAAAAGCTCGCCGGCGCCCGAAGACTGCGGTGGACGCCGGCGTCGAACCACGGCGAGTTAGGAGAAACGGAGGGTACCAAGAGCTTCAGCGTCTTCTTCCGCGTCGGTGGGTGGTGGACTCGTCCAACGGGGAGCACCACGTCGACGGCGACACTATCTCCGGCGGACGGCGGCTCGGGTGAGGATGGGGAACTCCGGTGGAGGGCTGCAAACTACGAATTGAGGCGCGGGTCAGAACGAGTGATGCAAGGTGAAGCTACTGGCAAGAGAATGGAGGCGGAGGAGCACACACGGGGGCGAATCGGGCTGGATCCCGTGGCGGGTCGCGGCGGCCGGAGTCGAGGAAGGAGACCTCCTCGGGGCTCTTCCAGTGGCTAGGCGTGCTCTAGGGGGAGTGCAGGGCTGGTGGGTGCTCGAGTTGAAGCTCGGGGCCTCTATTTATAGGCGGATCGACGGGGTGGCCGTGAACGGAGAATCTCCGGCGAGCGATTACGGCGGAGCAGTGGATTGGCAGGTGGTTTGAGCGGCCAGGCAGCATCAGTGGAGGTTACTGGAGTCGTTTTACAGCTAAACGGAGATCGGTCTTGGCGTAATGGCGTCGGTCCACGGTGAGGTGACCGCACGGGCTCAACGGCGGCAGAGAGCGCGCTCCGCGCCCTGCGGTTCACGACGAGAGCGGCAGCGCATTCGGGGGAGTGGAAGGCCACGCGGCGAGCTCCGGTGGTTTGGGCGGCGCTGGGTGGCGTCGTCGGCGCCGTGTCTCCCGCTGGCGTCCGCAAAGCCGCCGCCGGCGTCGGTCACGGGGCGGCGCACCTTCTGCTGCTCGTCGCCGACGCCCGCAAGGCGCCAGGCGTTCGTGCGGTGCAGGAACAAGAGGGCGGGGACGAGGAGCAAGGCGACGCGGTGGCACTGGCGAGATCGACGTCCCTCTCTGAAGAAAACGACAGCAGCCACTTGACTGAATCTCTGAACTTCTGAATTGACAATGACATGCACTGCAGGTGTTCGACAGAAGGTTTGGCATGAGATAAATTTTTCTGGAGCTGTAACTTGGTGAGATGACCACTCAATGCACCCAGAGGCTGCCTGATTTTACTTGGAATTTTTGGAGAAGGTTTTGAATGAATTTCACCAAATTTGACAAATCTGGTCCAAACTTGCAGCAAGTGTAGTTTGAAAATTTTGAACTGAAGACCAGTGGATCTTCATGGTTCTAGGTTGAGGGTTCAAAGGACTAGGAGGGGAAAAAGGTTTGGGGCAAAAATCAAGACAGAAAGTGGAGTTCCTTTGCAAATCTCCAAGTGCTAGAAAAGAAGGCAGAAATTTATTTGAATAGAATTTGAATGGAAATAGATACATGGGGAGGTTCAACTTGCTGGATTTGGTGTAAAACATGATCCAAAGGTGAGGGAAGGGTTAGGAGAGAGCATTTGCACTAAGGCCATGGCAAGAAGGAATTGTTGAAAGTGGCAAAGGACTTTCCAAAAGCCATAGTGCAAATTCAAAAAGATTTTCAAAAGTTATTTTCCCAAATGAAAAACATTTTGTCTTGAGTCCAAATGAAAAGCAAGAACTTCCAAGACCAAAGGCAGATCTTGGGTGAATCCAAATAAAACTTTTGCCATAAGGAAAAACATATGAGAGGGACAGTTCTCTTGAAGAAAAATTTAAATCACTCCCCTCAAGTCAAATAAAATCTTTTGAAAAATCCAAATAAAAACTTGGGTGTCACAACACCTACCCCCTTAGGAAAAATCTCGTCCTCGAGATTTCTGCTGATCCTCAAATAGATATGGATACTCTGCTCGAAGGAAATCCTCCCTTTCCCATGTAGCTTCATCCTCAGTGTGGTTGCTCCACTGAACCCTGAAAAACTTTGTCGTTTTCTGACGGGTCCTCCGTTCAGACTCTTCTAAGATCTTTACTGGCCTTTCTCTGTAGGTGAGATCTGGTTGCATATCAATGTCCTCATGAGGTACATGCTTTTCTGGGTTGCTCACACATTTTCTTAACTGTGAGACGTGGAACACGTCATGGACGTCTGACAGCTCCTTGGGTAGGTCTAGCTGGTAGGCTACCGTGCCTCTTCGTGCCTTTACACAAAATGGTCCAATAAATCTTGGGGCTAGCTTCCCCTTAATTTTGAACCGTTGCAGACCCCTCATAGGAGATACTCGGAGGTATACGGAATCACCGGGTTCAAAGCTGACCTCACGATGCTTCTGATCATAGTAGCTCTTTTGTCGGCTCTGTGCTGTCTTGAGTCTGTCCCTGATTTGTTTAACTTTCTCCTCGGCCTCTTTAAGCATGTCTGGGCCGAAGATACGGCTGTCACCTGTTTCTGACCAATTCAGAGGGGTACGACACCTTCGTCCGTACAACGCTTCAAAGGGTGCCATTTGCAAGCTGGCTTGGTAACTGTTGTTGTAAGCAAATTCGGCATACGGCAAACTCTCTTCCCAACTGGATCCATAGGTGAGCACACAGGCTCTTAGCATATCCTCTAGGATTTGGTTTACACGTTCTGTTTGTCCATCAGTCTGAGGGTGGTATGCTGTACTGAAAGCTAGTTGCGTGCCCAGAGCTTGTTGTAGGTGATCCCAAAATTTGGAGACGAATTGGGTGCCTCGGTCTGATATTATAGTCTTTGGGACTCCGTGCAAGCAAACTATACGGGAGAGATAAAGTTTTGCCAGTCTTTGTGTGGAGTAGGTAGTCTTCACGGGAATGAAATGAGCAACCTTGGTTAGTCGGTCTGTGATGACCCATATGGCGTCATTTCCGCGTTGTGATCGGGGTAATCCGACAATGAAGTCCATTCCTATTTCATCCCATTTCCACTCCGGTATCCTGTTAGGCTGGAGTAGCCCTGCTGGCTTTTGGTGCTCGGCCTTGATGCGCTGACATGAATCGCAACAAGCAATGAATGTGGCTATATCTCTTTTCATACCGTGCCACCAAAATCTTTCCTGGATGTCCTTGTACATTTTGGTTCCTCCAGGATGGATCGAGTATGGGGCGGTGTGGCTTTCCGTCAAGATCTGTTGCTTGAGTTCCTCAATGTTAGGTACGCAAAGTCTGTCTCGGTACCATAATGTTCCTTCACTGTCTGTGACGAACTCTGAAGTCTTACTAAGATTCATTTTCTTCTTTATGCCTTCGATGCTGGGATGTCCCTGTTGAGCCTTCTTAATTTGTTCCACCAGGGTGGGTTGTATCTCCAGGTTCGATACGGTGCCCTCAGAGACTAACATCATGTTGAGCCTAGTGAACTCTCGCTGAAACTCAGGCCTCAAATTTTGCTGACCGTCACTGTCCGGGCTGGGGTTTCGACTAAGGGCATCGGCCACTACATTTGCTTTCCCTGGGTGGTAGTGAATACCGACGTCATAGTCCTTGACTAGTTCCAACCAGCGTCGTTGGCGTAAATTCAGCTCTGGCTGTGTGAAAATATATTTGAGGCTCTTATGGTCCGTATATATTTCACAGCGATTTCCCAACAGAAAGTGCCTCCACTCCTTGAGTGCATGTATAACTGCTGCTAGCTCCAAGTCATGTGTTGGGTAATTTTCCTCATGTTTTCGCAGCTGCCTGGAGGCATATGCGACAACTTTGCCATCCTGCATTAGCACACATCCGAGACCTTTTCGGGACGCGTCACAATACACTTCAAAGCTCTTGTGTATGTCTGGCACAGTTAAGACCGGTGCGGTTGTCAGCTTCTTCTTGAGTTCTTGGAAGCTCTGCTCACATGCTTCCGTCCATACGAATTTCTTGTCCTTCTTGAGTAACTGTGTCATAGGTTTTGCCACAGTGGAGAATCCTTCAATAAATCTCCTGTAATATCCGGCCATTCCTAGGAAACTCCGCACATCTGTAACATTGGCGGGTGGCTTCCAGTCTAGTATGGCCTTGACTTTTTCTGGGTCTACGGCCACGCCTTCTTGGTTCAATATATGGCCCAAGAAACCAACTTGTCTTAGCCAAAATTCGCACTTGCTAAATTTGGCGTACAACTGATGTTTCCTCAATTCTCCCAAAACAATTCTGAGGTGCTCAGCATGCTCTTCTGGTGTCCTCGAGTAAACCAGAATGTCGTCAATGAATACCACCACAAATTTGTCCATGAATTTCATGAATACTTTGTTCATGAGGTGGACGAAATATGCGGGGGCGTTCGTTAGTCCAAAAGGCATCACTGTAAACTCGTATAACCCATATCTGGAAGTGAAAGCTGTCTTGGGGATATCTTCTGTCCGTACTTTCAGTTGATGGTATCCCGATCTCAAATCAATCTTTGAAAATACCTTGGCTTGTGCGAGCTGGTCAAACAAATCATTGATCCGTGGCATCGGATATTTGTTTTTGATGGTGACCATATTGAGGGCTCGATAGTCTATGCACAGCCTCAGTGTCCCATCCTTCTTCTTGGCGAACAACACAGGCGAACCCCATGGTGAGGAGCTGGCTCGAATAAATCCTTTGTCCAATAATTCCTTTATCTGCTTCTTCAACTCCACCAATTCTGAGGGTGCCATTCTATAAGGCTTCTTATAGATGGGAGCGGTGCCAGGTGCTAGTTCAATGCTGAATTCTATCTCTCGGTCTGGTGGCATGCCTGGTAGTTCTTCAGGGAACACATCAGGAAACTCGCATACCACTGGAACTTTTCTCAGTTCTGCAATGTCCATTTTGTTCAGTTTTGGTTGCTGTGATCGTGGCCTTTCTTGGGCGGAAACTCTTATAGTCTTGCCGTGATGGTGAGTGAGAATCACTGTCCGATTGAAACAGTCGATGAATCCTTTGTTGGTGGTCAACCAGTCCATCCCTAAAATGACATCCAGTCCTTTACTTTCCAACACGATGAGATTCGCGTGGAATTGTAGTCCTTCGAACTCAATGACCACTCCTTGGCAGTAACCCTGAGCGATTTGCTTATTTCCGGGGGACTTGATGATCATAGATTTTTCCAAGGGAAGTATCGGAAAACCATGTTGCGAAACAAAACTCTTCGAAACGAACGAATGGGAAGCTCCAGAATCAAACAAAACCGTGGCAGGTACTGTGTTGACAGGGAACGTACCGAGCACGATGTCTGGGGCATTCTGCGCTTCTTCCCTGGTCACATGGTTCAGGTGACCCTTCCTGTGGTTGTTGCTGGGGTTGAAGTTGTTGCGCTTGGGGGCTGGATTGTTTCCACCATTGTTCGGCTTGGGTGCCGAGTCTCTTGGCTTCGGGCACTGTTTAGCATAATGCCCTTGTTGACCACAAGCATAGCAGGTGACCCCTGGACGGTAT